>NW_024349797.1:2326060-2707527 GCF_902729225.1 Pteropus medius | reverse complement strand
CCCTGCATCCCCTGGCCCAGGATCAGCAGTTTTAATGTCCTATTATTGTATATATTTATCCTTGTAATAAACCTTTTGTAACACCTGGTGCCCTCTGGGACTCTTACTGTCCTCGCCTCCTTCCACCTTTGCCTGCGTCCCACACTTCTCCAGAACCAAGCTCCATCCCCACGTCTATCTGGTGGTCTCCTGCGACCTTCCTGGGAGGTCAGGCCCACATCTGGGCTCTAGATTTCCTTCCTTCTGGATGGGAAAACTAGTCGTGGTTTATACTGGCTCCTGGGGCTCCCCAGCCAGATCGTGCTTCAGTTGCCCACAGAGCACTAAGGCTGCCTTCCTATTCACTCTTCTTAACTCTCCTACTAAGCTCCCTGGGGAGCAATTAAATCTTTGTCTCTGGGTCAGCTTCTAGGGGAATCCAAACCAAGACACATACATGCACATACACATTTATTAGCATCTGTGTGCACACATGTGCATATGCCTTCACCTACACACATACATGCAGGCACAGGCATGCAGCCATGTACCTATGCACACACACATGGGCACAGGCTACACATGCACAAATACTGCATGCACACTTGCATGTGTGCCCACACATGCAGCACATGCACATTCAAGGTGAAGGAGTCATGTGGCTGAGGAGTCTCCCCTAGCCATGGCTGCTCTGCAGTCACCCCATCACTAGCTCGGCTGGGCCCCAGAAAGGGCAGCAAGCAGCACACTCACCAGTCTAGGTCCTGCCAGGGTGGGCAGGCTGCCTCACAGCCTGGACAATTTCTACCTCCTTCCCAGCCCTCCAGAGTACCACTCCAGGCCTCGAGAAGGGGGAGAAGCCAGTGATTTCCTATGTTCTACCCTGGTCCTGCTCCCTCTTGCTTTTCACAAAACCATGCCGCCCCCCCCCTCACCCCGGAAGCACACACACACACACACACACACACACACACACACCCCATACCCCCAGCTGCAAATTCCAGCTCTGAAGGAGAAAATGGAATCGGAAACGCAGCTCCTAGGACTTTCTCCCCTGCAGTCCCCTAGGAAGGGCCCATCCTGCTCAGTCTCTGCAACACAGGCAGGGCTCCCTCCCCTGTCATGCTGGGGCCTGCCTCTGGGCATGCCTGGGGCATTTAAGGCCTCCTGCTTCCCAGCCCTGCATATGTCTCACTGTCCGAAGCTCCTGGGAGGCACAGGGGCTCACAGTTATCCCCCTTCAGGCTGGCTCCTCAGTCTGGAAGAGAAAGGCTGGTGGCAGGGAGGGTCCCCTGGGTAAAGGTGCCCTTGATGAGCTGCCATGCCAGCACATCTGTGCAAATATTACCAATTATTTTCCTCACTATAAACACCCAGCAGGAAGGCAGGGAAGCAACCGACCCAAACTGTTTAAAATAGAAACCGAAATTGCTGCATAGGGATGTTGGGGCAACCAGCAGGGCGGAGGCCCTGAACCAGGAATCGGGGCTCTCCCCCCGCACCAGCCATCCTTATCACACCTGCTCCCACTGCCCCTACTCTGTGACCCCACCTCACCCTTCCACACTGGCCGGGCAGGATACCACGGGAAAGGTCCTCGCCTGGAGGATAGACAGTCTCAACACATTTCCTGGCCTCACCAGGCGGGAGCCCCACCCAGAGGCTAGGGAAAGGGTGTGATGAGGCAGGGGTCGGTGGCCAAGTGGTCACGCTGTGAATCCTGAAGCTTGCAGCAGGAAAGAACCTTGGAGATGATCAAGTCACAGTCTTTCATGTTGCAGATCAGACGACTGAGGCCCAGAGAGGGAGGTGAATTGCCCAATGACACCCAGAGATTTATGAGGCAAGCCCAGGCAGGCCTTGCCTCCCAGACCCTGGAGCTGCTGAGCTGGGCTGGTGATGTCTCTGCCTGCTGTGGAAACAGAAAACCCAGGGACAACTGCTGCTGCAGAGTGAATATTAACAAACTTGCTTCCCACAGCCTTCCCTCCCAGGCTGTTTCCTGCTTCAAAGGCTTCCCCACCAGCCCCTCCCAGGGGCTGATGCTCCGGCCTTCTATTCTGGTGGCAAGGCATGGGGGTGGGCGGAAGGGTGATAGCCTTGCCTCTCCGAGCCTGCTCCAAGCTCACAGCAGCCCCTCCTCCAACCACAAGTGCTCTCTCATCCTCTCTGCGACAGGGGGAGGCGCTACTCTGGGCGGTGGGAGGCCCACAGAGATACTCAGATATTCTGAACGAAAACAAAAAGTGCCCGTGCAGCCCAGCTGCATTTCCGAGTTCTTCCAACCTACATCCCTTGAACTGCTTTTACCTCTCTCCCTCTACAGAGCGGGGCGGGCTTCAAAGCCACTTCTAGCTCCATGAGGAAATAACAGAGAAAGAACTCTCCAGAGGGCAAGGTGCCCCCAGAGGCAGCCAGGAAGGGGACAAAGGGGACAGTAGACATGTATCCAGTAGTAGGCAGGGCCAGGCGTGAGGCAGCAGGAGCAGGCTGTGTTGACAGATCAACTTCAGCGCACAAAGCACCTTCACATCAGCCCTCTCTACCACTGAGGCAGGTGTTCCTGAACCTATTTCACAGATAGCAAGACTGAGGTCAGCAAGGCCCTCTTTCTTCCTGGTTCCTCGGTTTAGTGAATGGTACCAAGTCCTGTGAGCGCCTGCCATGGCTCCATCCTCACCCCAGCCCACATCCATCTAAGGCCACCTCCTGGCCATTTCCCTCTTGAATCTTCTCCAGTCCTGTCTTAACACTTTCACTCAGAGCTGGCTGGGAGATGCAGCCTATGGTTGAAAGCACAGAGTCCGGAGCCAGACTACCTAGGTTCGAATACTATGCCCCGTGTTTTCCCTTCTGGCATTGTGATGAGGACCACTGCATAAGGCTGCTGTGACAATTACGTCAATTAATACTTGTATGGCTCCTACATTGGCTCTGGGTGTCTGGGAAGTGCTATGTGGAAAATGTTTCCAATTATCTCCACTTAATCACCACCCTAAACGGCTTCCCTGCCAGAATCCCTCAGCCCACCACCACCACCTCTTCCAGGGCCAGAGAGATTAAAGCCAAAGTCTTGGTATTTGGGGACCCTGCGGATCTCCAGCAGATGTCTGGTTGCAAGCTGAAGACATGGGCCTGTTTCACCCATTCCCCCTGCCTGGAATTCCCTTATCTGCCTCCGCTCCCTGATAAAAATCTTCTAAGACACAGTTCAAGAAAATCTCATCTTCTCTAGACCTAACAATGCTCCCCGACCTCCAGCCCCAAATCCATGTAGAACTATCCACTTGATTTCATGAGCCACCACTACACCCATTCATACTGATCTCTCAGCCACATCTACAACTTTTTGCCCCTCTGAGGGTGGGGCTTTTCATAAACATTTAACATGTACTCACCCATCATGTCACTAGGAAAGAAGTGACTCGCCACACAGCTGGAGAGGGTCGAGGTCAGGATTTTTTCCGCTGGGATATCTCAGAGGGGAGAATCGCCCACCTTTTGAGGAAGATAGGAGCAGGGACGGGGTGTCTGGGTGGGAGGGCTTTTAAGATTCCAAGGAGGATGAAACATACCAGAGACAGCAGGGCGGACCCCTGAGGTGCCCAGCCTAGTGGTATCTGAATAGGGACAGAGCGCAGAACTCTTAGATGCCTCCTCCCGCCTTTCATCTGGGACGCCATAAAGACCCATTCTTCTGGCGGAGTGAGGTCTGCACTCTGTAGGAAATTATAAACAAGGAGACAAAAAATGCCAGAGTGTCTGCCTGCTCCTTGTGTCCCCTCTGGTCTCCATGAGGTTCTGGGCTGAGGACAGAGAAGACGTTCTTTCTCAGTTTCCTCTGCTCCCAACTCAGCCCCTCGGTCTCCCCCGTCTCCCGCCCTCCAAAGGAGTCCACAAGTCTGAGCACCATTGGCTTGTCTATGTCCCCTCTGAAGGCCAAAGCCAGAGGCCAGAGCAGTGCCTCACCCACGTCACCACATTGCCATCCTTTACCAAATCCTGTGACTCTACCTCCCCCAAACCTCCCTGATCTCGTCTCCTTCTCCCCTTCTCTGTTGCCAAAACCTAGACTAAGCCCCCATCAGCTCTCACTCAGGCTCCTGCAAAAGCCGCCTAGATGACCTGAAACATGCTACAACATGGATAAATCTTGAGGACATTATGCTAAATGAAATAAGCCAGTCACAAAAAGGCAAATACTGCATCATTCCACTTCTGTGACGTAGTCGTCAAATTCCTCAAATTCATAGAAACTGAAAGCAGAGTGGGGTTGCCAGAGGCTGTGGGGAGGGGGAAGAAGGGAGTTAGTGTTTAATGGGACAGAGTTTTGGTTTTGCGAGATGAAAAAGTTCTGGAGACCAGATGCGAACAACACTGTGAATATATTTAACATTTTTGAACTGTACACTTAAAATGAACAAAATGGTGAATTTTATATTATGTGTTTTTCACCATATTTTTTTTAAAGACTGGGGCAAGTAATAATAATATTATTGTAAATAAGTTCTCTATTATAAATCTGCCCAGTCTCTTTTCAAAGATGATTTTACTTTAATGGGAAAAAAAGCCTTCTACTAAATGGCCCACCTGCCTCCCTTTGGCTAAAACGAACTTTTCCCAAAGCAAACCTGGTCAAATAAACCTTTCTGATTAAAGCATTCAAATGATATCCATTTCTCTTAGAACCAAGCTTCTTACGCCGCTTACAAGTCCTACGTGCTTCTAGCTCCATCTCACACCATACTCTCCCAAGTTCTCTGCACCCCGCCAGTTCTGTCTGCCAGCCCTTCACACTTGCAGGGTCTTTGCATATACTATTCCCTCTGCCTGAAATGCTTTTCCCTCCTTTCTTGGACTAATAATAATAAAAAGATATTAAGTACTTATTCCGTAGCAGCCTTGTTCTAAGCACTTTACAAATATGAATGAACCCTCGCAACATCCCTAGGAGCCTGGTTCTATTAGTACCCCTGTTTTAGAGATAAACTAAGGTCCAGAGAGGTAAAGTAACCTTCCCTTGGTCATACAGCTAGTAGGAAAACTGAAGTTTAAACTCCACTGTCCATATGTCTGACCATACCACCAGAGTCACGGACATATCTCCGCCCCTTTAATTTCGTCCATTGCTTCTTTCCTCTTCCCTTCCTCCTCTGAATGACACTGGGCAGGGGTAAGAGTCATGGAGAGAGGACCAAATGTTTTACCCCCAATATATATTAAGGAATATTTGCTCCCTGTAATCCAAGAAGCCCAGCAAACCTGGCCAGGACCTGTCAAGCCACCTGGTAGGTAGTAAAGACAGAACAGCCACTGGCCCTCATCTGAGAGGCCAATGAGAGGTGAGGAGGACAGAACCACAGGAGCCCACAGCCCATTTTTGTGGGATCTAGAACAGATCCCTAAAGAAGGGACAAGAATCTTGGGAAACATGACCACCAGGACCTGGGACGGGGGTCATACACAGGGGCGGGGTGGTGGTTAGCATCCAGCCAGAGACACAGGAAGCATGCCTCAGTGGCGTGAGGGCAGGTTCTTGCTGCCATCCCCTTTCCCACCAGGCTATCTCATATGCCCAAGTAATGGTCAACTGTCACCCTGCCCATGCAAGTGACTTGTGTGTTGCTAAGGTGAGTTGGGAGGGATGGTGCTGGAGTCAAAGGTCTCCACAGAGAGCTTCCTGCTCAGGTGGGATGAAGTGCAGATCTTCTCAACCACAGATCAAAAATGAAAGGCAATTTGGGGGTTTTAGACTTGGATTATTGAATGCCACCATATGCCGGCTACTGGGCTTACTCTTTTTTGTATTAACTCACATTTTATAGACAGGAAAACTAAGGCTCAGAGAAGTAAAGTAAATTGCCCAACTAGCTGGGAAGTTGAGGAGCCTTAAAATTCATTGCTGGATCTTCAATCTCCAAGTTAACCCTCCGAACTCAAATCCCATTGACCCAGCAAGGGTAAGTTGGAAAGTGGAATAAAAATGCAGGAGCAGGCACCAGCTTCCTCTCTTGCCTGAAACACTTCTTCATTTTCCTCTTTACCCAAATCTAGGCAGGAGCTATGTCTGGTTATTTGAGCAGGGAACCATCTCAGAACTCATCAGCCCTCTGCCGGACACTGCCGCTTACCTTAACTGAAAATCTCCTCCGGCTCCCTACAAATTTTAGTTCCCCTCTTCCCATGCCCACCCTCCCGCCAAACACTCCGCCAAAAGCCTGCAGGTGGAGAGGCGAGGAGTGGCTTTCTCCAGCTGCACTGTCTCCCTGAGGTGGTGCATGGAGGATTCCACATTCAGAGAAGCCAATTAAGGATCATCATCCTGGCAGAGCTGCTGGATTCAGTGCTTCTTGATTCAGTGCCCCTTAGCCCTCCAGGAGTCCACCCAGGAAGTCGAAGGGAGCCACTTGCCAAGACCTCCCCACACAGGGGCCAGGGCCAGGCGGCCCTGATCTCCCCACAGCCAGGAAAATTGTGTAGCTCTACCTCCCACCCGCCTGAGACACTGCTCAGCCTCCCAACTTCTTTTCATCACTGAGCATCAATTAAATATCGACTGAGCATCTATTAAGCATGGAACAGTCTACTAAGTTCTCCAATGCAGAACAAGTCTCTTTTCTTCCGAAGTGAGGCAAACAGAGACGGCCTTCTTGCTGGTCCTTAAACACACCAAGCATACTCCTGCCTCGCTTGGACCGTGCACCCTCTGGTCCTGGTCCTCTCACCAGAAACACCCTTCTCTCCATGTCTTAATTGGAGTCCCTAAGGGTCATCAAAGGGAGAATGGGGGGAGGGGAGGCCCATGAGCTATTTTCTTTATTTAGGTGAAATTCTTATAACATAAAATTAACCATCTTAAAGTGACCAATTCAGTGACATCTGGTGCATTTACAAATGTTGTGCAACCACCTCCTTCATCTAGTTCCAAAACATTGTCATCACCCCCAAAAAGAAACCCATTAAGCAGCTGCTTCCCATTCCCTCTCCCCTCACCCCCTGCAAACCACCAACCTGACTTCTGACTCTATGGACTTACCTATTATGGATATTTCATATAAATGGGATCATACAATACATGACCTTTTGTGTCTGGCTTCTTTTACTTAGCATGTTTGCAAGTTTCATCCACATTATAGCATGTAGCAGTACTTATTTCTTTTTATGGCTGAATAATATTTCATTGTATGGAGATACTATAATTTGTTTATCCATTCATTCATTGATACCATGAGTTATTTTTCAAAGCTTTTCCAAATTTGTAGTAAGACTACACTGTCTGCCTAAAATATGTTTGGTAGATAAGAGCTTATAAAATCCTGACAATAAAACCAAAGAGGTGCTTGCAGGCTCCAGGGCCTAATTCCATGACCCTATGTAAAACAATATGGCCAGCCCCACGAACACAGCCTCTGTCTCTGGACAATTACAGTGGGCCAGGTGCCAATCTAAGCTTTGTATGTGCTTTGTCTTTTCACTCCTCAGCTCTCTGAGGTAGGGTCTGTCATTATGACTCATTCAGACAAGATAGCTGGGACAAAATACACTGTTCAAGGTGTCACAGGTAATAGCGGTAGAGTCGGCATCTGAGCCTGGATTCTGAATCCAGAGGGTAAACCTTCAACTACCCAGAATGCTGTCTGCCCGGGGTATTCAGCCTGGCTGCCTGGTCACACATCACCAAGCAGCAGTGCTGGCTAGAGTCCAGAGGAGTGGACTCCCAGGGCAGGCAGTTGGGCTCAATGGTTGGGGTGGGGGTGTGGGGAACTCTGATGTCAGGTGGCAACAATTTACTTCAAGGTTGTTAAAATATTTAAATGAGATCAGGTATGAAAATGCATGTTTCAGAGCCTGTTCTTTCACAATGACTACTACACATTGACTGCAGAAGGAGGGGAGTGCAAACAGATAAGCCAGATCCCGACTCTCGAAAAGTTTATACTCTAAAGGGGCAAAGAGATCCCCACCAGTGACCACAGTAAAGACACTTCGGTGTGTAGACTTCAGTTTCGTCATCTGTAAAATTCTCCTACCACATTTCACATGCACCCTCAGTAAAGCACTTAACTGACTTTAATCATTTGTTTGCACACCTGTCTCCTTTCTCTACTCTGAGTTCCCTCAAGGGCAGAGACCCCATCTGCTCATCTGTGAACCCACCACAGACCCAGAGGAGTTCAGAAAATGTTTGCGAGGTAAATGAATAGTGAACTCTGAGGTCCTTTCCAGCTCCAAACTTCTCCAAATCTGAGATTTCTATTCAACAAATAGCCCACAATATACTGACTGGACTGGGCACTGCAGGACACAAAAAAATAAGCCAACGGCAGTATTCCAAGAACACCCACTTCTAATGAAGCCACTTTTTGCGAATTTGTGCTATAAATATCTTTACCCACATGCCCAAAGATGTAGGTTCAAGGATACTCACTGACTCATTGTATTTCGGTAGTATTAAAAGATTAGAAACAGCTTGAATGCCCATCACCAGAGAGCTGGCTACATAAATGCTAGTACAGTCATCTAATGGAATGCTATGCAGACATTACAAAGAATGAGGCAGGCTTAGGTAAACTAATATAATACAATCTCTGAGAAAGATGGTTGAGTACAAAAATAAATTTACAGAAGTCTGTGTACTAGGTTATTGTGTGTTTCTAGAGAATACATATATACATATACACTTATAAACAAAGACTAGCTCTAGGATAGTACTGATAATTATAATGTTAGCCGCAGATCTAAGCCATGTATGTAAAAAGATAGTAAGATAAAAAAAACAGGTGCAGTTAATTTTAACATATTTTATTTACCCCAATACATCCAAAATAGTCTCATTTTAACATTTACTCAATATTTTTAAATTATTTTTTCCAGCTTTATTAACTTATAATTATATATTTAAAATTATTGATGAGATATTTTTTATTTCAATTTTTGTCCTAAGTCTTTGAAATCTGGCATGTATCTTACACTTACATCTCAAATCAAACTAGCCACATTTTATCACTTCATAAATTATATAAATGTCTAACCAATATGCTATATACCTAATATAAAATAATATTGAATGTCAACTTTAATTGAAAAAATTAAAAAACTAGCCACGCTTTAAGTGCTCAGTAGTCACCTATAGCCAGTAGCTACTATATGGGAGGGCACTAAAGGAAGGTGATTACAACTGACCCTGGGGAAAGATTTTGGGGAATTGAAAATTAGGGAAGGAAGAAGTAACGTTCACTATATAGTCTTTTGTTCCTTTTGAATTTTTTCCCCATGTGCATGCATTACCTATTTTTCAAAACCCACAATTTTAAGGGTAAGGAAAAACACAGAAAAGCCAGAAAGACCAACAGAAAAGCAGTGACCTTAGAAGCAGGAAGAGATTTGAGACATGGAAGTGCAATGTCATAGAGGTCGAGAGAGGAGAGATTTTCAGATGAGGAGGAGGAGGAGGTAAAAGAAGAGACAGTACCCTGAGGTGACTTCAGATTTAGCACTTGAGACTTTGTGCGTCACTCATCACTGACATTTGAGAGCTATGTCAGGAGAGGAAAGGGGTAGAACAAGATCGTGGCAGGTTGGAAGTGGGAGGCAGTAGACATGGCCCTCTGTGGAGAGACCCAGAGACTCAAACATGGGAGCCAAACACGGTGACTAACTCAGAGGAGGCCCAGGTGGTAAGGTGCTGCTGGGGAAGGCTCCCAGAAGCTGTGAGAGGGGAGGGTGTGATAGGCAGGTGGAGAACATTTGTATATAAGTATCTTTTTGAGTATGCTTTCAGTTTTTTTTTTAATGGGTTTTCTGGGTCATATTGTGCTATGGACTGAATTGTGTCCAGGATGGGAGTGGGACTTTGACTCCCCATCCAAGACCAAAGACCACAGTGCTACAGAAAGACCAGGCCCCCAACTAGCTCTGGAACATATTGGACCCCTTCCATCATCACAGGGCCTGCTGGAGCTCACCATGGCATCCATCCACTTCTTCATCCTCAGCTCCAGGAATCCTGGGGAAGCAAAGTCCACTTGCATCTAACCAGAAAATGAACATTACCTCTTGTGCACCCACCTTTAATCCAGTTTATCTACCCTTCACCTCCAGGGTCTCTCTTTTTTTTTTTCCTCCCTCCCCATCCTAAAAGTTAGCACCAGTGATGCCTATTTTATTGTTTATCATTAGCATCATTACGATTAATGATGACCCAGAAAATCACTACATAACCTAGGAAATCCACACATTGCTTGCAGCACATTTATATCCATTTTCTCACTGAATTATTCAATTATCCATTCAACTAATATATTTGTATTTCTTGAGCATCTATGTGCCAGGACTACGTTGGGCCCTGTGACTAAGCCAAAACATTGACCTTCAAGCATGGATTCTCAGCCCTGGCTGCACATTATGACCACCTAGAGAAGTTTTAAAAATCCTGATTGCCAGCCCAGATGAATGATCAGCGTTTTGGAGGTAGGACCTAGGTATTAATATTATATTTTCTGTTAACGGATTGATTTGTTGTTTCATTTGTTGCCTATTTCCTATTTATTCAGTATAGGCTATGCCATCTTTAGTTAGCAGTGTTAAATAAGACAGACCAACAATCTTCTTCTTTGACATTTATTATCATCTTTGACATTAAGTGTTTAAAACTGGTATATTTTAACTATGATCCAATACTTCTCTAAAGAGACTTCATTAGGACATTTTGTTTCTCTCAACATTTTGTCATAAAAAAATCTCATACAGAAAAATAAAATTTACAATGAACATCCACCTAAATTCTCCCATCAACATTACTCTCTCCATCTAGCATCTTTCCATCCAACACCAATCTAATTTTTGAATGTACTTCAAAATAAATTGCAGACATCTACTTCTTCCTAAATACTTCTGCATACATATTATCAACTAGAATTCAATATTTGGTTATTTTTTTCTATGTAAATTATCTTATAATGAACTGCAAAAATATCAAGGGTACGTTTGTTGAGCTTTGACAATTATATACACTGTGTAATCCAAACCCCTATTAACATATAGAACATTACCACGGCTCCAGAAATTTCCCTTATGCTCCTTCTCTGCCAATCCTGTTTCTTCCCAGAGGCAATCTCTTTGCTGGGATTTTTTCGCCACCATAAATAAGATTTGCCTGTTCCGGAACTTCATAGAAATGGAATCATACAGTACAGACCCATGTATGTTAGGCTTCTTTCTCTCAGGGTAATGTTTTTGAGATTTATCCATAGCATGTGTGTCAGTAGTCTGTTCCTTTTTATTGCTGAACAGTGTCCTTCATATAAACTACAGTTAATCCATTTTCTTATTACAGTTATTTTGGAGTTACTATGGAGTTATTGGAGTTATTTTGGAATTATGAACAAGGCTTCAATTAACATTCTTATACAAATATTTTTGTTGACATGTTTTCATTTCTCTTGGGTAAATTGAAAATGTTGTCATAGGGTAGGTATACATTTACTTGTTTTAAGAAAATGCCAGACCTTTCACATCAACTATATATGAGATTTCCAGTTGCTCCACATCCTCATTGATATTGTTACCAGTATTTTTAATTATAGCTGCCCTAGTGGGTATGTAATAGTATCCCACTGTCTTTTTAATTTGCATTTCTCTTATGTCTAATGATTTTGAGCACATTTTCATGTGCTAATTGGCCATCTGTGTATCTTCTTTTGTGACATGTCTGTTCAAATCTCTTGCCCATTTTGTTTTAAGTAGGTTGTTCGCCTTTATTATCAAGTTATAAAAAATCTTTTATGTTCCAGATATCGGACCTTTGTCAGATGTTTTACAAATATTTTCTGCCAATTTGTAGCTTACCTACTGATTTTCTTAATGGTATTTTTCAACCCAAGCACCAGTATTTTATTACCTTCTTATTGAAGTACACATACAAAGAAGTATAAAAACATAAGTGTATAGCTTGATTGATTGTTCACAAGCTGAACACCCAGAATTCAATTAAAAAAAAAAAACAACAGCACTTTCAACACCCCCAAAACTCCCCTCATGCCTCCTTTTAATCATCATCTCCCTGCAAAGGTAACCATTATTCTGACTTCTAAAAGCATAGATTAATTTTGCCTATTTCTGTACTTTCTGTAAGTGGAATCGCATAGTGGATTCTCTTTTGTATCTGGCTTCTTTAGCCCAGCATTGCTGAGATTGATCTGATTTGTTGGGTTTGGTGGTAGATCATTCTTTCTCATTATTGCAGAATATTCCACTATGTGGTTACAACGCAATTTAGTCATTATATAGATGATGGGCACTCAGGTTATGTCCATGTGTTTGATTATGAAAAGTGCTGTGATAAACATTCTTAAACATATATTTTACTCTTTTCTGAACATGCTTACATTCTCTTAGGTATACACTCAGAATTCTCAGGCCATAGGGGATGTATATGTTCATCTACTAAATATCTTTAACAGATATTGCTACAGTTTTCCAAAGCGGGTATACATAGGTATTTACTCTCTCATCAAAGGCACCAGAAATTTTTAATAATCTCCAGGTGAGTCTAAGGATAAGAACCCCTGCCTTACTATGCTGATTATAAACTTCAGTAAGGGCTCTGTTACAGCCTATGAGAACCTGTAATGACAAAGCTTGACCCGGACTGGAGGAAGAAACCAGAAAGGAGAGATCGGTTGAACTCTGAGAGCTACGCAGGGGACGTGGGGTTGGGGAAGCATTTCAGGTAGAGAAAGCATTTCCTTTTGGAGGCCAGAGCATGTGAAAGGCTTGTATGACAGGGGGAGTTAGTCAAGGACTGTGAAAGAGGCAGATAGGGCTAGACAGCACCGGGCCTTCAGGGTGATGTTAAGGATTTTTAAAATTTTTTACCTTGAAATAATTTTAAACCTATAGGAAAGTTGCCCTTCCCCCAGCTTCCCCTAAGATCAACAACTCACGTAAGTACGTACAATTATCATAACCAGGAAGATAACATTAGTACGGCACTATTAACTAAACTATAGTGCTTTTCGAATTTCACTCACGTTCCCCCTAATGTCATTTTTCTGTTCCAGGATCCAATCCAGGGTCCACATTGCATTTGTTATGCCTCCTTAGTCTTCTCCAATCTGCAACAGTTCCTCAGTTTTATTCTTCATGACCTTCAGACTTCTGAAGAGTACTGGTCATTTATATGCAGAACGTCTCTCAATTTTAGCTTGTCTGATGTTTTCTCGGGATTAGATTAATGTTATAAATCTCTGGCAAGAATTTCATAGGAGTTATGTGTCTTATTACAGGTATTGTTAACCTTGATCACTTGATTTCAGTGGTGTCTGTCAGGTTTCTCCACTGTAAAGTTACTATTTTGATCTTTTTCCTAAGAAAAAAGGGATGACATTGAAGGATTTTAAGCAAGGGAAGTGACTCATTTAGATTTGTGTCAAAAATGCCCTCCTGGCTGCAGCATGAAGAACAAATTAGAAAGGACTTGAATGTACATGGGGAAGATTGGTTCAGAGCATATTGCAGTCTAATATGTGATGACGGAAATGAGGAGAAGTGGACAGATTTTGCAACATTTAGAAGGCACAATCATAGAGCAGGTTAACAACACCATGCAGAGGTTCTGATTTAAATGATCTGTAATTGGTCTTGGGCGAAGCTAATTTTAAAAGCACCCAGGTGATTGCCATGTTCAGCCACACTGAGGTCCATTGGCCAGCTCACGGCTTGCTCCAGATGGGCCTTAGGTGAAAGCCACTCAAGCTGCTGTCTCCCTGGATACATGGGGAGGAAGAAGAGTGCTGGAGGTCCCCTGCCATCCTCCTACAGCCCAGAGACTGCTGACAACAGCTCCTGGCCAAAAGCGGGGAGGACATTGATGAGATCAGAGGGCTCAGAGAGGACTCAGCAGCACACCACTTCTGAATCTCCAAGTACGATTGCCAGATAAAATACAGGACATCCAGTTCAATTTTACTCCGGATAAACAATGAATAATTTTTTTGGTATGTCTCAAATATTATATGGAACATACTTATGCTAAAACATTATTTGCTTATCTGAATTTCAAATTTAATTGGGTATCCCTTATTTTTATTTGCTACATCAGATCCTGAGACATGAATCTGATAGGTTTGGCCCATTCCCGTCCAGTGTAGCAGCTTCCAGACCAACAGGGACTTTCCTCTCCTTCCTCCTCTTCCTTCTCTCATCCCCAGTCTGGCCTGCCAAGAGCAGGCCAGTACACTGCACCAGTGTTTCCACTGAAACCCACACAGGGCCCAGGAGGAAACACTCAGCCTCCCACTCCAAACCCACTCATTTGTTAATTCAATAAAGATTTCTGCACACCTACTAAGTGCCAGGCCCTGCTCTACTCAGAGGGATAAAGCAGTGACTAAGTCAGATGTGTTCTTGCTCTCTGGGGGCTTGCAAGAATAATCCAGAAAACAAGTTTTTTGATAATGATGATGGCTGTGAAAGGATATGGTAACAGTGACTGAGGCCCACGGGGGTCAAGAAAGGGCTCTCTGAGCAGGTGACATGACTGTGACTTGAGGGAGTAACAGCCAGTTCTGTAAAGATCTAGGGAAAAGCAATCCAGGGAGAGGAGTGACCACAAGGGATGTCACAGGCATCTCTGGAGGCACTCCAGCACATCTGACTGATTTGTAGAATTTGCTGATTTCTATGGTGTAAATATTCCATTTTGTCCAATTTCAAGCTATCAACATGACATGGTAATTTTTAGAAAGCTGATATTTTAAATGGTTTTGGGCCTCATCAAAGTGCCAGGGCCAAATGGCTGTATCAAATCCTGCTCTACTGGAGTTTTTTCCCAGCTACAGGCTTCAGTTATCCTCAGCTTTCCTTGGCCTCAGTTCCTCCCCAAATCACCCCCACGGGGTGCTCCTGTGAGTCTTTGAAAAGGCTCTTTTGTGCCCCATAGCACCACTGTCTACCTCTGCTACAGCTCATAACATATAACAAGGCCCTGGTTGAGAGACCGCCTTTAAAAACCAAAGTCTTATTGCACAGAAATGTCTTTCGATAGCAAATTATTATTGTAAAGGGATGCTATCTTTCTCTAATAAAATGAATTAAGATTATCATCTAAAATTCTGAACAAAGACATAAAATTGCAAACTATACTTAATGGACCCTGAGAATCCTTGAATGTAGGGTTAAGAACCAGTTATAGAGTGAGTATTTATAAACAGCTCCAGGGGGCATTAGGTCTTACTGAGATTTGTAACCTTGCTCTCTCTCACCTCCAGGACTCAACATATGTGGACTGAATGAATGAAGTATCAAATATCCCAAAGATACCATCAGCCTATCTCTTGTCCCATGAAGGTGAGGTCTAAGGATCAGCGGCCTCCACAGCCACCAGCACCTGTCCTGAGTACTGCAATGTAGCCTAGCAAGACCTCCCTCACTGTCCTACAATTCTGCCCTAAATGACAACAGATAACTCTGCCCAAAGTCAGGGAGTCTAGAAATAGTTTGGCTGACTATCAATATGCACAAGCCACAAAATTGCACTGGCACCCCTTCTGAGGCAGCTTGGGCTGGGGGCAAGTAGACCACAAAGCCACTCAGGAGCTCTCTGAATACCTGACCCCCGTCAGGCTGTGCTTTCCCTTCTGTCCTTGGCCTCCCAACAGCCTGCATCCTGAAGGCTGAGTCTAACAGGTGAGGCATAGAGGAGGATCCCCCCACAGCCTGTCCTCCATCCTTTGGGACCCTCAGGCAGAGGGTGATACATGAGCAGCTACCTGCCCAGTCTCCTCTTGGCTGCCCTCCTATCTAGGCTCTGCCAGCATTCTCCGCCTGGCAGTAAGGAGCCTCCAGAGTTAAGAGGATTTTGTGCTATTTTCAAAGTCGTTTTCCATGGAAATTTTTTTTAATACTGTTAAAACGACTTTCTGCTGCTTCTCATCTCCCTGAAATCTTCCTCCTCCTCTTCCATGAGATAAACCAGTAATGAAAACACTTAGGAATCTGCTAGTGACACCCTACGGGCACACTCGCGTGTCACTAGCCAAGGTTGGAGAAGGAAAATCATGCTAGAACCTTCCTGTTTGAGGTCAGGCCAGTGAGATGAGCAGACAGCACCCTGGGACAGAGGCAGCTCCCCTGGAATGCATTCCCAACCTTTGCTTCTCTCAGCCTTCCAGCCCCATCCTAACTGCCTTGTGTCAGGGCACCTGTCCCTCAGCTTCTCGTCCTCCATGACAGCCACCAAACTGGGGTGAGTGACCAGGATCATCTGAGGAGCAATTGAGGCATTTCCAAGAGATCCCAGACAGCCTTCTCAGAGAAGAGTTGGCCCTAGGGAACAAGTTGGGAAGGGCATCAGGATGAACTATGAGATGCCAAAGCCAGCATATGCTTCCTTGTGACCCCCCTGTGCATTTTGTGCATTCTGTATGGAAGCCTCTATCATATTGTCAGACTACTGCTGCCAATAAACCAAGGCCTTTGCAAGGACAAGAGCTGAGGCCAAATGGCTTTGTATCCAGTTTACAGCACAGGGCTCAGCCTATCATGGGTTGCTGGATAGGAGCCTATTACATCTTGCAGATCCCTGTGTAAGCGAAGATGATCCAGCACCTCAGCCACAAAAGACTGAACCAGATTGGGCAAGTGGGTGGCCTCATATATGATGTGGCTTGAGAGCTGTGCTCAGGGGAAAGGGTGCGGGTGGCCTGCACTAATCAAATTCTCTTCTTGCAATAACTCAGTAGTGTTCCTAGGGTCCTGTTGGGATGGAGAGAAAATTCTAGAATGATGCCAAGCTTTCTGGCCAATTCAGTTGATAACCTGATACTGGCAGTCACCGGGGTGAAAAACAGAGAAGAGCGGATTGGTGGGGAATGGGGGAATGAGCCCAGCTTGGGAGATGGTGAGATCGAAGAGCTAGTGGACCATCCAGAAGGGTAGTTGAGATACAAGATGGATGCTCAGGGCTCAGGAGCCACCCAGGGGCCCGAATGCTGGACTCCAGAGAAATATTTAAAGAGCAAGCTCATGCATTACAGTAGAGAAGATGATCTCCATCCAATACAAGACCCTGCCCCCAGGGGATAAATATATAAATATGTTTAAAGTATCCACATTCCACCTGTTGCTTTTTAGGGTGAAGCTTTTATATTCAAAATTTTAAGAAGCAGTTAACTTTACAACATCGCAAAATTTTGGAAGATGTAAAGCTAATCTCGCATATTCTGTTTTCTCTCTCTATTCACACATTGTTCATTTCACTGGAATGTCTGTATCTGCATCTGAGATAGAAGGTGGTGCGAAAAAATACAAAGAATTTCGACAAACGTCAGCTTCAAAATCGGCATGAAATATTCTTGGCAAATATGGTCCTTGCTTAGGTGTTTCTGTCTAAGCAGATTATTTTTTAAAAAAAAATGGCTTTTCTACACAAGAATAATTTTACCATTCCTATAAAACCTTTTCCAAATCAATAAATATTGACATATCACTTTTATCTTAATTTTTTCCAATAGATATTAAAGTATCTCCAAATGGGTTTGGGGTTCAGTGCTGGTCTCTGACAAAAAGACTTTTTTCAGTCTTGGGTCAGAAGTATCCCCGAGACTCCCCTTTAACCTAGAGGGTAACCTCGAGTAAGAATCTCCTTGAGCATTAGCTTCCTCCTAGAAAATAAGAATTAGATTCCCAGGAGTTCTCAAACTGGACACCACTGTTACCAATAGCAAATGCTCACTGAGCACTTCTGTGTGCAAGGAACTATAGTACAGGCATTACTGTAATCCCCGTTCTACAGATGGAGAAAGTGAGGCTCAGCAAGGCTAAATAACTCACCCATGTGTATACAGCCTCTCCAACGTCTAAGATGAGAATCAGTAGCTCTGGGTGGGTCCCTGGAATCTACACACCTAACAAGCTCCCCAGGGAGTATGATCTAAGTGGTTTTTAGATCCCCTTGTGAGACACTGTTCCAGGCAACAGAAGATCTGCTTTGGTTCTAAGATGGCAGGGAATGGAACAAACAGGAGAATCTAGAGCCCCACCAGGGCAGTTCTCAGGAGCAAGATTGATGCCATCCTCTGACAGCCAAGGCAGTGAACGGGGTAGACTGGGACTTGAACACAGCTAAATAGGGCTGTGCCTCCTGGGAACCTAGAGACTTTGTCTCTTGCTGCACCAGATTGCCACCTGCTGGTCCCAGGTGGCCATTGCAGTCCAGGTGAGAGTATCATTCCAATCCCTTCACCAATTACCCGCCTACCAAGCAACATTGCTTGGGGGTTCAGTGGTGACCCACAGGGTGTAAGAAAGACAAGCAATGACAATGTCACGTGATTTGAATTATGGGAAGGAAAACATAAGTAGTAGAGAAGGTCAGTCTGAATGAGTATGAGGGTTCAGTGGGGAAAAATAAGTCAAAGGTAGGTAGGGGCCTCATTAGTTTGGATTTTATGCTAAGGGCAATGGGAAATCCCATAATGAGTCAGTTTTATGTTTTAGTAAGATCATTCGGGCCTTTGTCAGGACAGAATGGGATGGTTTGAGTGGGGACAGTCAATTTGAAAACCATTCGAGTATCAGAGATGAGAGCAGCTGCTGGCCTAGATTAGGGGCTGGCTGTGGGGATGGAGAAAAACGGTCATTGAGAAATATTTAGGAAGTAGGATTGATTAGGTCTGATGAAATCAAATCCCAAATGATAATAACAGGAAATCACAGTGGCACCATTTCATTCATTCCTTCTTTCAACAAATTGTAGCACCTACTATGTGCCAGGAACTAATCTACCTGCTGGGAATACAATGGTGAAAGCAAGTCAGGAAAAAGCTCTACTTTTCATGAAGCTTATGTTCTAATAAGAACATAAACAAGAAAAACATCAGATGGGAGTATATAAAGGCTGATGCAATAGTGACTCAAAAATCTGAATGGCAAGGACTCTGCCATGTAAAGATGATAAGGAAAAGCACTCCGGACCAAAGGAACAAATGTAAAAACACTTAAAGTAGATTTGGCATGTTCAAGGTCAGAGGCAGCCAGTGTGGCTGGAATGTGGTGGTTAAGGGCAAGAGCGAGACAAAAGTAAGTGGAAGAGAGTGTCAGGGGCCAGATTATGAAGGCGTTGGCAAGGCAGAGCAAGGGATTCTGTGAGTGAAAGGAAGCCATTCACACATTTTAGACAGGAAAGTGACAGAATCAGATTTTGCTTAAAGCTCTCTAGGGCTACTCTATGGAAAATGGATTGTATAGGGCAAGAGTGGAAGCAGGGTGACTGGTAGGAAGCTGAGGTATAGGCCAGGAGCAATGATGATGGCAGCAGCCATCATCATTGGGGAGATTCTGGGCATATAGTGGATTCAGAGAATCAACAGGATTTGCTGATTGGATGTGGGGGTAAAAAAAAACAGCAGAACTAAAGACAACTCCACCAAACCATAAGGATGAGAGCCACTGCAGCAAATCTAGACAGGAGGAGGAAGGCCCTAAGGAAACTTTTCCCCCACTGACACCCCATTCTAAAGAGCAAAGACCTGGCCTTAAAGCTCAGACCCATTGGAAGGAGGGGAATGCAAACTAACCATTCTGAGGCTGATTCCTTATCTGAGACTGGGCCCAGCCTGCCTGGGCACATAGCACAGATATGACCCTCAAGCTGGCCTGGCCTCTGAACACTTAGCCAGTTTTCTCCTATCAGTGGGAGGCATCTTTTCAGGTAACAATGGCCCTGCTCCTAGCTGGATGAATACCCAAGGTTACAATTCTAAGCAGAATTCCCAGAGTAAGCACTTTCATCCCCCAAGCCCTGGACCTAAGAGTATCCCAGCAAGAGAGAAATGGCCATTCTCAGTCCCCTTAAACCAAAGGGGAACGTGGGAATGGGCAGTTCTCTCCTGGCAAAACAAATACCAGAGACCAAGGGCTGTGGGTACCACATCACTTTATTTTTTTGGTTTTGCAATTTCATCCTTGGACAATGCAAATTCAGTCTCTCACTTGCATGGCCACTCTGTGGTCCCTCACTGAAGATGGGGCACAGGCTCTGAGGGGAATCTCAGCAGAAAGACAGGGGTCCTCAAGAGTAAGCCAGGCTGGCAGAGGTCTACAGGGTCCACAGCAGATGGGCCGAGTACCAGCAAGCAGAGACTCAAGGGCCTCTCCCCCAACCCCTTACCATACTCCTTACAAGGCACAAGCCAGCCTTCAGTGATCCAGCTCAGGATCTTCCCTTAGAGGCCCCTGGTTCTTCCTTTCTATACATCCCTGCCTCAGCTCACACTGAGACAGGCTCCCTCTCCCTGGGGGGTGGCCAGACAGAGTCACTGACCTACTCCACATTTGATTTCTAATGTTCCTTTGGGAAATATATTTGAATAAGGAGGGTACCAAGGCCCAAAAGGAACTGAAGACATATATCCTGCCAAATGAGACAGATGGCCATGCTATAATGCTCCTTTCGTCCCCAGGAAAAGCTGAAATCAGCTATAGCTAACCAATCCCCCTTCAGACCCCCACATACATACGGCTTTCAATACCAGCAAGGGGGCTCAGCCAACCCACTTAAATCAAAATAAAAATCTAAAAGCAAGACACAACAATAAAAATAATGGCAAACAACTGAAGAGACCATCTCTGGTCCAGTGACTCTCTACAGAAGACCAGATGGCTGATTTCTGGCTCTCTGCCCTGGAGCCAGGAAACAAACACAAATCTGCCCTCAGACTTGGGGTAGACACTGTGGGAACCAAGCAAAGGGCATCCTGGCCAAGCCAGGGGGCAACTCAGATCACTGACCTCTACTGGTTCCCCTTCCTCCCAGCCCCTTTGCACCTGCACATCAACCATCAACCAAGGTGAGGCCATCGTACAGAGCCCGCTTCCACATGTAGTAGGTAGAGCGAGCAGTGAGAGGAAAGAGGGCACTGAATTCCTTGTATGAGGGGAAGCTCTTGGACTGAAACCTCTTCTGCAAAAATAGCTTGGCCTGAGCCTTGAACTTTGTGGTGGCGAGCACATCCATCACCAGCACCTCACTGTCCCTGCTGCCCGCCACTGCCACCACAGGTTGGCTGGACCGAGACCCACTGTGGGGCCGGCGCTGGGCCGTGGGCCCCTCTCGCCGGGCCCTCTCTATGGAAGGCCCTCCCTGGGCATCCCCTGGATCCTCTCCTGGGGAAGCTGGCATCTCCGGAATCCCCGCAGGTGGGGCTATGGCAGCTGTCACATTCCTGTCAACTTCTTTCTCTCGATTCTCCTCTGCCTCCTGCACTCCCTCTTTGCCCAATGTGGGGGTCTGCATCTGGAGTTTGGATAGGCTTCTGGGCCAACCCCGAGCAAGACTCTTCCAGACCCAAAAGGTGGAGGGGGACAGACTGGGGTAGCGGAGGCGAAAGCGACAAAAGGGGAGATGCCCACTCAGCACCTGCTTGCGGGCAGCCCTGCGCAGACGCCTCTGCCAACGCGACAGGGGCATCCTCAGGGGCAGGAAACCCCGGGGGGCGGGTGGTCCCTTACCCGCTTTCTCTGCCCCCTCTCCCGCCTCACCCTTCCAAGGGAGCAGGGCTTCTTCCCCAACAGATGCTGACTGGGGAGCCCGGGCTGTGGAAAGGGCCGGTGCCGGCTTGAAGCTGGGGTTCCTTCGGAGAGCCTTTCGGCGCCAGTTGTAGTAGGTGGACCTGGAGATGCCGGGGAACCTGCGTTTGAAGCAGCGATAGGGCACCAGTGTGTTCAGGGAGATGCAGTGCTCCAGGTACAACTTGGCCCGCTGCATGAAGACCATTCCGGCGCTTGCCACGGGCAGCAAGGGGCATCCCACCCCCTCAGCAACCTGCTCTTCTGGCAGCTTCTCCAGCTCCTCCATCACCAGCGCCTCCTTGGGGGCCGGAGGCTGGCAGGGGCCAGCGCCAAGCAGCTCGTTCTTCCAGGCATAATAGGTGGAGCGGGAGATCTCAGGGAACCTCTGGAGGAACTGCTGCAGCGACATCACACCTCCACGGTGGACACTGTCCTGCAGGAAGAGCTTGGCTGAAAAGAGGGTGGCCACCTTCTGCCGCTGCTCCTGGGACTGCCGCCGCCAGCGGTAAAAGGTGCTCTTGGTAACACTGTAGCGCCCACAGAGTTGGGAGTAACTGAGGCCAGGTTCACGGTCAAACAGCTCCGGGGTCTTAGCCAGCGGTGGCGGAGGAGCTGGGGCCGGGCCGGTAGCATCTTCAGCCTCCACCTCCTCCAATCCCACCACAGGGGCAAAGTACTGGTGGCGGAAGAGGTGGCTGGTGAGGGGCTGCCCAGCCCACATGATGTGCAGTGTGGCGGGCGTGTGTTCACAGCGGCGGGGCCGGATGATGCGATTAAAGTAAGGCCGAATCTTGAGGTTGCGCATGGGATAGATGGAGTAGATGTTGCGCTGAAGGACGGAGGCGAGGGCGTACAAGTGCCACACGTTGGAGAAACTGCTAGGGAAGCAGGTAGCCTTGACGTCCGCATCGAAAATGGCTTCCAGTGTGGCAGAGGGCAGGCTGGTCATCTCGGGAGACTCCTCGGAGACCAGGGAGTAGCGCACGGCCTGCAGCATCACCTTGGAGTCTATCATGCCCTGCAGGTAGTAGTGTCTGTGCAGCAGCATCTCCACCACAGTGCGGGCCCGCAGCTCCAGGCTGAGGCCCGCGTCACCCCACAGTAGCATGCTGGCCGCCTCAAAGAGCAGGCTGCCCTCGCCCTTGCACACCAGTGGCAGCATGTTCCGGGGAGCGTCCTCTGGGTACAGGCTCAGGGCCACCGAGTCCACCTCCAGCACCTGGGGCCTAGGGACACCCTCCCGACATGTAGGGAGGGTGAAGGAGGACAGGACCTGCTTGGCCCCCAGAGCAGCACTGATAAGACCCTCCAGGCCCTCGGACTCCACTGCCTCCTGCAGATCTTGGAGCACCTGCTGTACCAGTTGCTCCTGAGATGTCATCCTGCCAGGGCAAAGGATAGAGGGCAGAGGTCAGGATAAGGTACTCAGATGATACTCAGCAATGATGCCCCGTTACACCTGCGCCTTCTCCCTCGAGATAATGTCCAACCACTTCCACTCCTCCAGAGCAGATAAATGGCTAAGTGCCTCCTGAGGCTTATTTAATCCCTCGGTGGTAGTAAGAGATTCTTATATTAGCTTAAGCAAGTCACTTAACCTCCCTAGGTTTCTGGTTCCTTTTCTGTTAATATGGGGACAATAATAAAAGTATCTACCATATAGGGTTGTCGTGAGTATAAATGAGACAATGAAAGAATGGAGATATATAGGCATAGACACACACTTATATATTCATCCTTAGAACAGTGCCTGCATATAATGCTATAGAAATGTTAGGTATTATATATTAGAGTATTATCTAGTACTATGCATGTTACATAGTACACCTATAAAAGCTGTACCTCGGTACCTGGCAAAGACTTACTATATCACATATAGCCAAAATCGGCCTACCTTTCCCTAGAACAGTGATTCTCAAAGATTCTCAAAGGCCCACAGGTCCTTGGGATTCCCTGGGACTTTTGCAGGAGTTTTGCAAGTTAAACTATTTTCAAAACAATACTGAGAAATACTAAGATAACAACACTAAGATATTATTTGCCTTTTTCATTGTATTAACATTTGAGTAAAACTGTGGTACCTTAGCATAAATCAAACTGTACTAGAAGTCATTATTTTCTTCACCACCATGTAGTCGTAGTTGGGGGTGGGGAAAAAGAAAACACTAGGTTCACTCAAGAATGTCCTTGATGAAACACTAAGGTTATTATTGTTAAAGTCAGTCTTTAAAAACTGACTTCGTTATTGGGAGTAACAAAATGGCGAGTACACAAAAAGCATTTCTGCTGCATACTGAAGCATGAAGTTCGCACATGACCATTGTTTGGGTTGTATGATGAACTAGCCGCTTTCACCATGGCATACCATTTTTACTTCAAAGAACGATTGAGAGACATCAGTCATTTAGACACAGGTATATTCGGCAGACTAACTTCTAATTTCTCAAAAATGAGTAAAGCGAGCCTGCTACTTCCAGGAAAACTACTATTTGCTGTCAGTGAAATCTTGAGCTTTCATTTGAAAATGAGAATTTTGGAAAACCTGTATCCACTACAGTGAGCTTGACAGCTTCCCAATATCTAAAGATTTTCCTGATGGGATCAGTGGCAACACTATAAATCTAACTTTTTATAATGTATAATGGGATTGTCAACATTTGAAGATCTACATCATTCAACAAACTAATTGAATTTCCCAAATAACAAGTGAGTGATGCTACAAAGTCATGCACGAGTAAAAGATCCAATCAAAGTAAGAGAAAGCAATGAATCTCGATACAGCAGGGTAGAAAAAATTCATGGATATTGTTTGATTCTACATTATAACTAAGCTTTGAGAAACTACTTCTCGAGTTTTGGTGTAGTTATCAAAGAATATCTACTGAAAAAGCTATCGAATTATTCTTCCTCTTTAACAATAACAAAAAATTCTTCCTCTTTTCACCTGTATATCTGGATAAAGTTGGATTTTCTTCACATAATTCTACCAAAACAATATTTCACAACGATCAAACAGAGAGACAGAGATGAGAATCTACCCATCTTTACAGAAATTTGAAAAGTGTAAAAGAATGTACTTTTCTCACTAAATATTTTTGTTCTGGAAAAGTTTTCGTAAAACGTTTGTTACTGTGTAACATGTTTGCTGTTTCTTAATAAGTGTTTTCTAAATATCTGGTTTAATTTTGAATATACATTGACAGATGGAACCTATATAAACAAAAGTGCTTCAGGGCCCTCAGTTCTTAAGAGCACACAAGGTTCCCCAGACCAAAAAAGTTTGAGACCTGCTGCCCTGGAACAAAGTTAGTCTTTTCAAAGGAGTGGCAGCAGCCTAGCCACTGTGCAGACATAGATCAAATCACTGAGATTTACTGAGCATTTACTATTTGCCATGAACTATTCTAATCCTGCTATCTGTATCTCCAATTTACAGGTGAGGAAACTGAGACAATGGAAGGTAGTCTAAGTTGCCCAATTTGCCCAAAGTCCCACAAGTGGTACAGCCAGTAGTTGAAACCAGATGCTCTTAAGGGCCTAGAATACATCTCATCTAGTTTAAACTGCCAGCAACCTTTCCAACACAAACTAATCATCCTAATTCCGGATAGGTTTTCAGTGTTGTATTGCAAAGCAAATTAATATTCCTTTATGGACACTGTTTTTAAATTTAAAAGGAGACTATTATCCCTTCTCAGATCTTTGTTCTCACAGAGAATTTAAGAGTTCAATAAATCGCTTTAGATAAGCCTTAGGTTTAAAAATTGTGTTTGGGTGTATCCATTTGTCAACTAATCGAACTTCACACTTAAAAGGGATGTGTTTGAGTGTAAATTATGGTTCAGTAAAGTTGAAAAAAGTTTTTAAAGCAGTGAAAGAGTATCACCAGAATTTTACTTGATAATCATTTAAAAAGAAAGCTTTTTAATAACTGGTAATCAGAAACACCTTTGGATAAAATTTCTCAGCTGCAGGGTTTTTAAACGTGTGTGCTGCGACAAATCTGGTCTCACCTCTCATCTAATTTCTATTTGGGCCATATTATTATTCGACCCTGGAATTGGGCTTTTAATCTGTTCATCTTTTATGTAGATCTACTTTTTAAAACCAAATAATTTTTTTTGAAAACTAGGAGATAAAATTCCTATCAGTCCTTAGTGAAGACAGCACTTCTTGAAGAACAAACTGCGTACACACAGAAGAGCTTTTTCATTCTGGCAGACAACAAAGATGCTGGGGGTTTTGTTTTTCTTGCATGTCACTTATTGAACACTGCTCTACAGCTGCATATAAATGAGCATTCTCCTAGCTACTTTGCAGACAAAATTACTCAAACAGCTACCACTTACCTACTGCTTACTATGTGCATTTAACTTTGGTAATTCAACTAAAATCTCAAAAAAAAAAATAAGAGAGGATGATTAATTTAAATTGTGTGGGTGACTCTTTCTGCCCTTCCACTCAGTGAGACTATTTCCTAAGCAGAGCACAATGTTCCCTCATGTGATTACAAGTTTCTGTGGGCATGGGGTGAGCATTTGGATTTCAGGCTTCTCAGAGGTAATTTTGTTTATACAGTATGCAGTTCACACCTTTCCTGCTTGTGAACTACAACTCCATCACACACGCACCATTGCTAGGATGTCTATTTCTAGTTCACACCTAGAGAAACAGAGGCTGGGGAGTTAAATAACTTTTCCAAGACCACATAGCTATTAAAGCTATGAAACCCTAAGCAAGCTAACTCCAGAGCTCCCCTCCCAAACACTGTAAATACACCACCCAAAAGGACACATCATCCAAAATACTTATTATCCAAAGGATCCAGAAACACACATATTTTTGGAGCTTTGAGACAAACCTGGCCATTTTACAGATAAGGAAATTGAGGTCCAGAAAGGTAAAGTTGACTTGCCTGATTCATGCGGGAGTATCCGAACACCTTCAACACAATGTCCAGATATGCCACACTTCCTCCTGCACAAACCCCACCCCTCCCAACCCTACCCTGTTCCACCCTACCTACTAGGCCCAGGCCCAGGCCCACCCTGCTCCACCCTATCTCATTCCTTCCTCAGAAGAGGAAGGTGTGAGTAGGTAATACCCCACTTCTGTTTTCTTCAAAAGCTTGCTGAGAAAAAGAGGCTCTGCATCTCACATCCACTCAAGGGCGTCTGAACCACCAGAGAACGGGGCACTGGGGAAAGGCCAAAGGCTGTACGGCTACACCAATCATCTTTAAGTAGACAATTGGTTGATGGAGTTCAGGTGCAAGTCTTTTTTTCAGCAGCGGTTTCCTGGAAATGCAATGCAAAACAGATCTGGCAATTGCCAGGTGCATTCATGAATTAGGTGCAGAAAGTGAGAGCTAACCTATGGACTCTGCCCAGGTGGCCTCCCCTGACAACACTTGGAAGGGATCTGAAAAGGAATGAAACCGAGGAGGGAAAGCCCCCTCAGATTACACAGGTCCCCCTGGCTTGAGGCTGGAAGAGAAAAAAACAAGACATCCTGAAAGCATCCAGCCTGCGTCTTAGCACCTAGGAGGATCTCTGGAGCCAAGGAATGAATGCAGACCTGAGCAACTCTGCAGGAGACTCAAAGCCTCACCTTCACCAAGGCCAGCTTTTCTCCTCCCCACCCCACCCCCACCCCACCCCATCTCTTTATCTCAGGCAGATGGGGTTTCGGGAGCTCTGGTCTGGCCTCTGTCCCTTGCATTTTACAGGGGTGAGCCAGTGCTCTGGGGAGGGCAAGGGAAGGAAGAGCCGGGGGACCTGCCGACAGGATGCCGGTCGGTCTCCTCTGGCCTCTAAAACAAACTCCTCCTCTGCCAGCCTCATCCTGGGCTCTGCATTTGCTCATCAAGGACCCCATCCCTCCTGTTCTCCCACCCAACAATTATTGAGGGAGGGCCACAGAGGCCTCTGCCTTCGGCGAGACTAGGGTAAACCAGCAGGCATCTCACCCAGCCTGGCTCCGTGCCTCTCTGGCCTGCCCTTCACTCTTCCAGTCACACTGGCCCAGCTGCTCAGGCTGCAACACTAGCTCAAGGGAGTGCCAGCCATCTAGGCTCTCTCCCTGGTGGCCAAAAGGTCCAGCAAGGAATGGAAATAGGGATCACAGACACTGGCTGGGGGCAGGAGAGTCCATCGCTGTAACTTCTCAAGGAATTTCCCACTACCAAGGGCAGCGGGTGCACCTGGGAGCGCACCAGGGCAGGCCCGAAGTCACCAAGTCCGCCTGGGCAGTTCCAAAGTTAGTTGCTCTAGTGGACCACACGTCTGGAAGGGAAGAGGAAGGTGGAGTGCGGCCCACAAGGGGAGGCAGGCAAGCCACCAGTTTCTCCTGGGGGTGCCAGGAGGCAAAGGGTGACTGGGAAGAGAGCTGGCTGGCCTGGGCATCTGGGACAAGGGACCCAATCCAGGAAGCTCCAGGAGTCTGGGGAGGGGCTGAGGCCAGACCATTGTAGAGTGTGGGGAGGGGAGATAGGCAGGCGGGTGGGGGTGGGGATGGAGCTGGTGGTGCGGATGGGGAGAAAAGAACTTGAAACAATGCCTCACCTCCCCTCTCCACACACACACGCACACGCACACTCACGCACTCACGCACTCTTACGGCATCTTCTCGGAGCCACCCGTTGATCCCTGGGCCCTTTAGAGACCCAAGGCAAGCCTTCATTCTTTTCGGGCCTCCTAGCTGTACAGGCACCCACCTTTCCTAATTTTGAGGAAACTTCCTAGTTTACTGACCTCGAGGGTGACCCAGAGCCCTGGGGTCGTCCACTTCTCACTCCACCTTCCAGCTTGGGACATTTAAGTCACCCTGAAGGTAGTGTCCCCAGCTGAGCGCCACTCTCACTCCAGAACTGGTTTCATATTTGCCTATTGAGCATGGACTGTCTACAGCCAACTGGCTGGGGGAGGATGGGCTTAAGCCACTCCCCCCAGGAAATCGCCCACCCTCAAGTGCTCTGGTCCCAAGATGAAAGAAGTGCAAATTCGGGGGTCACTTCCAATGGTAAAGCGATAGCAGCTATTGTCTCATCCACACTACCCAGCTGGGGGTGTTAAAGCGCCTGGACCTGGCTCTGAAACCAACCCCGAACTGCGCAGGAAAATTCGAAGGTTGAAAGATTTTCAGAGTTTGGGAGGAGGAGAGGGGAGGAGAAAGGTTTAGAAAGAATGACCTAAAGCAAGCAAGTCTGTGGCCAGGCTGAGAGAAGGGGCGGGGCGGTGGCCCTGGAGCCCAGAAACTGGCCTGGGACGATCGGTTAGAGATTTGGGGGTTTCTCTGAAGCTTCAAAATGCATCTCTTTCTGAGGCAGCTCTCCCATCCCTTGCCCTACAAGATAGGAAGCTGGAGAACTCACTGCCCCCACCTTGGTGTAAGCCCCCTTCCCTTCCAGAAAGTTCCCACTTTCTCCAAAGCCTCCATCCCCACCTTTTTCTGAGCACTCCCCAGGCTGGAGGCTCAACACCTCTCCCAAGAGTGTGCCTGGGCCAGAGCTGCTTCTTTCAGGAGCCAGGGTGCCTATCCCAGGACACTTAGTTTTCCGTGCCCCAGGATGCAGATGGGAGTGCGTGGTCCCTGGGGCGTCTATCCTCAAAGCTCACCTCAGACCAGGGGCCTCAGATAATCCCGGAGGAACCAGTCCTATCCGCCCATCTAGTCCCTGCTGGTGGGGGAGGTAAAGGCCACTGGATTGCAGCCTTTGGTGGTATTGTCCTCCAGGGACTTTCCTGGCCAACTTTAACCCTTTAGAGTGCCGGGGCTAGCTGCTTCCCTCCCGGGCTCCAGTCCCCCAACTGCTCCTCTTTGTCGCCTTATCCCTGGCAACCCATTGTTAAATGCCTTCGATATTGGTTATGCCTCAGCTCCACTATTATTTTCTCCTCTGCCAGTCATGAGCTCTACACTTACCACCTAAATCAAAAATCCTTTCTCACCCACGCAGGCGCCCTGGACGGGAAGCCACCACAAGTGAGCTCAAGCACAGCCCTTTCATCATAATCACTCCAGCCCCACCCACTATGATGGCAGTGCCTGGAGGCAGCAGCTTGGAAGTCACCTGGAGTTGGATTTGAATGCCAACCCTGCCCCTTACTAGATAGAGTATGGCCTTGAGCAAATTGTTGAGACCCTTGGGGCCCTGACTTGGAGGTTAATGTAACACAACTTTTACCCGATTGAGTTGTTGGGTAGATTCAATTAAATGACACATTTAAAGCATTTAGGACTGTGCTTGGCATAAAGCAAGTAGATCCCAGTTCTGGCCTCTCCAGTTAATTTGAAAAGATTTTTAAGTTCTTGATATAAATGCAGTATTTAAAAAGCTTCAGAGAATAGCGGTTATCTTGTAGAAAGAGATGGAATTATGAGATATTTCTTCTTTCCCCATTATATCTTTCTGTGTCTTTTGACAGTCTGCGTTACTTGCTATCATTTTAAAAAGCAATGGAGATCATTTAAAATTCTTTAAAAGGCTAATAGAATCTGTAAAAGTATTTTTTAAAAAAGAAATTACAGTGATGAAAAGGTTTGTTGGTGATTCCATTACCAAAGTAAGAGCCTTATTTATAGACTGAGAAAATTTAGAATTGAGAAAAGTTTAAAGTACAAGGAAGAAAAAATTACCTATAATCTCATTATCTAAAGACAGCTATTGTGAACATTTTGGTATATTTCTTTCCAATCTAGTTTTTTTTTTTTTAATTGACATATAAGTTAAACATTCTCTTTACAAAAGATTCAAATGGTACAGAGTAAAAAATAGAGTAAATTTTTTTTCTGTCCCTAACACATTCTCCTCACTGCTTATCTGCCAGTTCTTTTTCTGTGCATTTTCATCTTTTTCTGTGCATACACACATGTATATTTTTCCAGACTCTCTATGCATATTTATGTTCTATGTTAAGCATTTTAAAACTGTTTTTGACTAAATAATATACATTATATATGTCCATAATATATATTATACACAAGTGATATATAAATAATAATATATTATTTAAAATGCTTGTATATTTTGGTTTGGGAATTTACAAAAGGATTCAGGACTGAAATTTCAGCCCTGTTCCTTGTCTACAGTTTCTCCAGAAGTAGCCAATATTGTTTCTAGGGTACTAGTCCAGGAATATATTATGTATAAACAAGCAAATGTCTGAGAGAGTGCTTTTTTTTCCTTTTTTTCCTTTTTTTTTCCTTTCTTTAAAGCACTGAACACTGTTATGCGCTTTGCTTTTTTCACTTTATTTTTTTATCCAGAGCCACCGCTGTCCAGTGACATGTAATGAGAGTTTCTCATGCACTTATATTTTTTAAGTAGCCACATTAAAAAAGTTAAAGGAACAAGTGAAATTAATGTCAATATATTTTAATTAAGCCAATATATCTGGAATATTATCAATTTGATGGGAAATCAATATAAGACATGATTAATAAGATATAGTACATTCCTTTTTTTGTACCAAGTCTTCAAATTTCCATGTATATTTTCCACTTATAACACATCTCAATTAGTACTAGCCACATTTCATGTAGCCACATGTGGCTGGTGACAAATGTATTAGCACATATCTTGACATTTAGATGTAGCATGAAATACATTTTTTGAACAAAAATAATGTACTCTCCAGTCCCTTATGGATGAACATCAAGGTCACTTCCATCTTTTGCTCTCCTTAAACCATGCTACAATGGGTAACCTTGCACATCCATAATTTTGGCATGAATAGGTATAACTATACTTTCAAAACGTATGTGCGGTAGTAATTTGTATAGATTTTGCCAAATCCTTAGAAGTCGTACCAGTTTATTTCCCCAAAAATGAAGTATGAGAGTGTAGGCTCCTTAACCTCTGGCGTGTACAGTGTATTATCACAGTTTTTTAAAATTCTTTGCCAACCTATTGGATGAAAAAGTAGTCCCTCAGTATGGTTTTAATTTACCTTTTTTTATTTGCAGTAAGGAAGAGCATTTTTTGTATATTTCATGTATTTAAGAGCAGTTCATGTTTCTTTTCCTGTGAATATCTTTTGCCCATTTTGCTATTGGGTGATAGACCTTTTTCTTACTGATTGATAAGTTTTGTATAAGAAGAGCCCTTGGTCAATGATAGGAATTCAAAATATTTTTTTCTGAGTTTGTGGTTTATAATTGGGCTTTGCTTATGGTGTTTTTTCATCCTAAAGTAATCTTTATATTATTACATACATCGAACATATCTGTCTCTTTTTTTAAATGGGTTTATGAATTTGATAAACTTCAATATACTTTTATTTAAACTATTAAGATGAGGTGTCACAAAATTAAGGGCCTGATCATAAGGTGCCCAAACACCAAAAATCCCAGATCTCCAACAATAATTAAACAATTCTTACAAATAGACATCTTTAGTTAATATGTACCTTGCTTTGAACAAAATTTAGATTTAGGAAGCAGATAAGTCAGGGATAATCCTTCACTTATAAAGGGACATACAATAGAAAAGCTTCCTTGAACTAATGAGCTAAGATAAGTAATTAACTATGCTTAAATGTACAGCTTTCCAGGGGTCATATAAGTAAAGGTTCACCTGTATTTTCATCAGCTACGAAAAACAAGACCTGTATCGAGTGAAGCAGTGAAGAGTCTGAGTTTGAGAATACAATGGCAGAGTTGAAATTCCAGCTCTGCCCTGTGTGCCCTTGGACAAGTTTCCTTATATCTCCAGACCTAATCCCTCACTTAAAAAAAAATGAAGATAATAACACTCAAGAGGTTACTATAAAGATTAAATGAAAAACTACTTCTGAAGTTCTTAGCACAGGTCTAATGATAAAATGCTCAGTAAACAACACTACTATTAGATTTAGCTCTCTTCCCTACTCATTCTTGCTACAGAGATTTAAAGATTTCATCCATCTATTCATTCAATTAATTCATCCACTCAATGCCTTATTGAATAATTTATATAATTCATAGATTTGTCCATCATCCATTCAATCATTTACTTATTCAGTTATTCATTCACTCATATATTCACTCATACATTTTCATTCATTCAACAGATATCTGAGCTCTTAATTCGAGGTCCTGGGCTAGCCCTGAGGACACTGCAATGTCTACAAACCTGAATCTAGACTCCAAAGTCCGAGAGTTGAGGCTCAAGTCTTCTCATTTATTCTACAACACAACAAACACCTATTGTGTTTACTGTACACAAAGACTCTGTGGCTGCTAGTTTTACTTCTATGACATAATCCCCCGGTTTCCTTTCATTTCTTTGTTCCTTTTTCTCTTCTTTTTCCCCTTCCTCCATTCACCTCTTTTACCCTCTCTTTGCCTCTACCCAGGCCTTGGCAAATAGCAAAAAACAGATGACCACTCAGACTCTGTAGTCAGATCAACCCAAGTTGAACCTCACCTCCTCTACTTTCTAGCTGAGAGAATTTAGACAAATCCGACCCCCCTCAGTTTTCTCATCCGTGAAATGAGAAACCTCCACTAAACGATTGAATTAAAGATGGATGTCACTCTTTTGCTGTGAAGAAACATTTAATACCAAGGAGATATAATTATCAATTCAAATCACAATTAGTTGAGCATCTACTCTATGTAGGCATGATGCTCAGTGCTGTGAAAGACACACGAAGCGCTTATGCAGTCTCTTCCAGGCATAGCCCAGATGGGTACATAGTGAGCGCTCAGTAAGAGCTACTGTTACTTGCTATTTCCATGGTAAGGGATAAGTATTCTTCGAGCCCCTCACTCCGGACTACTGATATTTCTCAGAGACCTGTGCTAAGAGAGCTATCGGCTGATACTGACGTCTGTTTTCATGTCCAGCTCTGACAATCAGGCATTATTTACGGTTTTAAAGCCATTTAATTTTGTGGTAAATTTGAATATAAACTGGGCATTAGCATTTACTAAGGAATTAAATTTGTTAAAAGTGATCAAAGTAAGCAAATGTCCTAAATTTTCAGATACACGTGTAATAATTTAGGGATGAAATGACAGGACCTCAAGAATCTGCTTTGTAAGAACGAGAGGAAAAGAAGAAAGAGTAAAGTATATATGGCAAAATGTCAGTAATTATTGAATCTCGGGGATTCATTTTCCATTCATTCAGAGTTGGTTCATTATGCCGTTCTCTCAATGTTGGTGGGTTTAGTAAGTTTTATAACAGAATGTTTAAATATTTATTTTTGAGGAGTGGGAGTAACACGTTAAGAAAGCAAGAGGGAAGAAAACTTACCTGCAAGCAGCATTCCCACTTAGGTGGAGAGCGAGCAGCCCCTGTCCTTAACCAGGAGGAGAGCAAGCAAAAGTGCCTGGGTGGGCAAAGTCATTGGCCACATGGATCGACGTCTACTTTGTTTGCAGGGATCTTGCTAGGTGCTTCACACAGCAGCTCAAGGAATGTACCAGGAGAGGAAAGAAGGCTTGAGGATAACTAACACCCCGCCCCACTCCACACACCCCACCCCCAGCCCCCACCCCCCCCACTCCTCCCCATCATCCCCACCCCCCCCACCCACGCCCCAAGGAAACAGGCACAGGTACCCCACTAGGGGAACAGCTAGGTTTCAAAACTCAAACAAGTTTTCAAGGGCTTGTGGTCCCCAGCCCCCAAGTTCATCGAATTTCTTCTGTCACCTCTATTTCACCCATAAAGAGGAAGCAAGACTACAGGCCAAATTCGAGGTCACCCGATCATTCTGTTTATAATCTCAGGCCTGGTGCCCTTGATCTTGGTTAGTTTATTCCCAATTTTTTCTACTTTCAACCACACACCTAGGTAACCACTTTTATTGATTTCCCTCCAGAGTTTCTTTTTGTAAGTACAAAGAAATATACAAATATACATTCTCCAAGCATGTAGAAATAGGCTTAAAATTAACAACAAAGCCAATTGAAAATACAGAAAATTGCAGTGTTCCAGGTAAAGAGTGAAGTAAGTCTGGGAGTTGTTAGCAGGTAGATAATCTCTAAAGCCAATGGAGTGGAAGAGATAAAGAAGGAGAGAGGAGGCAAAAGAGGGGAGAAAGAAAAAGGACCACCCTTTAGAGTCAGCTGGGGGGAAAAAACACAAAGAAGCAGAAGGAAAAATCAAGAGAGACTGACTATTTTAAGAAGAGAGGAGTGTGTAAGTAGTCAGTTGTGTTTTTGCTCCTACTGTGAGGAGATCTGCATGAACCAACCTGGAAAGACAGCCAAGCAAAGAGGGAGTTCAGAGTAAAATATATCTACGATCCCACTTTTGCAAAAATCAATCTAATTGGTATGTATATTCACATGTTCAGTGAGTAGAAACAAGTCTGGAAGACTTTAAATAAAACATGCTAATAGGGGAAACGCTGGTGAGCGGGTTTGTGGAAAGGGGTGGCTTTTTTACTTTGGATCCCTCAGTTTTGTTTGCATTTTTTTACCGCAAGAATACATTCTTTTTGTAAGGAAAAAAGATTTGTAAAAGGAGGGAAACTATTATTTAAGACCATCTATATTTAAAATTTCGGAGGCTGTAGAGAATGGGGGTTTAGAGAGCTAGCTTCAGAATCCAATGAACATGAGTTTAAACCCCAGCTCCATCCCATGAACAAATGAATCTCTCTGAGCCTGTTTCCTCACTCCCGTAAAATGGTGATTATGATAATTACCTCACAGGATTATGATATATAATTAACTATGTTTATGGAGAAATACAAGTAAAGCATTTAGTACAGTGACTGTCGTACAGAAAAGGCTCAATTAATATTAGTTGGCCTTTAAAATAGTTGCTACTAGCTGGAACCAGTCAATTGGAATGCTGCAAACTTAGGCCACATTATTTTGATCCCTCTAGAAAAGCTGTCACTACAGTGATTCTTCTGTGTCATGTTCTGGACCTCCACTGAAGGCCTTTATAAGAAACAGTGATGGGAAGTCTGCCTATCTATTACCAGGATCCATCTCATGTAACCACCCACTGTACCAGGGAACTCAGGGGGATCTGCATCTACCAGAGAGAGTATGCGAGATCACCTCCAGCAGAAGTTGCATGTGTATTTATATTTTCTCTCATTTTTAAAAATTTTTATTGTTTTACAATGCACATAATATATTAGCTCGTCGGTGTGTACGTATAGTTTACAAACAAATATACCTATATTAGGGAGTTTAACAATTTTTACCCATGGAATATTAACCATGGAAGTTTGGAAAGCAGTATCTTCTTTATGAGTTCTTCTCAATTTAGGGTCACAAAAAGCTGTGATTCTCCCAAGCAATTAGATTATCGCTGCTAATAAATACAATCACTCTTGTCATTAGTTGTATGCCTTCCCTTCTCAGTTTTGACTGCTAGGAACCTCAGAGCCAAATTTATAACCCAGCTGTATGTACAGAATGCCTGTGACTGGCATGCTAAAGGCTATGGTATGAGCACGGCATCTGGAACCACATTGCCTGTGTCCAAATCCCACTTATTTCCTGTGCGAACTTAGCAAGTTACTTAACCTCTCTGTGCCTCAGTTTCCTCAAATGTTAAATGATAATTGTAATAGTAATTACCTCATAGGATGATTATAAAGATTAAATGAGATTCTACATATAAAGAAATTAGAACAATGCTCGGCATATAGTAAGCACTCAAATATTATTTATGTTGTTATTATTGTTACTGATTCTCATTCTATGATTTCCTTACCCTTGCTTTTCTTCAGTCCCATTTTTGCTACTCTGTATTTTAGTAAGGTATTTCAAACCCTTTTTTAGAAAGAGTATAAGCAAACAACCACATAAATATATTTTTTTAACATGCCAGGCACTGTGTTAGGTGCTTGAAGAATACAAAAATAAAGAAAAGATTGTTTCTGCCTTCAGGGAAATGCTCACACAAATAGCCATAACCCAAGTACAGAACATAGGAAACCATGCAGTAGAGGTGTCTAAGTGCTATGAGGACATGGAACATCCATGAAGGCTTCCTAGAGAAGGTGACGTGGAAGCCACACTGACCAGGAGACAAAGACATGGAGCAGGTATTCCAGGCAGAGAGCAATGGATGATCCAAGACAGAATATCTGGGACAGATGTGCTACCTATACCGCTGCATACAGTGAGTGCTCAATAAATCCCTGTTTTTGATAATTTGATTCAAGGAGTGTGGAGAAGGATAGGAAGAGACAACCAGACAATGCCTTTTTTAAAGGAAGTGAAAAAGAACAAGAGCAGAACCAAATCCTCTGAGGTGGGAAGATAAACTTGCCTGCCAGGCCTGGAAACAGGTGTGAAAAATAGGTAAGCAGCAGTTGCTTTGAGGGAGGAGGGAATGGAAGGTGTAGGAGTGGGAAAAGGGAGGGGTACTCTGCCTCGTTATGTCTGTACTGCAGAACAAAGGCCCAAAGCCCTTGACATTTCCCAGTGGGCCCGGAGATAGAACTTTCCTTTTCTTTCATGGTGTGGCCTCAACCTCAAGCCTTCCAGAAGCACATTTGGTCACAATCTTTTAAGATGTCCTCTCATCTCTAAGCAGAGAAATCCCAGATAACTTCAGCTACACATTCCCTTCATCTGGAGGTATCTAAAGAGTGAGTCTGAAAACAAAGGCCCTAAAATCACAGTTAACTCCCTGCCCCAAATGTCGCTAAGAAGGGACAGAGTATGGTAAGCAAAGCACAACATTTGAAGTTGGACAGAACCGGCTTTTAATTATAGCTTCTGACAAGATGCTAACCCAGGTAAGCCCCAGATTCCTCGTCTGTAACATGGGGATATCAATGTTTGCCTCACAGTCTTGTTTAGGAGGACAACAGGACACCACATATATGTGCCTAGTACTCAGCATCTCTGAACTCCACGTGCTCATGAAAATGAATAAGCTGCTGCTTATTGAGCACCTCTGCTGTGTCAGGCACTGTGCGAAGTGCTTTATTTGTGTTACTGGTTCACTGGTGAAGTGGTGGCCCATGTCTTTCAGAATGTGGCAACAACGCGGGCTCTTTCCCTTCTTCTGCCCTTGCAGCCTTGATCTCCTGAAGTCAGTAGTCGATCTTTAGAACATCTCAGGTGTTGTCAGAAGGCTTGGTATCACTAAGGGCTATAGTTCAACTTCCTCAGTGCTTACAACGTTTAGTGAAAAATTTGAAGCAACCTAAAGGACCCTTTTCCCCAAAAAAGATTATGGTAAGTAATATCTGTTTAGATTTCACGTAAAGAGATTACAACCTCATTTTCCTTTCTGAATCAACTTTTTCTTCTTTCTGCTTCCTTAAGGTCATGTTTCCCAAGTTGGCTGCTCATTGGAATCACCAGGAGTGGTTAAAACAATGCTTCGCTCTCACCTCAAGAGATTGTGATATATAATTGATCTAGAGGGCAGCCTGGGCCTCTGGAGTTTTAAAAAATTCCCAGAGATTCTAACATGGATTTAAGATGAGAACTACTGCCTCCTAAGTTCTCAGTTTAAAAAATTATCTATCTACCTTCTACCTTAAGAAATACATTTTTAAACAAAAATGGAATGACATTTATATATTGTTCTACTTTTTGCTTCTTTTTACCCAACAATATATTACGGCTCTCTCTCTTTGTCAGTACACATAAAATTACCTCGCACCCTTTAGCAGCTGCAGAATATTTTATTGTAGGGGTGTACAGTAATGTATTTAAGCAATCCCTTGCAAATGGATATTTAGGTTGTTTCCAGTTTTTCACTATTACAAGCAACATACTGGTTTTGATAAATAAACAAAGGAAGTCCTTCGTATTGTCATTTGCTGGGCACATGCATGCAATTCTTATGGCTGGAGTGGCTTCTGAGTCCTTGAAGGGACAGGATCCAATGGGCTCTGTGAGGTCAAGGGCTGGCTGGGCTGACCGGAACCATGGCCACCTCTGTGGCTGTATCTCAGCTTTTTGATCTAAGGGAGGAGGTGGCCTGGGTACAGAGTTTTCCTTCTTCTCCACAGGGTGCCTTTTGATGTGTTAGCCTGTGGCCGAGGAGGTTGGAGGCGCTTTGGGAGGCTATCAGAAGAGGTGGAACATGACAGTTAGAATCAGCCAGCATTTATTAGTCTGAAGCTAGGTCCAGTCCACAGAGCCAAGGGATGGAAGAGGGTCAGAGAGCAGCAAATTCAAGCCAGGCCTGAATCTAGACAGAGCTTTTCACAGGAATAACTATCCCTTTTCCTGGACTGCCCTACTGAACTAGTATTTGAGATATAATGTAGGTTTCTGCAGGAGGCTTGCTAGGAGGGCAAGGGAAGCCCAGGTAGGGCCAGCCCTGAGCATCAGGAAAGGTCAGGATGATAATGGCTTGTCCAATGTTGGAGCTAGTTTGTAAACAGGTAAACAGCGGGACTGTGAAATTGTGCGAGAGAACTTGAGGAAAGTGTTGCCCAACCATCCTCACATTCACAGTCAAAGCGGGGTTGTGGGGTATCCTGGGTTCACATCCTGGCACTACGGCTGACAGCTGATTGCCAGCTGTCTGTGCGGAGGCCCGAGGCCTCTCCTCTCTGAGCCTCTTTCCTCATCTGGAAAATGGGGTTCATACTCATTTCACCTTGGGTTGTTGTGAGAATAAATGAGAGAACAGATGCAAAGGTATTTAGCACTGTCCCTGGCACACAGTAGGTGCTCAGTAAGTAGTAGCTGCATTTATCAGTGGGTTAGGGAGCCATCCAGGAAAGATAGGGACCAGCCATCATGTGGGGCCTGGCATCAGAATCACAAAGAACAAGGAAGCAACTTCCAGTAGCTGAAGCTTGGTGGGTGGGATGTATTGTTATGGACAAAGGGCCTGCACCTTCCGCCTTTCCAGTATTTCTGCTGCCCTGGCTATCTGTTTCACGAACAACTATCCCCAATTGCCAGGGAACTATGAGGAAGGTCCTGGCCATGGCCATGAGGAAAAGAGGGAAGGGTTGGGGGGGGCGCTGTAAAAAATGTAAATGGTGCAGTGTGGAGCCCGGCTCCAGCTGTCTGGCACTCACCGGAGCTGGCAGGAGCCCAAGGAAGGAGCCCCAGACCCGGGGCGCCTTTTGTCCCAGGGCTTGGCTTTGTAAAAGGTGGGGGAAGGGGCAAGAATTCGTGGAACTCGTCCTTTCATTAGAGCCCCCGCTGCCAGCAGGTGTGAGAATAGGGGCGAGAGTTGCGGACTTCGTCCTGGAAAGTTTAGAAATGAGAATTGCAGCTCAGCATGCAGTTTTGTTTGACAAATTCCTTGGGTTTCAGCCTCTAAGGCTGTGAACCTTCAAGCTAGTCAGACTCCATTCTGCTTAGAAAGTGGCCATGAACTGGTTCCCCGCCCCCCACTTGGCCTTCTGAAGTCCCATCTCCGCCAGTCCCCAAATCCCTGTTTTCCATGCTCTGCCAAAGCACACTGCTTCCCCAGGCTGCTTGATTTTCTGAGGATTTTGTTTGTTCTTACATTTCCATTCCTCTTTGGCTGCTTGGGGTTCACAGCTTCCAGGGCCTTCTCCAAATCACCATATTCAAGCATTAGATGTTGCTTGGACTGAAGTCCTAGAAAAACCATCAGTGGGGCAAGGAAGGACTTGGAACCATGCAGACCTGGGTCGGAACCCTGCTCTGCCCTTTCCAGCTCAGTGGATTCCAAGCAAGTTACTAACCTGTCTGAGCCACAGTTTTCTATAGGTAAAATGGGAATGCTCTTTATTCCTAGTTGTCAAGATTTTGTACAGATGAAATGCTGAGTTAATGTTTAGAAAGCTCTTAGCACAGTGCTTGGCACAGAATAAATAGGTGCTCAATGAATTTTCAGTTATTCTTAATAAATCAGAAAATAAGGCAGAAACTTCCTGCAGTGTTGTTTCGATTTGTAGTTCCCTGTTGGTAGATTAATCCCTTTTTCATGTGTTTATTGGCCTTTAGTATTTCTTATGTGATTTGTCTGTTCAAAGCTGTCATTCTTTTTTCTTTTAGCTTTTTTGTTTATTTGTTTGTCTTTCATTTAACAATTAGTGGGATATCTTTATATATTCTGCATTCTGGAATTCTTTGTTATACAATTTGCAAATGTTTTCTCTTGGTGTGTTGCTTGTTTTTGGTGTCTTGGTGTCTTTCAACGTACAAAGTCTCATATTCTTTCTACACAGTGTATGCCCAAATCTGCCCATAGGGGCTGGTGCTGTATAGGCTGATGTATTGCACGATTTGGGGGCCTCACCGACCCTCCCCTTTACCAGCAGATTACCCAGGGCTTTCCTAGGCTCTCCATTGTTCTCTAAATGAAAGTGAAAACCTGTAGCTGTGCTGTTTGACTGGATCCTGGAGTATCCCAGGATCCAGTTCTATCCCAAAATGCACACACTCCCCCCTACTGGTTTCAAGAAGAATCACATCCTTCTTTTACTGGTTTGCCGATTTGGGGAAACTCCAAGATCTGTCAGAAATTAGCAGAGGAAAGGGAATTTGGATGTCCTCCATTAACCTTCTCTTTGGGGTCCAGGACTGCCTCATGCTCTCCGTACATCCCAGTCAGCTGCCCAGACTCACATTAAGTGACCATTTAAGTTAAGCGTTTCTGAGAAGCCGTACATAAATCTAATTTGATGGATTATATTTAATCCTCTAGGAGAGAAAGAAGTTAAAATAAATGTTATGAATTCAACTAGCTCATTTATTGAATGGCAAATGTGCTATTTGCTGGTGAAGTGCTTTACATGAAGACCTTATTTAATCCTCATGACTCTAAGAAAAGCTCAAATTTCTCCATTTTAAAAATAAGGAGACTGAAGCTCCAAGGGGTTATTATGCAGCTTGGCCAAGGTCACCCAGTTGGAAGGTTGACAGATTGAACAAATAAACATACAGCAGCCCAGTTAAATTTGAATTTCATATAAAGAGTAATTTTTTAGTATAGCATATCTCAACTATTACATGCAATATTTTATCTGGCTACCATACCCAGATGGTAAGTGGGGAAAGTAGACTAGAATCCAAGTCTCCTGATTCCCTGGCCTTCCAGTGGTGAGACCTTGGGGCACTTGCACAGAATTCTTGGGGAAGGGAGGAAATCTTGTACTAGCACTTAGATTTCTGGAGGTGGAGACTTCTTAATAAGCACCCTTACCCTCAGACCCCTACTCCTCAGGGATTCCTTTGCACTCTAAATTTTGAGAGCACTTTTGTATGTATCCAGCTTGTAAATTTAGATGGCCACATTCCATTGTCTCGTGGCTTCCAATATTCCTAGTAATTCTTTACATTCATTCAATCATCCAACCATTTAACTCCTTGACAAATATTTATTGTTTGCGGGCCTGTCCTGCCAGCCAGGGATAGAAAGATGAATTAGATGCAACTTCTGCCCTTGAAGAGCTCTTGCTCCACTGCAGGAGACCGACGAGTAAACAGACACATTACGGTGGATGGGGGGTTGAACAGCAGTGTAACAGAGACCATGATAGAGGTTTGCTCAGGAAGCAGAGGGCACGGGAGTGGGAGCAGTCAGATACAAATTTATGAGATTAGCTTCAGCTGATTCTTGAAGAGTCAATAGTATTGTTTTTCTCTAAAGGGGAACAAATGATAATGGATATCAATTTCAGCCAGTGGTTATAATTTGTGATAAGAAATGAATTCAGATGAAGAAAGTGAGAACATGGGCTCCAGAGCCAGATGTCCTAGTTACATCCAAGTTCCCCCACTTACTAATCATGTGACCATGGCCATGTAACCAACCGATCCTCTCCGTGCCTCAGTTTTGTCTTCTGTGAAGTAGGGATAACGATGTTATCTATTTCACTGGTTTCATGTACATATTAAATTAAATAATCCATATAAAATGCCTAACACAACTCCTGAGACATAGTAAGTATACAATGGAGGTTCACATCGACCATTTCCCCCTCTACTAGATCTTCCTTTCAGCCTGCAAATGCATTGTAGCAGCTTTCTGTCCTTGATCCTATATCCTCTTCTAACTCCTGGAAGATTATCTGTTCCCTTTTTATGGCACCACTCTTTGAAAGAATTGCCTATAACTCTCATTTTCACTTCTTCACCTTCTGTCTCCTGAACCCACTCCATGGAACCTACTCTTGTCAAAGTCACTGATAAACACTCTGGTTCAATTCCAGCGGGCAATTCCAGTCTCGCCTGGCAACTCCTCAGCAGTATTTGACACATTTAATCTGGCCATGCTTCATGAAGTCCTTGCTTCCCTTGGCTTCCAGGACACCACACTCACCTGGGTCTCCTCCTCCTCCACTGCTGCTCCTTCTCCATCTCCTTTGCAGACTCTTGCTTCCTCCTCTCCAGGTCCTTCCACTAGATGTCAGAGTCACGCAGGGCTCAGTCCTCTGACCTCTTCTCTGTCTGCATTCACTCCTTAGGTGATCTCTTGCAATCTACTCATTTAAAACCCCACCTTTCCTCTTATGATTCTCAGACATCTGCCCTGAACTCCAGACTCAAACAGCCAATTGCATATGTAACATCACCACTGAGTGTCTAATAGGCATCTCACATTTAACCTGTCCATAAACGAACTCTTGACTTATCACCTGCCCCCCATCTATAATCTGTTTTTCTCCTAGAGTTCCTCATCTCAGTAAATAGTACCATCATTCACTCGGTTGCGCTAGCCAAAAGCCTTAGAATCACTCTTGATTCCTCCTTCTCTCATTCCCCATATCCAAATTCGAATCCTGTTGGTTCTAGCTTCAAAATACATCCCAAAGCCAGTACTTCTCGCTTCCTCTAAAGCAAAGTTTCTTAGCTTTGGTGCTTTGGACATTTTGGACCAGGTAACCCTTGGTCATGACAGCTGTCCTGTGCATTATCGTAGGATGTTTAGTGGCATCCTGGCCTCTACCCATTAGATGCTAGTAGCATCCTCCAATTGTGACAACCAAAAATGTCTCCAGATATTGCTTCATGTCTCTGGCAGGGTGGTGGGTATGGGGAAGGTGAGGCAAAGCACCCTGGTTGAGAACCACTTCTCTGCGGCTACCATTCCATAGTCTCAATCATTATTATCTCTTACCTGAAATACCAGAATACCCCCCTAACTGGTTTCTCTACCTCTCTTTTAGCTCCCCCTTATCCAGCAGCAGCCAGAGTAATCTTTTTAAATCACAAAACAGATCTTGTCACTCTTTTGTTTTCAATCTCCAACAGCATCCCATAACACTAAACCTAAAAGCCGATGTCCTTGTGGTGGCGTGCAAGACCCTGCATGATCTGACCCTTATTCGTTTCTGACCACTCTCCCCTTGCTCATTGCATTCCAGCCATGCTGACTTCTTTGCCATTCCTTGAACATGTCAAGAACATTCCCTCCCAGGGCATTTGCATTTGCTGTCCCTTTATTTAGAATGCTATCCCTCAGAATCTGCATGGCTCCTTGCCTCACTTCACTCAGGTTTACTGTTTATACCTCCCCGGAGACGCCTTTCCTGAGCACCCTGTCTCAAGGAACACTGGCACCCATCCCTCTCTCCCCACACTCTGTGTGATGAACATGGAGATGTGCAGCCCAGATCACCTTCTTTGATGAAGGACTGGGAGGGCAGTCAGCAGACAGCCTTCAGCTATCACAGGATTGCCTGAGCCAGAGTGGATTTGCCTAAGGTCATGACCTTTCCTAGATAGCCCACATCCAAGAACGGATTGGGGCTTGAGTAGAAAGGAGGCAATGAAGATGGGTCAGTTCCCCATAGAACTGACTGAGGCTGTCATCAGACCTGCCCCTCAGCTCGATTTCAACCTCTGCCCAATCTTTTCTCCTTCCCTTCTCTTCCACAGATGGGACCCAAGAGCACTCTCTATCAACATCTAGCATGCTAAACATCTCAGGGTGTGCATCCCAGAGGACTCAACCTGTGACATCCTCTATAGTTTTCTTAGCACTATGACTTATATTTAATATTATTGTACTTGCTTATTGTATGTATCAGCTTAAGGTCTGTGAAGGCAGGGACTTTGTTTTAAAACTACTGTATCTCCAGCACTTAAAACAATGCCTGGCACATATAGAGTGCTCAGTAAACACTTACTGAATGTTGAATGAATTCTCATTGCCACTATAGTCAGCTCTTCACTACTGTGGGTGTAAGGAACAAGTCTCCTAGAATGTGCCATGCAGGCATGCAGGTTATTTTAAGCTGAGAACAATTAAAGCCCAACAAACTCAAGAAGACTTTTTTTTTTACCTCCTTCTTCCTACCTAGAGAGATTCAGTTAGAAAAACCTGCTTCAGGAAGGGATCCTTAGCATATTCACCTTAGCACGAATGAATGAAGTATGGCAGACAGGGAAGACCCAAGCAAAAATCTGTTCCACTAGATTCCTCTTTGTCCCATCGTTTCTAAAAGGCCTTATAAGAAATTGTTTACAAATGTTTATTCTTTCTCACATACCTCTGAATTGCCTACCACCTACTCTTTAGTCCAAAAGGACGTATATACCTCATTTTGCCTCACTGTTTTTGGAATTTTGGAATTTTCATGCTTACGTGAACTCCCCATGTGCACATATTAAGATTTGATTTTATCCTGTTAATCTGCTGTATGTCACTTGAATTATTCGACCAGCCAGAAGAACTTAAGGGATGGGGGGAAAGTTTCCCCATCCCTGACATTGCTCTAAGATTGCTCTTCGTGATCAGGGTGCCCTTGAGTGATTTTTAGTATGAAGACTCCAACTTTTTAACAAACATGCAGCTCAGGGACACAATCTTTCCACAGTGATTTATTTCTAGGATGGGAACAGGCCCAGATGGTTTCAGATCTGGAAGAATTGACAGCAGGGTTCTGCTCAGCTAACAAGTTAATCTCTTCTGCTCTCTCCTCCTTTAGTCTGGAAACAAACTTAACAGACTGGTCTCATATGTGGAAGCTGCCACGGGCTTTTGAACCAGCTACACCTCAGATGTTTTGACCTGATCAGCCCATAGGGTAAATTTCAGATTAAATTGTCATTCTTTAGTATTTTTACACACTGTTGCATCTTTTTCAAGAACATTCACATTGCTTGGTAATTTCTCATGATGGCCATGAGCTGTGAGTCTGCTTCAACATCCTAACTTTATATGCAGGAAAACTGAGGTTGGAGGAGTAGCTTCATTCACTTCAAAATTGTTTAATGGAAACCATTTATGTGCCAAGCACTGGGCTGGGTATTGCAGGATGTGAGGATAACTAAGAAGGATACAGGGAGACAGGCAGGAACAAGTCTTTAACTGAGGTATGAACCAACAACTGTGAGGGCCAGAAGATGAAGTGATTATTTCTATATTGCCAAACAACTTCTGGGTAGGTTGTATAATTAACATTTTTTAAAACCCACTTAAATAAAAAAAAAAAAAAAACACTTTAAACATACAGGCTCTTTTGTTCAAACTATCTTTTGCACTCTCTAGTCCTTTCATTCCTAATTTCTACAGATTCCAATTATTTTCAATGGATGCATACTTATGCACACGCAAACATGTTTTTTTTTTAAACAAATGTGGAGTATGCTTTCTTTTAAACTTAACCATATTTTGTTTATGTTCAAGGATATTCATTGCAGCATTCTATGTAATAGCAAGAGACTATAACCCACTAAAATGTGGGAACTAGATAGATAGTTCCTCTTTACAACGGATTACTATGCAGTGGGAAAAACTGAGGTAGGTCTGCACGATATGGAACAAACTTCAAGATATACTATAAAGTGTAAAAAGCAAGCTTCAAGACAGAGTGTTTAAAAGGAAAAAGATAGGGGAGTGTGCATAATAATAATCACATTTAAATTTGCATATGCATAAAATATTTCTGGAAAGATTGCAAAGAAACTGTAAAGAGCAGTTGCCTCTAGGATGAGAGATGTACTTATTTTTCGTTATGTGCCTTATCACCTTGTGAGATTTTTATTACCATGTGTTCTTAATTTTTTCAACTAAAAAACTAGTTAATTAAAAAAACATAGTCAATAATATTGTAATAACTATGTATGGCATCAGATGGGTAATAGATTTATTGAGGCGCTCGCTTCATAAGCTATATAAATGTCTAATCACTATGTTGTACACCTGAAACTAATATAATATTGTATGTCAGCTGTAATTAAAAAAATAAAAAATAAATGAAACATATCTCAAACTCTTAAACAAACAAACAATACAGCATGGGCATTTTTTCCGTGTTACTATGTAATACATTTAGCTCCTATCATTGCCAGGCACTGTTTAGATACTTCACACATATTAATTTATTTCCCACAACAACTCTCTGATGTAAAAATTACTATTCCACTTCACAGATAAGGAAACTGAAGCAACTTGCCCAAGATCACACAGATATTTAGTGGTAGAGCAGGGATTTGAACCATGTAACCTATCTCTGAACAGGTTACATACTCTTAACTATACTCTTAACCATTAAGATGATGCCACACCTCTCTTGTTAATGGCTGCAAAGTATATTCTGTAAAGTGATTGGGTCGTACTTTGTTTAACCACTCCTCTTTTGATGGGGATTCCGGTTGCTTATAGGATTTGGCTATTACTGACATGCTGCAGAAATATTCTTGTGATCAACCCTTTGTGCTCTTGGGTAAATATATTTATAAGAAAAGTCCTTGAAATGAAACTATTGCATCATCTAAAACTTGATAGTTATTACGAAATTTTTCTTTTTTTTTTTCTTGACCAGTTTGTTCTCCCTTTGTCTATATATGAGAGTGAGGAAGTATAGCCCAGAAGTCCAGTAGCTGGAAAAGCAGAAGCTCCTCCCCACCTCACCCCGCTCACCAAGGCACAATTGTCAATGTCTGGAGATGATTTTTTTGGTTGGTGCAACTGGGTCAGGGGGAGTGCTGCTAGAATCTAGTAGCCAGGGATACGGCTCAACATCCTACAATACACAGGACAGCCTCCCTACACCTTCAACAAAGAATTATCAGGCCCAAAAAGTCCATAGTGCCTAGGCTGAAAAACCCTGCTGTATGGTACTTTTGTCATAGCACTTCATAAAGACAACTATAATTGTCAACTGGTTGACCTTCCCGGCTAAACAAGCCAGCATCATGAGAATAGGTGATACAGGTATCTCGTTGAGTATTTGGCACATAGTTGACAATAAGAACTGAAGGAAGATGGGAAGATACATCCAGATTCAAATGTAGAGCCCAGTAAGATCATGCTTCTTGTTTTCTTGAACCATTTCCCACCTTCTTTTGGGCAATATAATTGGTCACTTGATAAGCATTTCATTCTTCAACATTTAACAAATATTTATTAAGCACTTACTATATATTACCAGTATTTTAATGTCAACTGGTGGTTGTTGGCATCAATTCAGCGTCAATTCAAGGCCGACAGGAATCCTCAACTTGGGATGAGGTGAAGGAGGAGACTTTATTCTGTGTAAACAGCTCATTTGTGATATAGCATGACAGCATGGCTGTGGAATAGCTTAATAATGTTACAGCTCAATTATAAAACAGTATGACTGTGAAATAGGCGGCTTGGCCTATTATACATCCACTTGGGAGTATTCAGAGAGCGTCTTTGTAGCATGGTTCCATCCCACTCCAGCTACACAGGTATACTAGAATTCACTCTGGTCCAAACTCTCATTTCAGCTCCAGCCCTGCTAACTTATACAGAGAGAAGTCCCTGCCTCTGGTCCTTGATTTGTCCATTCTCATGCAAACGAGGACTCCAAACCTTCACAGTTTGGCCCAAAAAGTACTGTCCCAATTGGTCATAATAGAGCTGTTCTACCAGTGGAGATGCTAATGAAGATATAGCTGTTCAGATCCAATTGGCAGGGGAAATCTCAGTCCTATTGTTTGAAATGCACTTCCAGGAACACCTTTATAAGGGTTGGCTCTCAGCACAAGGTAAGAACACAGTGCAGATAGCAGGCAGTTTAGCGCAGGTTTCTATCTGAAGCTCAGCTTGCATGAGAGGCTCCCGTTTAGCGACAGCTGTTAGTTTCTGGGTTTCTGTTTTTGGTTTGGGTTTTGGTTTTTTTGAGTCCAGTTAGCCACCAGGAGCCCTTCCTGGTAGACATTTTCTTTCTCAGAAGCAACAGTAGGTACTGGGAATACAGCAATAAGCAAGGCAGAGTCAAACTTCACTCGAATGAAATTTATTCTTATAAAGGAAGACAAACAATAAACAAGGAAACAAAGTGGTTTCAGACAGTGATAAATATTATGAAGAAAATATACAAGTGTAATATAATAGGGAATGATGGGGCTGGATGACACACTCTAGGTAGGGTGAGCTGGTGGCTGCTGAACTAATGTTGGGAGTGAGCCAGCCATGGAAAGCTCCAGGCTGGGGGAAGACTCAGGTGGAGACAAGTGCAATTGCAAAGACCCTGAGTGGAAACAGAGTGGCCATTCAATGAAGACCAAGTGGAGGATCCAATCATATGCCATGAAAATATTTGGATTTTATTCTAACTGCAACCAGAAGCCTGATTTCTGTTGTTAAAAGAACACTGGTGCTTCTTTGGGAGAATGTATGAAATATCTACTATATTCAGAGTCTAAAATACCTATCATAAAATACTTAAGTCACGTTTCTCTGGTACCTCTTGTCAAAAAGGAAACCTCCCAAATCCAGAAGGGGGCGCTCTAGGCGCAGGGTCGACGGACTGTAACGCTCAGCACTGGTTCTCTTGAAGAAGTCGTTTCCGGGAGCGGCGGCGTAGCCCGGAGCCTTCCTTTCTATCCGCGCGTCTCTGTGGTCGCCGGGGCCCCGCCCCTCCCTGGCAAGTAGTGTGCTCTTCGTACTCTGCCCGGAGCTGGCCCGGGAGAAACCGTTCTTAAGAATCGGTTGGATCCCGGGTCATGGCGGTCCCGGGGCCCGCGCCCGGGAATGGCGCTAGGTGAGCAGGGTGACTGGGGAGGACGGTCCGGGCCTCAAGGCGTCCTACTGAGGGCTGCGTGAGGAAGGGGCTCCACTGCCTAACGCCCTAGTCCACGGCGCTTAAAGAGCCGCCGCCCCGGGGCAAGAGGAGCTCCGGAAGGGGCGCCCACTCTCTCCTCCCATCCGAGGCCGCCCTCCAGCTTCGCGGGAACTTCTGCCAACCCCTGCATCCTGGGTGTGGGATCCTCTCTTGGAACTGGCTTTTTTTTTTCCCCTAAGACTTTCAAGTACGCAGAACTGGCTTGTTCCTTTTTCTCAGTTCTTGGCTTACTGTGGGCCAGTGCAAAGCCCTTCTAGTGTTTTATCATCTTCCTGCCTTCATTCCTTATTGTCAATCCCATTTCACTCCCCTTCTCAGACATCCACTTGGGAGTATTAAGAGAGCGTCTTTACAGCCCACTTTACATAAGTTTGCGTAAGTGTTATCTTGAAAAATATATAGTGGTTTTGTATTCATATAAATGATAACATGATGTGATTCTTTTAAAAACTTTTTATCTCAGCATTGCGTTTTTGAGATCACACATGCTGTACTAATCTAGTTTTCACCTCTGCTGCATGGTGCTACTCGAAGTGCATTAGACCCCATTTTGCTTATACATTCCCCTAGTAATGAACACTTACATTGCTTCCAATTTTAACTACCACAAGCCATACTGGCACTTGTCTTATTATGGTTGTGGGTGAATTTCTCTGCATTATTCACACCAGTTTAGTATGCTAGGACATACCTAATTCTGCTAAATCGTTTTCTGGAATGGCCACACCAGATTATGCTTCCGGACAGCATTAAATAAAGGTTTCTCCATTACTCCCGCCTCCAACGTTTGATATTGTTTGGTTTTCTAATGTTTAACAGTCTGATGTTTGTAAGGTGGTATCCCATCGTATTAATTTTTATGTATTAAGCATTCGAGTTTCCCCTTTTCTGAATCACCTATATCCTTTTCCCACTTTTCTATGGATTTCTTGTTTTCCTGACTTGCAGGAATTCCATGCATACTTTAGATTTTAATTCCTTGTGGTTTTACTCTGCAAGTACTTTCTCCAAGTCTTTTAACTTAATCTATAGCACTGTGAACAAAAATATTTAATTCTAAGTTAAATTTATTAGTTTTCCCCTTTATATTTTGTGGCTTGGGGATCTTATGTGACAAATACCTTCCAGTTATATCTTAATTAAGATATTCTTCTGCAGTTCCTTCTATTAATAACTAAATAGTTACTTTTCACATTTACTTTTTTAATCCATTTGGAGTTTTTAAAGTTAATTTTTTGTAAATGATTTGAGATAATCTAAATTTTCCTCCACCATTTTCAATAAGTAACTAATGAATTAATAATTAAAAATTAGAGAAGCTCTGTAGTACAGTTAAGAGCACAGATTCTTGGATCCAGGCTGTACATGTTCAAGCCCTAAGGCTGCCACTTGCCAGGTGGGTGACAGGACAGCGTACTTAATCTCTTTTGCCTCAGTTCCTCTTTCATAAAATAGGCTATGTTCTCCATATCTTAGAGTTGTGACAAATGAATTCTGCACTGGTTCTCTTAAAGAAGTGTAAAACATGTAGAACAGTACTGGGCACATAGTATGTGCTTAGTAAGTGTTGACAACTATTAGTATTACTATGTCCTTCCTTATAATGTAACCTCTCTGAGGTGCCCATGTAACCGTAGCTTTTTTTTGAGGGGATTTATGTCGGGGTTTTTTTTTGGTCTCTCTGTTTCACTGGTCTTTTTGTTTCTGTATTAATACCGTACTTTGTTATTACTTCAGCCCTGTATTATGATATATCTTAATTACTTGATGGTAATTAAGTAATTACCATCTTCCTTCTCCTTTCCTATTCTTCACAATTTCTTAAGCTATTCGTGGACCATTATATTCCAGATAAAGTTCTTTCGAGAAGTCCAGCTTTTGATTGGTATTACACTGAATTTATAGATAACATTTGTCAGAAATGAGGGCTTTATAATATTAAATCATGCCAGCTCTGTCAATTTAATTCTTCTTTCCTATCCTACAGTAGAACTTTTTGTTTTTCCTCTAAAATGTCATATACATTCTTTTTAAAAGTTAATTCCTGGATATTTTATAGTTTTTCTACATTTTTGTTTTGTAAATGACTTTTTCTTTATGTTTTCCAGTTAATTATTGTTGGTACAGAAACCTATTGATACATGTTTGTTAACCCTATATCTAGCTGAACTTTCATTTCCAACATTTTGTCTACTGATTTGCTGTTTCCTGTGGAAACGATCACATTTCTGCAAATAACGACAATTTAATTTCTCTCCTTTCAGTCCTTTTGCCTCATTTCTTTTTCTTGCTTTACTGCTTTAGCCAGGATTTTAAAATCCTTGATGGAGTGGGCTTCCTTGTCTTCTTCGTGACCATAAAGAGGATATGGCTAAAATTTCTTCATTAGCTAAGTTTTTTGCTGTAGATTTTTGGTAAGGAACTTTTCAGAGCATTTAGCAACTTAAAGAAATTCCTTTCTATCCCTGGTCTGTTCCAGACCTACCGTCTTCAGCATTTGTAAACCATTCTTTCTGAACGGCCTGGACCCCACCACAGAATGTAATAAGCTTGGTAACTGCTCTTTAAGGCTCAGCTGCCCTCTTAGGTTTCTTTCTGCTTCTGCTTCTCTTCTTCAGGCCCAAGTTAGATCTGCAATTTCTCCAGCGGTTCCTGCAGATACAGAAGGTTTTGTTTCCTTCTTGGTCATCACAGAATGCCTTGATGTTCCTGACCCTTTTGTGTCTGGCCCTCTTGGGTGAGTGAGTGAGCCCGGGCTAGAGGCGGGAGGGCAGCCCTGGTTTTCGATCCTTTTCCTTCTCTGGGGTAATAATGAGGCAAGGACTCAAGAGGAAGCCTCCCTCCTTTTTGTACCCCTCATTACTGATTTCTTACTTCTCTCCTTGCGCCCAGAACAACTCGTGATCTACCAGGTTGGCTTGATCCCCAGTCAGTACTACGGGGTCCTGGGAAACAAAGACTTGGATGGATTTAAGACCTTGACCTTCCTGGCTGTCACGCTCATCGTTCTCAACTCCATGGTAAGTTCTTCTTGTGTCTCTTTTCCTTTCCAGCCTAATGAGAATGGAATGCCCAGTGGACTTAGCCACCAGGAAGCAGGAATCAAGCTAGGGTGTATGACCTCTCCCTTTTCTGGGAACTTAAGGTCAGAAACCTAGGTAGGGCATTGATCTTGCTATTGACACACTGAGACCAATTCCTTGGGTCTTTCAAGCTCCCAGAACCACAAGATTTGGGTTTAATTCAGCATACTGTGGAAATGATCATTGTTCCTTCCATTCCCAGAACTCTTGCTTCAGGGAGTTCAGAGCACTTGAAAACTGGGATCAGCAGCCAGAGCTGCTCTTCTTCTGTGGGGCAAAGGCTATGACTCAGCCTGGCACCATGCCACACCGCCCAGCCTTTGCACCTGCTGTTTTCTCGCAGAATGGCCTTACGCTATCCCTTGTTCACTTGGTTAATGCCTGCTCGCTTTTCAAGATTCTTCTGTTGTCACCTCCTTCAAGTCCTCCTTAACTTTCTCCTCCATGCTTCCTCTGCCAATCTCTGTCCTTTACTTAACCAATATTTTGAGTTTCCCTCTGCTGTAACACTCTTTACACCCTTGTAATTGTCTGTTTCTTGGCTAGACTGAACTCATTGCAATTTCCCTCATGCTTATTAGCACATAAATGATGAATGGTGAGAGCCAAGGCTCTGCTAGGACTCCAGCCTAATGCTCTCTCTCAGGCTGTGCTTAACCTGTTTTCTTGGGGAAGCCACTTCTCACACTTTGGCACTTTTGTTGGATCTTTGGTCAGTAAGCACCCATGTACACAGAACCAGGTTCCAAGTTGTGGGGACAGAAAACTAAGAACATAAATAGAATAGAAAACACTGTCCTCAATCTCCAGAAGCTCATATGCTCTCAGAATAAGACAGGAGCTAGAGGGTCTTGCCTTTGGTAAGCCCTTCAGTATTTGGCAAAGGAATGAACATGTGAGTGAGTGAAGAAGGGAGAAGTCCCATGACTGGACACTTTAAACAAGCGGAGGAGCTGAGTGGACAGAGTAATCCAAGTGGGCCGGGACGGGTCCCTGGAGGCTTTCTGCCAGCCCTGAGCTTTGAGCTGAACTGAGACTTGCAGGAAGCCATTCTCCCTCTCCTTCCCTTCCCCTTGCCTCCCCCACTGTGCAGCTGAAGAGCTTTGACCAGTTCACCTGTAACCTGTTGTACGTAAGCTGGAGGAAGGACCTCACCAAGCACCTCCACCGCCTCTACTTCCGGGGCCGCGTGTACTACACTGTCAACGTGCTGCGGGATGACATCGATAACCCGTAGGCCCCCCTCTCGGTCCTACTACCCTCTGCCTGGTTCCATCCATCTAACTCATCTCATCTGACTCAGAGATCATCTACAGTTATTTGCAGATGTCACTAAGAGCCATGGGAGGAGGATGCTCTGCAGGGGACTCCTGGAGAGGCTGCTGGGCTGAGAATAGGGAGCTAAAATATGAGAGTGGCTTGCTTTTGTCCATTTCATATCCTGGGCTTCCGACTCCGGCCCCCTCTCAAGAGAGTGTCTTTGCTAGAAAAAGCTAGAAAATCAGCTCTCAGCAGTAAAAGAAAATGCTGTTTAGAACTCAGTCTAGGATTTAAATCTTGATTCTGTCACCTCCCAGCATATAGGCCATAAGTTCACTAAGGCCCAGGTTCCCTTTCTGTAAAATGAGGATAACAATAGTTTCAAAGGATGCAGTGAGGATAAAATGATATTCATGTAATGCAAATGTACAGTGCCTGGCGCATAGCAAGTGTTCCAATGTAAATTAGCTATTGTGATTTTACAGGTAAGGACACTGAAGCCCAGAGAATGCAAGTGACTCATGTCTCATTGGGAATAGGAGTCACTGTGGCCCTGGTGGTGTAATGGGACATATGGGGCCTCCTCACCCATTTCCTCCCCACACACCACCCTCCCAAGCACTTTGTTGCCTAGGGTGATCTTTCCTCAGCACAAGCTGAGTTTTGCAGCAAAGATTCTTGGGAAGCTGCTGCCGCCGCTGCTTACCTGTCTCTCCTAGGCCTCTTCTCTGTGGCTTTATCCATGAAAGCTTCCGCAGTCAGGTAGCTAAAATGGGGGCAGACCCAGGCTCATAAAAGAGAGATTGGGAGGAGTGAGATAGATGGGGTAGCTTTCCCGATCATCTAGAAACTTAGCTCACCTACCCTCAGAACTGACTCAGGACCCCTGGGTGCTGGATTTTTCAATTGCCACTTTTTCTGAGGGGTAAACCGAGACACCGTAAGAAGCAACTCTCCAGAACCTTGTGTAGAGGTCCCGAGGGTCTCATTGCCTCTGGGAAACCCACCCTTGACTGAGTCCATCTCCCCATGGGGCCATTCCTGACGGTACTGGAAGGTCAGAATGAGAGGTAACATGGAACTGTCAGCTTTCTCAACCCTCAATTCCAGCTCCTTGGGTCTAGTTACTCTGTGTCATTGGCTTCAGGGACCAGCGCATCAGCCAGGACGTGGAGCGGTTCTGCCGACAGCTCAGCAGCATGGCCAGCCAGCTGATCATCTCCCCCTTCACCCTCGTCTATTACACCTATCAGTGCTTCCAAAGGTGAAGCCTCTCCTCCTGCCAGAATCCCTCCTGCTCCCCCACCTGCTCCCCCACCTCTGTATCCCAGAGGTCCCTCACTCACACAAGCTCTCCCAGGTCAAGGTCCAAAAGAGACTAGTCTTCCCCTCTTCCCACCTGCACCCAGAAGTCTTCCTGTCTCATGTGCTTGGGCCCCTGCCATCCCTTTGGCCCTGTGGTATTTCAGTGTGACAGGGATCCTGATGCTCTGACAGCCGGGGGCAGGAGTCAGGGCTGAGGCCTGCGGGGGTATGTGGCCGCCCCCCACCCTCCCTCTCTGCCTTTCAGCACAGGCTGGCTCGGACCCGTGAGCATCTTCGGGTATTTCATCTTTGGAACCGTGGTGAACAAAATGTTGATGGGGCCCATTGTGGTGAAGCTGGTACAGCAAGAAAAGCTAGAGGGGGATTTCAGGTGTGTGTCCCTTGCTTGAGGTTTCTGAGCTGGTCATAATGATTAAGGAATGGGGTCTGGAGTAAGGCTGCCTGAGTTCAAATCCCAGCTATACCACTTACTAGCCATGTGCTCTTGGGCAAGGTCTTTAACCTATCTAAACTTAGCTTCCCATTGCTAAAATAGGGATGATACCATTATTTAAAAGAATTGTGAGGAGGATTAAAGACATATGAGAAGTATGAGAATGCTGTCTGGTTGGCCATCATCATCATCCCTTGGCCTTTTTATGTGTTCTGTTCCCAGCCAATGAATCCAGCCCCTACTCTGTGCTTCCTGGCCTCCTCCTTCCAGCTGTGGGAGAAGGAGGCGGTTAGGGCCCCTGCTCTCTCTGGAGCGAGGCAAGGGGCCACCCTGTTTGCAGGGCTCCTACCACCCTGTGACAGTCCAGGAAAGGGTCAGGCTGAGGCAGCCAGTTTCAGGGTGGAGCTGGGCCCCTCTTGGTTTGAAGGTCTTATTAATCCAGGTCTTCGAAAGGAGAGGGGCCAGTACTGCCCACTGTCAGCACATATTTCCCTTTGGTCTGCCCAGGTTCAAGCACATGCAGATCCGGGTGAATGCTGAGGCTGCTGCTTTTTTCAGGTGAGTCTAGTGGGGATAGTTCCCCTCCTGCCCCATCAGAGCTGCTAGTGGAGGTGGCAGAGAAGACGAACGGTACAACCCTCCCGCCTCCATCGGGCCCAGGGTTGAGCAACCTCACACTTGGCTATGACCCTCTCCCCTTATCTCTCACTGTCCTTGTCTGCCTCATTCTTAGGTCCAGGGATTTGTTTCTGAAGCTAGCGTTTCCACTTAGCGGCCTAGCATGGGGCCTAAATTTGTTCCAAGAATGAAATGAGTGAATATTTCATTGTCTTGCTGATGCCTAAGGCAATGCCTCTGCCTCTGTCTTTTTGTCTGTAAAATGGCTTCTCACTATCCTCCCCCCACCTTTTCTGCCAGGAGAATTTCTGCCCATCCTTGAAGCCCAAAGTCACCTCATCCTGGGAGCCTTCCCAGACTCCCTTGGTAGTCAAGCCTGTTTGTTGCCGTAGCCCTGAAGACACTCTACTCATGTTATACTTTCCATTTCCAGATGAAAGATGCAGTACACCTGCCTACCCCCCGAACTGGGGGCTCCTCCAGGATAGGGACTGCTTCACCACCTTTTCATCACCCTGGCTTACTAGCATAGCACCTGCCACACAGTGACTGCTCCCTGTATATTTGTTTAATAATAGCAACTATTATTTATTGGGGGCCCATCATGTGCCTAGCACTTTATATTCAGAAATTCCCACTATAGCCTATTACTTAGGTATTATAACCTCCACTTTACAGAAGAGAAAACAGACTCCAAGACAAGTAACCCATCAGTCACACCCAGCTGGTAACTGGCCAGAGCCAGGATTTGAACCAGGTCATCCCAATCTAGAGTTGAGGTTCTTTCTGCAGACAATACCATATTGAATGAATGAAGCAGTGAATAGATGCTAGTGGCGGAAAGGGTCTGAAGTGAAGATCGTTTGAATGGGCTTCCTTAAAGAAGAATGTGATGAGGGACAGAGGGCCCCCAGCCTGGCTGAGGTTCTCCAGGCCCCATGGACATCCCAGCCTTTCTCATCAGAGCTGGACACGTGGAACACATGAGGACAGACCGTAGGCTGCAGAGACTCCTTCAGACCCAGAGGGAGCTGATGTCCAAGGAGCTCTGGCTGTACAGTAGGTGGAGGGAACCCTGGGAGGCAGGAACTACGGGATTGGAATAGACCCCCCTTCTCTCTCTTCTTTCTCTCTGCACTGGCATATTTGCTCTGATGAAGGAATTCACCAGGGGGAGCCACTGCCTTTGCAGTGTGTGGCCTCAGGAGAATGAGGATCTGGGGAATAGCTCAGCCCTGCTTGGCTTCCCACTCCCCTCAGAGCACAGAAGTTTCCTCGGGTCTCATGCAGTCTGTCTTTACAGTCGGTGTCAACATGTTTGACTATTTGGGCAGCATCCTGAGTTATGTCGTGATAGCCATCCCCATTTTCGGTGGCATCTATGGAGACCTGAGCCCCACAGAGCTCAGCACTCTAGTCAGCAAGGTGAGAATTCCCTCCTGGTGACCTCCTCATGCTGCCCCCTCTGCCCTTTGGCCCAGTGCCCAGGGCCTGGGAGTCAAGGCCTGTGCTCACTGCTGTTCGTTCTGTCCAGAACGCCTTTGTTTGCATTTACCTCATCAGCTGCTTCACCCGGCTCATCGACCTCTCCACCACACTCTCAGATGTGGCTGGTTACACACACAGGTGAGGTTGCATCCTACCCCTCTACTTTCTAAACAAAGTGTGTGCCACCGGAAGCAGTAGCTGAATAAGAAAAAGAATGGAAAATCTCCCCCATATACTAGTGGTTATGAGAGTAAAAGGAATATCGCCTTCATCTGGGCCTCCAGACCCACCTCAGGTTTTCACTTTTTGCTCAGGATCGGGGAGCTTCAGGATGCCCTGCTGGACATGTCCCTGAAGTCACAGGACAGTGAGATCCTGGACGACAGCGAATGGGACTTGCACAGGTGAGTAGTGGGCTGGTAGTGTGTGCAGTGGTTGAGAACACAGGCTCTAGAACCGCCCAGCTTGGGTTCCCCCTGGAACCCTGCCCCTTCCCAGTTGGGCAGCAGAGTTGTACAGAGCAAATGAAAGAATCTGTGTTGTGCCAGACTTCTTTAGAAACGTTCCCAGTCAGTGTTGCTGTTCCAGCATCCATGGTGTTCATTTCCGCCATCCCCCACCTGATGATAGAAACAGTGCAAGCACTGCCTGGCCTGAGGTAACAAAACCTGCATAGTAGCCCTGCCTCATTCTCCGCCGAGCCCTGCCACCTGCCCCTTTCCTAGGGCTTGTCTCTTCTTCGTCCCCAAGCCTCACTCAGGCGCCGAGACGTCTTTATTCTTGTATCATCGCAGGCTCTGTGATGTTTCCGACCTTTCTGTGCATCGAGAATTTGTTTCGTGTCCTCACTTTTCTTGGGCAAATTACTTAAGGGTTCTGGGTCTCGGTTTCTTCATCTCTATAGAGATGACCTTCCTCTTAGAGTCGTTGTGAGGATTAGATATCATAGTTCTTAGAAAGTGCTTGGACAGTGACCACAAAAAGGAAAAAGTCTGAATTCCAGGGCCTACACTTAACTGTCTCTTTAGGAACGAATGCCTTAACAGTTGCTCCTGTTCAAAATAAAAGCTTCATGTAACTGATCTCAGAGGCTGGGGTGATGGCGCAGAGACTATAGGAAACCAGAGTTGCTATTCCTTGGGGTAGATGGGCATCCATGGAGGGCCAGAAACTTAAAAAAAAAAATAAAACCTTTAATATTACCACTCCTGTTCTTATCCTCAGCCCTCTAGTCACACTGTGATGCCACCAACATTAGAGTTAGACAAATTCAGCTCTGTGACCCTGAGCAAGTTGCTTAGCCACCTGACTCTCTTTCCTCACCTGCCAAGTTGGGGATGATATCTGTGATTCATGAATGTTGAGACTAAGACTAGTCGTGTGAGGCTTTGACCAGCCTGGCGCAAAGTAGGTGCCTCAGCTCCATTTCTGTGTGAGTCTGCCTGGGCCGCTATACCAAAATACCACAGACTGGGTGGCTCAAACAAAAGACATTTATTTCCTCACAGTTCTGGAGTCTAAAAGTCCAAGATCAAGGTGTTGGGCAGGCTTGTTTTCTCCTGAGGCCTGCCTTCTTGGCTTGCAGATGGCCATTTTCTCACTGAGTCCTCACATGGCCTTTTCTCTGCATGTACAGCCCTGTTACTTCCCTCTTCTTGAAAGGACACCAGTCATATTGGGTTAGGGCCCTACCCTAAGGGCCTCATTTTAACATAATCACTTCTTAAAGACCCTATCTCCAAATGCGGTTACATTCTGAGAAACTGGGGGTTAGAACTTCAACATATGAGTCTGAGGACACAATTCAGCTCATAACAACCTGCTGATCCAGAGGTGGTGTCCCCAAGGAAAGGACCCCCCCCCACACACACACACACACCTGGCAGTACTGACACTACTTATCTTCCCCACCCACCCCCTTCTCACTCCAGAGCCCCAGGCTGGCCAGCAGCAGAGCCAGCAGACACAGCTTTCCTTCTGGAGCGGGTCTCCATCTCTGCCCCCTCTTCTAACAAAACTTTAATCAAGGATCTGAGCCTGAAGATCTCCCAGGGGCAGAGCCTGCTCATCACGGGCAACACGGGCACCGGCAAGACCTCCTTGCTCCGGGTTCTGGGCGGCCTCTGGACGAGCACACAGGGTAAGAACCGGCCCTCCCCACCTCTGAGCCAGCCTTGGCCTGGCCGTGCATGCGTGTGCATGTGCGTGCATGCATGCGTGTGTGTGCACACACCTGTGTAGGTATGTGCATTAGAATCCAGCCTTTTTTGTTGGAGAAGGGGAGTGAGAAGCAGTTACCTTCTCTGAGAGATCTCAACATGGAGGTTTCTGTGGGCTCTGCAGGCTCAGTGCAGATGCTGACAGACTTTGGACCCCATGGAGTGCTGTTTCTGCCACAAAAGCCATTCTTCACTGATGGGACCCTTCGGGAGCAGGTCAGCCCAGTTCAGGGCTCACTCCTCCCTTCCTTCCCCACCCACAGCCGGGGCCTCTGGTAGTATGACAGGTCTTAGCCCTAGGGAGTTATTGGGGGCAGGGGTCGGGGAGGTATAGTAAGATGGCCTGTGCCCAAGAACTCCCTGGCTCCGAGAATGTTTATTCACATCCATGGGCTGGGCTGGGCAGTGTACTCAGACCCACTCCCGGGGGTGGGCTGAGCTGTGGCGCCACAAGCCAAAGATCACACACGTTTGTCGAACACCAAGGATGGATTCTGGGGGCCCTGCCCCATAGTCTGCTGGCCTGGCCTCTCCCATGGGACCCTCAGCCAGGGTGTCCCTTACTCCTCAGGTGGAGAGGAACATGGCCTCTGGCAGTTCCTGGGGCTGTTTTTGAAGGAGAGTAAGTATGTGCAGCCCCACCTCTAGTTGGCCCTTATCCCATATGGTTTTTATTTTACCAGGTTATATATCCCCTGAAGGAGATCTACCCGGACTCAGGTGAGCTGGCCTCCTCTGGCGTGTCCTCCCATCTCAATATTTCCTAGCCTCCCTGACCTTGGCCTCACCTGTGCCCTTTGGGAGAGGCCCCAGTCAGGCTTCTGGGTTCAGGTTGGGTACCCTCCTCCTCCGACTGTTTACTACTTTGGGGCCTGTACCTTGACCTCATCTTGTTTTGTCTTCCTTCCTTGAGAAGAGACACCCACTGCAGGAGGGGAAGTGATGACTTCCTTCACCTGGCCCTTCCCTTATTAGATCTGTAACCTGTCACTTCAGAGCCTTAACCCAGATTCTGGGGCTCCCACCTCTACCCCCTCTGACATGATGTGTCCCATCTATTCTGGCTGCCCAGAAGGAGCTGTTTTCTTGAAGAAAGCCTCTCTGTCTTGTAGGTTCTACCGATGATGAGAGGATCATGAGGTTCTTGAAGTTGGCAGGCCTGGTAAGTGAGAGCGGGACCCTGAGGCCCAAGACCACCTGGTAGCATAGACCACAGGTGCTGGCGGCCCAGCAGAGCTGCCCTACTGCCCCTGGGCCCATGACTGGAAGTGCGAGCCTCAGTCAGGGAGAGTGGGAATATAAAGTGGCAGAGGGAACTGTTGGCCATGTCTGGGCAACAAGGGGCACACACTCTGTAAGTAATTTTAAAATAAAATTATTATAAAGAAAATGTGCTTTGTCTTGTCACCATGCTCCAACAAATCTAAGCAATGTAGTTGGTAAGATGTTCCTCCCTGTCCGAGGCAGATTACTCCCATAGCCTCACCCCGGTATGCCACTGGGCTTGTAGATCTGTCCCAGAGACATGTGTGGTGGGGACTGAGGAGGTTCCTCAGGGTGGCAGGAAGCAGGGATGCGCCCTTTTATGGACATCATTTCCTCTGGGTGTGTTACAGTCCAACTTGGTGGCAAGGACAGAGGGTCTGGACCAGCAGGTCGATTGGAACTGGTAAGGAGGTTGGGGTGCTCCAGATCCAGTTCCCACAAAGACAGTGGGTTCCAGGGTCCCAGTGAAGGGATAGAATGGCTCCTGACTCCAAAGTCCAGGTTTCATGCCTTTGGGAGCAGAGTTTTGGCATCACCTTGTGTGGCAGTGGGGCTGTGGTTGAAAGAGGGGTGACGTCTGTCTGTCCTCGGGCCAGCCTCTGCAGTGAGGACCTCTTCCTGCCCAGACCCATTCTGGGCAAAAGCCAAGCTACATCCTCCTTCTTCCAGCAATCTTTTCTCATTCCCTTTTGTTAGGTATGATGTTCTGTCCCCAGGAGAAATGCAGAGGTTGTCCTTTGCCCGGCTTTTCTACCTGCAGCCAAAGTATGCAGGTGAGGTCCACCCTGTAGGTGCACATGCCAGGTACCGCATATGCCCTTAGGTGTAGCAGCGTGTGTTCATGAAAAACTGGGGTGGCGTTGGTATGGGTAGGAGAGCAAACCTATGCATGGCTGGGCATCTGCCCCGGCAGGAGAGGGTGGCAGGACTCTGCCCAAGAGGCAGCAGTGCTCAGCATCCGCAGAGCAGCTCTGGCTGTGTTGCTCTACTGATTCCTAAGCTTTCTGCCTTTGTAGCAGCTGGAGCTGCCTTGAGAGGGCTTGTGGCTTTATGCTCTGCCATTCGTGAATGGGCATTTCCTCTAGCTGTGCCTGGCAGAGGGATGGTAGGCATGGACTTTGCCAAGGACTGACATCCTTGGGGTAATCAGGGTTCCCTGGATTGAGTGGTCCCAGGCAGTGGCTGGTGCTTATGTACAGGAAGCTGAGGGATTTCGTCCTTCTGCTGGCAAAAGGCTTCCTACATGGAGCCTGGCCTCTGCTCCCATGGCCCATTCTCCCTAAGGCAGGGTTTCCATAAGCCAGAACAGCTTTCAGCCTCCCCCGGGTCCCAGCCAGAAAGCGAGTGGGTTGGAGGAGAAGCAGAGGCAAGTGGGGGCAGGACACCATCTCTTCCCATGGGTTCTGCCCTCAGTGCTTGATGAAGCCACCAGTGCCCTGACTGAGGAGGTGGAGAGTGAGCTCTACCGCGTTGGCCAGCAGCTGGGCATGACGTTCATCAGCGTGGGACATCGGCGCAGCCTCGAGAAGGTACCCATGCTCACAAGGATAGCTAAGGAGGAGAAAGAGGCCAAGGGTTGGGCCTGGCCAGGGCCAGAGGCCCCTCACAATGGAGATTGGGAGTGGCAGAGGGGTCGATGACTTCTTGTTGTGGCCAAAGCAGCGTAATCTCCGTGTGTTGGCGGTCTCTTATAGTTTCACTCCTGGGGTCTGAAACTCTGTGAAGAAGGAAGATGGGAACTGACCAGAATCAAAATAGAATGAAGCCAAGGACGTGGCTGGCATGAGGAGAGCCAGGCTTCGGGCCAGTCAGTAGTCCCCAGAAGAGACCAGGACGACTGACAGGGCAACAAGTGAGCCCCACGTTCGCCTCACAGGTCCTGTGTGGAGTGCTGGCAGCAGTGGGCTCTCCCAGGTGTGGCCTTCATGGGGCACTCAGCCCTGCCAGGCCTTCTGCTACCTCAGCCAGAGCTCCATACACTCGAAGTGCTGATTCCTTACAAATTACTTCAGATCTTGTTTGCTAATGAGAAACCTAAAAGTGTAGGATCCATAAGAAATGAAGGGTCAGAGTAGAGAGAATTGGACTTGGAGTCAAGAGATCCAGAGATCTTTTAAATTTGTTAAATTTTGCAACAATAGATTGTTAACTGAGTCAACTATTTAAATTTTATAACTTTTTTTTTTTTTAAAGATAAACATTAAAAAAAAATTTGCCGCTTTCCCCCTTTCTCTTTCTTCTTCATTATAAGACCATCTTAGTAACTGAATTTCCAGACTTGTATTGGAGAGCCTGGAGGGAAGGGAACAGCACTTTGCACCGTGCTGGAATGTTCTGTCCCTGGTTTTTCACTTTACTCCACGTCACTCCTTTTCCATTTGCCAGTTGTATCCAAGCCACTAACCTCTAGAGCCCTTCTGTTTTTCTTGTCTTAACTCAGATGAAAATAAATCCCTTTCCTCCTCAGCTAAAATAAAGTTGAGATTTTTCAAAAATAATATATATTAGAGAACAACAACCAGTTGAACAGGTAAACCCCAGGAATCGTAAAAGCATGAGATAGAAAGTTTTTGAGCTCAAAGTCCGTATTCTAGAACAATATTCCCCAAAGTTCAGTTACCAGCATATCACCTTCATGATTTTTGCCAGATCTGTGTATATCTTGTACTGGTAAATACTTAATATTTTTTTAAGTCGACTCACTTTTTAAATTTAATGCATTTAGAAAAGAATATTTATATTTGATATAAATAGAAAGTAACTCTAAAAATGAATCAATAAAAACCAAACAGTGTTTTAAAATTGCAGCTCGATACTATGGCCTGCAGAGACAGCCCGAGGCTCACTCACTGTACACAGGGAGGTTAAGGGATATTACAGGAGTCGGATGTACTAACAACCAACTGAGATTTTTCTCCTTCATAAAATGAGGAAGTTGGAATGGGAACTACAAGGGAAATAAATTTCTCACTAAAAGACTGGAAGTTATATAATGCTTTGTTGGTATCGCAGAAAATGATCCCACATGTGAGGTGGCAGTCCCAGATAACTGATACCACCCCGGGTAACTGAAGTCTCATGCCACCTGGCTTGGCTGGCATCTAGGCCTTGGGCCTGTTCTTCAGCTCCGCCCTGTAGGGGTGCTAAAGCAGTGTGTCTCGGTGCTAAGCTGAGAAAGTAAATGCCTCATCAGGTGTGATGGCGTGACAGTGTGTACTAGGGAATCTAGAAAGCCGCATGCATGGCCAGGACAGGATGCGTGCTCAGAAAAGATCTGACAAGACCCCTGGCTTTCATTCACCTCTGCCTAGTCTCTGGGCTCAGTCCAAGCAGAAAATAAAGGCCAAGGTAGAGTTATAAACTCTGGCCAAGTGTTGAAGGAGCGCCCCAGCACAGAGCCCGTCTGGGAGAGATGGAGTTGGAGAAGGGGGTTCAGTTGTTTTTAGCTCCTGCTATTCAAGAAAGTCTCTGTCAAAATACTAGCTCAATAGAGACTTCAAGTGACCACACGTGACAGGGATGATGGTCTTTGCACACACGAACCAGTGTGGAACAGAATCGAGAGTCCAGAAGTAAACCATATTTATATGGACAAATAATTTTCAACAAAAAAGCCAAAAACATACAGTGGAGAAAGGAAAGCCTCTTCAATAAATGGTGCTGGGAAAATTGGAAGGCCACCTGCAAAAGAATGAAACTAGACCGTTGTCTATAACCACACACCAAAATTAACTCAAAATGGATTAAGGACCTGAAAATAAGACTGGAATCAATATAATGCATAGAAAAAAACTTAGGAACTAAACTCAAGAACCTTGGACTTAAAGAGGATTTTATAAATTTGACCTCAAAGGCAAGGGAAGTAAAAGCAAAATGAACATGTATATCAAACTAAAAAGCTTCTGCCAGCAAAAGAAATCAACAAGGTAAAGAGACAACCATCTGAATGGAAAAATACATTTGCAAGCAATGCCTCCGATAAGGGCCTAATATCCAAATATACAAAGAACTCATATGACTCAATAACAACAAAAAAACAAATGATCCAATCAAAAAATGGGCAGAGGACCTGAACAGACACTTCTCCCTAGAGGACATACAGATATATGAAAAGATGCTCAACATCGCTAGCTATTAGAGAAATGCGAATCAAAACCACAATGAGATACCATCTAACACCTGTTAGAATAGCTATAATCAACAGAACAAGTAATTTAACAAATGTTGGAGAGGATGTGGAGAAAAAAGAACCCTCACATACTGCTGGTGGGACTGCAAATTGGTACAGCCACTATGGAAAACAATATGGAGGTTCCTCAAAAAACTAAGAGTTGATCTACCATATGATCCAGCGATCCCTCTACTGGGTATTTATCCCAAAATCTTGAAAACCCGTATCCGAAAAGATATTTGCACACCGATGTTCATAGCAGCACTATTCACAGTGGCCAGGACATGGAAGCAAGCGAAGTGTCCTATGATAGATGATCGACTAAAGAAGTTATGGTACATATACACAATGGAATATTACTCAGCCATAAGAAGAGATGAAATACTGCCATTTGCGACAACATGGATGGACCTTGAGATAATCATGCTAAGTGAAATAAGCCAGACAGAAAAAGTTGAAAATCACATGATATCACTTATATGTGGGATATAAACTTAAAAGCAACAAATGAACAGGACAAAGACTCAAGGACATGGACAATGGACTAGTGGTTACCAGAGGGTAGGGAATGGGGGAGGAGGAAAGAGGTAGACAGGGTAAAAGGGGTCAAATATAGGGGGTTTGGGGGAGGGTGAAGTGGGTAAAGGGGATCGAATATAGTAGAATACAATAGAATACATAGATGTCATTATAATGTACACCCGAAAATTATATAATTGTATTAACCAATGTTACCCCAATAAACTTTTAAAAAAATATAATTTGTATTTGGGTTAGAGTCTATTTTTTTTTTGAAATAAACAATTCTACATCACACTCAAAGAAAAAAAAAGTAACGAGACATCATGTCTTCAACCTGCTCTCAAATGGTTTACCTATATTTAAAGAGAATAATAAGGCAATGTGGTAAACTTCATTTTGAAATTTTAAAATCACAATTAACAATTCAAAATTAACAGTTAAAAAAGAGTAGGTACTAAAAAAATTAGTCCTTCCCTACTGCCACCTGACTACCTAACTATCATACCGGACATTCAGCCTCCATGCCCTTGAGAGAACTTGCATTCTTCCTGCCATAATTGCCACCAGCTGGAACCAAAGGCTGGAAGAAAATATATTTAATGTTTTCATGGTTTCTCTGCCTAACCAAACACATAATCACATATCGCTCGCTCCTCTACTGTTACTTGTTTCCGAATAAAAAGGACGGAAATGGAGAGGAAGGTGCCAGCAGTAGGAGAGAGTTGACCAGAACCATGTGAAACAAATCTAAGCAGACAAGCTCTATGTCAAGATTGAGGGGTAGGGGAGTGACCACAGGCTATGAGGGAGGCTTGAGAGGTAATTACGCTATTCACATTTTATAGTCTTTACAGTCAACAGAGAGCCTTAGAACATCTGGGAAATTGGTGGACTGGGCTGGTAAAAAAAAAAAAAAAAATCTGATTAAGATCACCTAGAAATTCCAAAAATGCCGGGGACATACAGGGAGGATCTGATTGTCGACTTCAGGGTCAGGACTGCAGGCGCAACTTTCTCCCAGAGAGAAATGCTGGCAGGTGGCATTGTTGTTTGTTGAGCCCTCCCCCAACCCAGCCTGCAGGCACAGGCAGAAACCAAGCCTGAGTCTCCATCAACCTGGCTAACACGGGTCGCCCCACCCCTGGTAATTCCCTGAGACCCTGCCCTACCCAACTTTTAGCCCACCTATGCCACTCCCAGTGGCTTTTCTGTACAAATAGCTTGTCTTGGCTCATGGCTTAGACTTTCCTAAAATCTCTCAAAAGTTCACAAATACCAAACAAGCAGCATCTCACCTTGGGTCATGGGGTGCTGTACCTCTTGTCAGGCAGCCTCAGTTCGCAGCTTAGCCTCTCCCAGGCAACTCCAAGCCTAGAACAAGTGGCAAACATCTGCAGATCACTTTTTGGTTTACCGGGCAGCCCTGAGCCACGCACAGGCAGTGGCTGATCTTGATTTGCACCAGAGCCCCTCCCAAGAGACCCCAGAACCAACAGACCTGATGGCCAGTTTCAGACCACACCAGAGTGCCACCCAACCACCTCCACAAAAGACATACCAAAGGGCAAACTTGGTAGGCACCAGAGCCCTGCTGAAGCGAATCCTGAGCCCTTGGGTCAGCCCTTGCACAACAGCTCTTCTGCTGTAGTCACAGCCATTTCTCATAGCCAATCAGCCCGAGGGTCACTTCCTCCCACTGATATGTAAATAACAATCACAGTCCAAGTATGACAGGAGGGCATGTACAACCCATACAAGGGACACACCTGGAGCACTCAGCTCAGGTGACTGGGGAGAATGCACCATCGGGTACCACAGGACACCCACTACATAAGGTCACTCTACCAAGACCAGGAGACATAAGCAGATCTACCTAATACATAGAAACAAACACAGGGAGTCAGCTAAAATGAGACAAAGAAACATGTTCCAAAGGAAAGAACAAAACTACAGAAAAAGAACTAAAAGTCACGAGCAGTATACCAGATGCAGAGTTCAAAACACTGGTTATAAGGTTGCTCAATGAAGTTAGGGAAAGAGTAGATGAACTCAGAACTTTAACAAAGAGATAGAAAACATAAAAAAGAACCAGTTAGAAATGAAGAATACAATAACTGAAATGAGAATGCATTAGAGAGCAGCAACAGTAAATTAGATGAAGCAGAGGATCGAATCAGATTTAAAAGATGAGGTAGTAGAAAATACCGAGTCAGAACAACAAACAGGAAAAAGGAATCCAAAAAAGAATAGTTTAAGGGGCCTCTGAGACAACATACAGTGTACTAACATTTGCATCATGGGGGTACCAGAAAGAGAAGAGAGAGAGCAAGGAATTGAAAACATATTTGAAGATGTAATAATGGAAAATTACATGGTGAAAGAAATAGGTGTGTAAGTCTGGGTGAAGAAAATAGGCATATAAGTCTAGGAAGTGCAGAGTCCCAAACAAGATGAACCCAAAGAGGCCCACAACAAGGCACCATAATTAAAATGTCAAAACTTAAAGAGAATCTTAAAAGCACCAAGAGAAAAGCAGTTAGTTACCTACAAGAGAGCTCTCATAAGACTGATTTCTCAACAGAAATTTTGCAGGCCAGAAAAGATTGGCACAAAATATTCACAGTGGTGAAAAACAAGGCCTACAACCAAGATTACTCTAGTCAGCAAGGCTATCATGTAGAATTGAAGGACATATAAAGAACTTCCCAGACAAGAAAAAGCTAAAGGAATTCGTCACCACCAAACCAGTATTACAAGAAATGTTAAAGGCACTTCTTTAAGAATAAGAAGCGGGGGGTGGGGTGGGGGGGAGTAAGAGATAAACAATATGAGTAAGAAAATGCCAATAACTACATACATATCAAAAATTACTTTAAATGTAAATGGATTAAGTGCTCCAATCAAAAGATACAGGGTGGCTGAGTGGATAAGAAAACAAGACCCATATATATGCTGCCTACAGGAGACCCACTTCAAATCAAAAGAGATACACAGACAAAGTAAAGGGAAAGAAAAAGATATTTCATACAAATAGAAATGAAAAAAAAATCTGGGGTAGCGATACTTACATAAGACAAAATGCACTTTATAACAAGAAACAAAGAAGGACCCAGAAATTCTACTCCTGGGTATTTATCCAAAGAAACCCCAAATACTAATTTGAAAAGACATATGCATCCCTATGTTTTTTGCAGCATTATTACAATAGCCAAGCTATAAAAGCAAACTAAGTATCTATCAGTTGAAAGAAAAGGTGGTACATATATACAATGGAATATTACTCTTCCATAAAAAAGAATAAAATCTTCCTATTTGCAACAACATGGATGGACCTAGAGGATATTATGCTAAGTGAAATAGGAAAGACAAGTACCACGTAATTTCACTTATATGTGGAATCTAAAAAATGAATGAATAAACAAAATAGAAACAAACATAAATACAGAGAACAAACTGATGGTTATGGGAGGTGGATTGGGAGATAAATGAAAATGTTGAAGAGATTAAGAAGTATAAATCGCCAGTTATAAAATTAGTCATGGGGATATAAAGTACATCATAGGGAATATAGTCAATAATATTACAATAACTATTTTTGGTGTCAGATGGTTACTAGACCTATCCAGGTAATCACTTTGTAAGGTATATAAATGTCTAATCACTGTGTTGTACATCTGAAACTAATATATGTCGACTGTAATTGAAAAATTAAAAAGATTTATTGGAAATACACAAAGATCACCTAGATGTTAATAAAATACAGTAAAAAACAAGTTTCATGCATGACTGAACTAGGAAGCCAGAAGAAAAATTCCAGAGCCAGAGCATCAATGCGGGTGCGAGGTCAGCAGATGACTGCAGACTAGGAGCTTTCATTTTAAATGCCCACGCAGGGATGGAAGACCAGGCCCAAGGCGAGGACTGGAAGGAACGTTTAAGTAGTGCAAGTATTCTCACAGGAAAAAAAAGAGAAAAGCTGTCACAATAACTTACAAAACACAGAAGCAGACAATGTACCATGAGTCAACAAATGCAACAAACAAGGTAGAATTACAAGGAGATATTGGCAGATCCACAATCAGAAGGCCACCTCATCACTTCCTAACCCCTTCCTGTGACAGGCTCCCTGAAGTCCATACTGGGAGCTGAGTGACAGAGATAAATCAGAGGGAGTCCTTGGCTAAGAGGTGAGGCGTCAGGGAGAGGAGAAAGCCAGAAGTCACTGAGAAGAGTTAGGACGGGGAGGGGTTGATCTGAGTGAGAAATTAATGGAGCAGATCATTGCTGGACCCACTCAGAAAACACCAGAAGACAGAGCCAGTTGAGGCCAGTAGAGCTTGACCCAAGTCTCAGCTCCCCAGAGGTGGGTCTTGGGTGCTGGGTGATCTTGTGGAGTCTTGAACTGGGACACTCAGTAAGCAGAGCCCTGGGGTAAGAGACAGAAAGGAGCAACCAAAAGTTTTAACCCAAAGAAGTTATCTGTTGTTTTTCCTCTAGAAAACAAATGAGTTTACTTTTTTAAATAAACTTTATTTTTACAACAATTTCAGATTTACAAAACAATGGCGAAGATAGTACAGAGAGTTCTGATGAACCCTTCTGCCAGTTTCTCCTATGAGTAACTTTTTACATTAGTATGGTACCTTTGCCACAATTGATGAACAGGGTTGGGTGCCACACCTCCACACCTTGAGGAGAGAGGGCACTGCAGCTCTGGTAGGAGCAGGAAGAAGACTCCGAGGACCCAGTGAGCTGGGGGTGCAGAAGACAGGAGGCTGGATGGACCAGGTTTCAGAGTTCTAGATCAAGGTCCTCACCCCACCCGCTCTGGCTGCGGACTGGTACTAGACCACACGGCCTGTTGGGAACCAGGCCGCACAGCAGGAGGTGAGTGGCAGGCGAGTGAGCAAAGCTTCTTCATCTGTATTTGCAGCCACTCCCCAGCACTAGCATCACCGCCTCAGCTCCACCTCAGATCAGCAGGCATTAAATTCTCATAGGAGCACTGGTCCCCAGTGCCAAAAATGTTGGGGACTGCTGCACTAGATCATGGCCCCACTTTTCTTGCAGGCTGCAGGGCTGGGCCTCAAGGGCTCCCCCACCCTCATCCCTGCCTCCACTTGCCAGACTCCTTCTCATCTATCCCTGCCAGGCCTGCTCAGCAGCTTTAAGCAGCCTCATAAATCAGTCCCTCCTGCCCTTTTATATGCTCTTGGTACACACAGCCATCTATCGGCAGCCTGTTGGGCCTGTGGAGCCTCGAATAAAATCTCCCTTCCAGGGCTGGGGTCTCAGGGAGAAGCCCCCAGCGGGATGTTGTCAGCACCTAACAAGATTTCTTTGTTCTGCCTCATCAGGTACTGCCGCCCTTCCTTTCCTGTCCAGCTTCTTCCCTTTGTGGTGTCCCAGTCTATTCCCTCCGTGATTATCTGTAGGCCTATTTGCATGTCCCTCTGCGGAGAGCTGTGTTCCTCTTCCCGGGGTTAATCCCCTAGGGTGAGTGTCCAGGAGGATTTCTGGCAGCCCCCAAGCCTCTGAGTGTCCCAGTTGTCTCCCAGATCTGAGGGTGGAGCAGCTGCCAAGCAGCGCCCTCCCCCCCGGCTTAAGGCAACTGCCTTGGTGTGGCCACCCTTCCCTTGTGTTCATGTAGTATCTTGCAACACTGTGAGACCAGTTGAGCAGATGTTATCATTCCGATTTAGAACACAGGAGAGGCTCAGAAGTTAAACACCTTGCCCCAGGTCTCATGGTTATACTTTCATGGTCCCTTATCTCACACCTCAATGACTTTGAACATTTGCAATTTTGTATTTTACTTATGTGATTACTCGAATTCTGTCTTTCCCTCCAAATAGGACAGCTTTGCCCACCACTCTGTCGCCAGTGCCTCGCCCACTAGCTGGTACACAGATGCTCCATAAATGTTTTTAAATTATTAAATGAATGAATGAGTTAGAGGAAGAAGATTCATTTATTCGTCCATTCAACAATAGATTGAGTGTCAGACCATTTGATGGGTCGTGGGGATAAAAAGATGAATAAGATATAATCCCCACCTTCGAAGAAAACAGTCTTGTGGGGAAGATAGACTTGTAAATAAAAAATTACAACATAATGCATAAAATGCCATAATGGAAATGTCCCATGTGCTATGAGAAAACAGGTACTAAGCTTTTTCTGGAGGGGGTGCCTTGAAGGATGAGTGGCAGTATGTTTCCTGCAGTGTTGGAGGTGGGCTCAGTGAGGGAAGGGCATTCCTACCCCAGGGGGCGACAGTGAGTCCTGCAGGGACCTGATATGCTCTGGGAAGGCTTGGAGTAACCCCGTGCAGGTGGGACTTGAAGCCAGGCTCCTGGATCTTTCCCTTCACCACATAGAAGTCAGAGATTTCCCACCTGTGCCCCCCCAGGCTCTGGGTCTGGGTGGATTATACACGGGCCCAGTCCAGGGTCCAAAGACTGTCAACCACCTGTCATTCTCCTTCAATGACAGGCTGCCAGAAAAACCTTTTCTGTGAGGGAGTTCCACATCTGAGCCAATCTGAAACCATCTTATGAGATTTCTTGAGCCAACAGCTTATATATAACCTCTCTATTCTGCTCCCTGCGCTCTCTCATCTATAATTCCATCCAACACATCATCAAGCCGGTGGGCCCCAGCTGTCTGCAGAAAATGTCATGCAGTCTCTCTCTGCTGTTTCTCCTGTTAACTCCCTTCTCTTTGACAGGGATTTGGCAGAGGTTTGTCTGACTTTCAGTTCCAGATACCATTCCCTTTTCCATTTGTTGTGTCATGTAATGTGTTGTAAGGTATTCAAGTGCACGTGTGTACACAAAAGAGAATCACTACTCTTGGGAGTCGAGTTGGGCTGTGGGCATCACCTGAGGTGTGAAGGAAATAGAGGTGTTTGTAAGGAGCACCAGAGGGAAAAGTCAGTGCAATCTATTGTGTGGGGAGCAGTTGGGAGTCATAGGTAATAACTTAGGGGCTCGATGGCTGAGATATTTTAGTTGTGCTTGCGACAGAGGAGGGTCTTGTATCACAGTGATAAATATCATTGAAAAGTGACAGATGTCAGCTCAGTGGAGAAAGCCCTGCCACAATGTTTCTATAGTTGGAGTAATTTTAAAAGAGGAATCTAGTAATTTTGAGCTAAAAATGACTTCATGGATTTGCTTTCGATGCTACGGAAACACACATGTACACACCCTCCTCACCCATGGAGGATTCCTGGATCCCTCCCCTGCTGTTTTTACATCAATTTTATTCTTACTTGTATCTTTACAGAAAATGGCACAGAAATCACAGGTTTAGAATACCTAGAAGTTATTACAGTTCCATATTTCAAACACCTCGATATCAAGATTCTTTCTTCTCACTCTATGTACAGTATTTACACACAAGGGGCTACAGCCTAACACTTCAAACCAACAGGGGACAAAGACAAGAAGAACTGAGGGGAAGTTCCATGAATGGAATGAAGAAGAAATCAACTTCTGATGAGGAATTAAAATCTCAACTCACTGTCTCAGGCCTTCCTCTCTCGAAGTATTCCTTGCAAAGGTAGGATGGTAAAGAAATGTCATGAGGATGAGGAGGACATGTTCATGGCCTGGGGGTGGAGGGGCAGTTCCAGAGAGGCCATCAGTACGGACAGGTCCTCTCATCGGCAGACAGGAAGAAGCCCCCAGCTCCCTATGCCAACATGGTCACTGTCTCCGACTCACTGTAGTGGACATGCACCATGACATACACCTGGCGTGAAGGTGTGTGTGCCTGTTGCTTAGTTTGGGTCTAAAACTGGCTCCTGCCTTACTCTCCTTGTAGCCATTTCTCATATCCTTCTGTGACCAACCCCTGATATAGCCCCAGGCCCATTCTCAGCTTGGCTTCCCAAGGATAGCTTGGATGAAGTTGAGTCAAGGTCTGGGGCTTCCTAGATGTTTTTTTAACAACTGGATTGGGTTGCACCAAGGCAGGGCACATGTGAACCAGTAATTTGCGAGAAGCTCTAGGTGAAGGGGGATTTGCACAACAAGTCAGGGTCACAGGCAGCATATCAGGGGTGTCAGGATGCTTCAGAATACAGCCCCAAGGGGCTGGGGTAGAGAGTTTGGCCTCCCCAACAATGCAGAGAGCCATAGCATTTGTGAGAGGCGCCCTCTGGCTGCAGGGCACAGGTCCTGGCGTCGCTACAGGTATTGTACATTGTCACATGCAGGGCTGGCACCTGTGCTGGAGGGAATCATGGGGCAGCTTGGGGTGTGGAAAGGACGGGTTCCTGAGGGTGACTTGAGGGCATGAGATGAAGGATGGCCGAGAGGCCCAGGCTGAGACTTCTCAAGTTTAATCTGGACTCTGGGCCCCACTGATGGGGTAGAGCAGAGGTTGTGCTTGGGCCTGCAGGGCGGTACATTCACACGGTGGAACAGGATGAGGGGAGCAGAGTTTGGCGAGGCCTGGGGCGCTCAGGACATTGGCCCTGGAGCGTGGGTCCTCAATCCCTGACAGGGTGTTTGCAGCATGGGCTTTGGGCGTGCGGGAAGCAGAATCCACCGGGGGTCAGCGCTGGGAAGAAGGGCTCTTAGAGCAAGAGATTGGCTTAAGGGCAGATTCAGACAGTGAGCGTTGCCAAGGGATTGAGTGAAAGCAGCTTGAGGGGGTGGTTTGGGGCAGCAAGAAGGTTTCTGAGGCAGGGCCGTTGGGATGAGGAGGATGCTGAAGAGGTCGAGACTATGTAGAGGATGTCTCAGCACGGCCCAAAGCCTTGGCCAGAACTGAGTTGTGCCTGAAGTCACCTGGAGGTCATGGAGAGCCTGTGGGGCTGGGGGAGGGTGGCAAAGACCAGGCTGGGCTCTGCCTCAGAGGACACCTCCCAGCACCACAGGCCCCAAGAAGAGCAGAGTCCTGACGCTCCAGTGGCAGTGCACCCTTGATCTAAGCCATGTCCTCAAGCTGTGGCGGACTCAGCTTCTCCGCTGGCCTGTCTTCATCCATGGCCTCCTCCTCCTCCGGCTCGTGGGCATTCCGGGCCAGGCTGTTGGGCCCAGACACAGTCCCTAGCACTTTGGTGCTGTGCTCCTGAGCTCTGGCTCGGAGCGCCGCAATGCTGTTCTCCCTCAGTTCCTCCTGGGACATGGCCGCTGGGGGGTCGGGGCCCCGCTCCTCCTGCTCCGTCTTGTCCAGCTTGGGCAGGGCCTGGCGCTCCACCTCGGGCTTCCTCCCCGACTCAGCTGCTGCCTCCAGCGATTTTTTGTGCATCCCTAAAAAGAATTGTTGGTATTCGGGTTTAGAAAAGCGCCTGGGAAAGCCATCTTGAACTGAAAACGGCAAAGATAGAGAGAGGCCAGAATTAAGGACAAGCAGAAAGCCTTACTTCACACACCGCAGTCACGCGAGTCCCGGGGCTGGGGCCAGGGCAGCAGGAGGTGGCTGGGGGGCTGCAGCCGAGCAACTGGGCACCAGGCCTGCAGAGGGCTTCCCCAAGCCAAGCCCCTAAGCACCTTGCCCCCAGACAGCCTGTTCTGTCCCTTCCCGAGCATAGCGTTTGCTCCCCATCCCTCCCTCCTGGGAGCCCAGATCTTAGAACCCCAAGACAAACTGGTACTGCTATCAGACATAGGCCCGGATGGCAGGCGGGGGAAGATGGCAGGTGGAGAGATTTAGAGGGAAGAAGTCCTTTGGGCAAAGCCAGATGGTGGCCAAAGGTACCCAGGGAGTCCCCTCAACCCCCAAGAGGGGCAGTCTCATCACAAGCCCACCTCCTACAGGGAAGAGCAGGGTACAGATCCTGGAGCAATAGTCACACCCTCTTCATAGAAGAAAAGAAGCCCCTGTCAGGGGCCTGCCCAAGATGAAAGTCCTAGGCACCCATAGGTAGATGCAAGGGATAGATGCCAAGTCCCATGCCCAGCCTGCCCTCAGAGCCCACCAGGGGAGACCGGAGGGCTTGGAGGGCCTCCATCCAGATGGGCTGCTGTGGCCAGGTCCCTTTGCTCCAGGGCTCTGTCTCCTCCTCCGAGGAGCCCACTCTCCTTGACGCAAGGGCAGGGCCACGAGGAGGGTGCGCGCTCTTACCCAGCAGCCATGGGGCACAGGAGTCCATGATGCCATCCTTGGCGGACTTGAGGATGGACTCGGGCAGGGGGATGGAGTGCCGCACCATGGCTCCATACAGCCCGTACTCCGCCATGACGCTGCTCCGGCCCCAGCACTTCTCTCGCTTTCTCCACTTGGCTCTGCGATTCTGGAACCAGACCTGCAAGTGTAGACGAACAAGTCAGGGGTGGGCTCTGAGAGGCAATGGGGCCCGGCCCTTACCCCCACGACTATCTGTTTAGGTCCCCACCCCTTCTATGCCCAGTGGCCCCATCAACTTGTGACTGCTGATTTCTCCAGCCAGGTGCCCTCGACGACCCCACAGTACCCTGGGGGGTTCCCCCAGGCTCAGGGTTATCCAGAACGAAGACCCGAGTCCCATGAGAATACAGTGGATGAAATGGGTCCTTCTTTTAAATTTCTTTTTTAAAATCAACAGTTCCAGGGCAATGGGATAGGGATGCCTCTGGGACAGGATCTTGCAGGTGGGCAGTTCCCAGTGTGGTCCTCAGTTTGTACCTGAGAAGCCGGACCCTGGTAGCTTTCTTGAGAGTGTGGACACTTCCAGCGGATAAACAGAACGTCTTTTCTGACTTGCAGAGGGACAAATTCCTTTCAAGGACAGGACTAATGTGTTCAGGGTTCCCTCTCCACCAGAACTCCAGAGGCCAGAGCGGCCAGTCCCAGGAAGCCTTCCAAGCGAGCAAAGGACATTTCATCCAGGTATTCTGAGGCATGACAACTGCCCCGCCCCAAAATGGAGTTGGGGATGCTCCCAGGAAGCCTGAGTCAGCTCTTGTTTCTGCCCTGTCCTGGCTCAGCCCTCCCATGCCACAGTGCCTGCCACTCACCGGCTCTCCACAGTTTTGGACCTAACTTTGAATGATATTTTGGGGAGTTGGGCAGCCATCTCTCAGTCAGGGAAGGAAGACAAAATTATCAGTGGTATGAAGAGCAAATGAAATGGGGACCCAGGAGAGTGTGGTGGTGACACTCTAGGGAATGTTTCTCTGGCCCCCAAATTGACTGGTGCAGGGTCTGAGCTGGGGTGCCTTGGGGATGTCTGGAGCACTCCAGTGCTGCGTGGAGGAGCTCCCAGGGTCCCTGCCATGCTTGAAGAAGGGGCGATTTCTTGGTCTCCCAAAGCAGCTTTCTGAGACTTCCAGCAGCTGACAGGAGCCAGAGCCAGAACCAGGGACAGCTGCACTACCTCTCAAGCAGGTGAGGCCGGCGAGAAACTGGTGGGCTCTGTAAGGACCTCAGGCCCTGCTGGCCCCCTCATGTCCCCTCACAGCCCCTCAGAGCCCTGACCCCCAGAGCGGGGAAATGCCCAAGGCAACCCAGGAAGTGGGGGGAAGAAGGGGAAGGCAGAGGCGGGTTCCAGAAAATCTATTAGTTTCCTCTGCGATTTCCATTCCCTCTCCTCGGCTGGGTCCCCCGCCCTTCCCTCCGGGCCCCCTCCCCCCGCCCTAGGCAGCGGAGGTTTCAGCTTTTGATGAAAAATTGCTCCAGCTCTATTCAAGAGGCGGCAAAAGAAGAGTCACCCCCAGGGGCAGCCCTGGGCTGATTGAAAAATAAGTTAATTTCAGTTTGAATCGATGGGCCTCAGGCACTGAAATATCACGGGAAATTAAAGCGGCTGCTCTCCCGGGAGTCGTGGCATTGACCCGCACTAATTAATGCTGGGGAGGCAGCGCGAGCCGCGCCGAGAGCCGCTCCCCCTCCCCGGGGGACCCCAAACACTTCTCATTTAACTAATTAGACGGGGAAAATTGGGTGTTAATTTGTTTAGGATTTTTTCCCTTCTTCTCCCCCCCTCCACCAACCCCGCCGCCAGCTCCCTTCCCAGCCCCCGCCCCGTGTGGGGGCGCAGGAAATGAATGCGGGACTCGCCGGCAGATGGCTGCCCCGGTCACTCTGCAATCTTCTCCGACTTGATTGCTTGATTAGGTCGTTAGCACATTAAAAAAAAAAATTGCTTGCCGTCTGGCGCTGGCGTGATGAGTGGGACGCGCGGCAGCGCCTGGGTAATTTATCTTTTTATACGGCAAAGAATTTGATTTCAATCTGCAGATATATGAGGCGCCTTTGACACCTGTTTAACATCGCGCCGCTGACAGCTTAACCCTTTGCTGCTCGGCCGCAGGGAGGCCAGGGCTGGGGCCGGAGGGGCTCGGAGTCGGCGCGCCCCCGTGGTTCCCACCGCCGCCGCTAGGTGGCGGAGTGAGCGCCCCGGCGGCCCGCGGCAGCTCCGAGTCTGCGGCTGAGCGCGGCCAGCTGCATCCGGCAGGGGGCGCCCCAAACGCCCTGCCTCACCCCCACCGTCCCCAAAGAACCCGGCGGTCACAGACAAGCTCTGCAGGACTGCGGAAAGACTGCGCCATCTGCGCACAACTTTAAGTTAACCCAAAATGTGTGCAACCTTGTTTTGGAATTTCTTCATTTGTAAATAACCAGAACCTCTAAAAATGAGAGAAACGCGGCCTCAGAGGCCGGGTCTCTCCACCTCGACATTGGCCAGGGTCATTAGAAAACGATCGCTGGTCACACTCTGGGTCTGAAATGCCTATGCTACCACCGGGTTTGGCACCTGCCATTCCTAATCAGGCCCTCCTGGGGGAGCTGTGAAGCCTCCCCCTGGTCCAGACCCAGACTGTCCCTAGTGACCACGGCCAAGCAAAGGGTTTCTGTAATTTCGAATGCACTAGATGGCTGCGCTCCATGCTCTAAGGAGGGAGAGCGGTGCGCAATGTGAGCCCCGGGCCAACTCAGCCATGGTCGTGGCCTCGTTTTACGCTGTGTTTAGATCTCTCTCCCGGGCCGCCTGCCCGTCCTGTAGGCTTTCTGTCTGACTACCTGTCCTACACAGGGCCTGCAGTTTGTCTGAGACCTCTGTCCTGTCCCATCTTCCCTCCCAATAGCATTTGATCGCCCTCTCCAAGTACCCACTTGTCCCAAGCCACTTTCTTCCCACAGAGGAAAAATCTAAAAAGATTAATCCACATACAAGTGTAAGTGACTTCTGGTTTCATCCATCTCTCAGAGAAGACAGCAAAGAATGAACCCCTTGGTGATGGAATTCTAGACTCTGAGTCAGACCACAGAGGGATGGGAAGGTTCTCTTTATGAATCTAAGTAAGCCATCTGCTTTCTGGTCAGGAGATGACTTTCCTGCTTGAACACAGTACATTATAAAACAACAAGGTCACAGCCCCTTAACTGGAGCATGTGGGCCCAGACTCCAGAATGTTTTGGATTTTAGAAAGAAGAGGTGATGCATATGCCACATGTTACATAACACCCTGCAGCAGCAGCAACAGCGCACCGTAATCAAACCCATCTGTTTTGATTTCTGCAGCAAAACCTATACAATTCACACTAAGAGGGATGAATAAAGAGCATAAGGTCCAGTCTGGTTTATGTCACTAATGAGTTCTGATGGCAAACTTAAGACAGAACTGTCCATTTCCAGCATGGTTTGGATTTAGGGATTCTGGAGAAGGGACTGTGGAGTATAGGAAGGCACGGATTCCATCCCCTGCTCCCAGAGTGGCTACCTGGGAAGGCATATGGACCTGGCTTCTCCAGGATTCCATGAGCATTGGTGCTTGAGATGGGGGCGGGGCTCTCTAATGGAAACAGCATTGTTACTAGGACACTAAAGAAGAGGGTGCAGACTTGGGATTCAGGTCATATTTGGGGCCTGTCAACAGAACCATTTTCCTGGGTCTCCTAATTTGGGCATGTGAATAACTGGTCTGAAGATCAGATTTTACCCACAGACACTCCCAGGGGAGTTGGTGCCAGCTGGTCACTCAAACCAGGAGTCATCCGGACCCTCGGTTATGGGCTCCTGGAATGCCTGGCTCTCTGAGAAGACCAGATGCTGCTCCAGTTTATGGAAGAAACCTGGACAGCCAAAACAATTTCTTTTTAAGACAGTTGGCAGGGAAGCTGCAGTAATGGTGCCTTGGAGGGAAGTGGACAAGGGATTAGAATTAACCCTAACCACTCTTCATATTTGCCCTGCTCTTCTTCCTGGAAGCAACCAGCGTGTGTTCACAGAACTTAAAAGTTTACAAGAAGCATCGAAGTCAGCCAGTCCTGAACTGGAATTCTCAGCTCTAACAAAAATTGCTGTATGATCTTGGGCAAGTTACTTGCCTTCTCTCAGTCATAAAATAAGACTATTACTTTTCAGGGTTGTTTTGAAGAGTGATGAAATAAATGAAAGTACCTAAAAGCAGTGCTAGTCACACAGAAGGTGCTCAAGAAATGCTACTTATTTCCGTGGAGGCACATAAAAATCAGTGGGAGTGCGCTCAAGGGGCAGGTTAATCGGTATTACCTGCCCCTCTGGGCTCTTCCACATGGCCCGTTAGCAAGGCAGGACTGACAAATGACAAGAACAACTGATGGTGGGGGTGGGGACAGAACTAACCTACAGGCTGTGAGATTTTAATAGCCTCTAGTTTCCCCTCTAGGCATTGGGAGAGCTAAACAGATGCCCCTGCAACTCTCCCCACATTTCTAGTGTACGGCAGGCCCTTGAGGCACGAATACAGGAGAGCACCACACATTGCCCAACACCACACATTGTGATCAGGGGCTAAAAGACCAAGGCTGGGGATCCCTGCTCTGCCTCCAGCTGCCTTTGTGACCTTGTTGTATTTCTTAATCTTTCTGAGCTTCCAGTCCCTCATCTGCCCTATGATATCGCTTTCTTGCAGGGTTCTTAGAAAAATTAAACAAAATAGTGCATGGGAAATACCCGGCACATAGTAAGAACTAAAAAACATTAGCCTGATGCTGGGTGAATTCTGTGGGTAAATGTGCAATGAGATGAGGCTTTGCTGTCCAGCAAATGCTCAGTGACACTTTTCATGTAAAGCCAGTTGCTTCCATCTCTCGCCCTTGAGATTCCTTCTCAGCATTTGGGCCCTTTTTCCTACTTAGTCTCTTGGTTCTGGCAGGCCCCAAATATTCAATCAATCCCTCTCTCGCTCACTTACCTGACTGCCCATTTTCTAGAAGAGACTGCTCCTCTCACATGGGAGTCGGGTCTGGAACTCTTCAAGAAAACCTGCGTCAAGGCCTCAGCAAGGACCAGAGCCCTGCCTTACACTTCAGGGCTCTGAGCTCCTGAGAAAGGACCCAAAAGTGACACCAAGAGTCGCCAGGGTTAGAGCCCCAGGCAAAGGAGAATTGAGATCTTTCAGCTCTGGAAAGAGCCTGGGTTTCCTAGTGCATTTCCCCTCGAAGGTGATGCCCTAGCAGCTCTGAGGAAGCCCAGCTAGGATGCCTCTGGCTGTTGACATCTGGTGTGGCAGGTGCCTCCACAAATGGCAGAGAGAGTCCTAACAGCTTGTGCCTCCAAAGATGGAATGGACCTGGAAAAGGGCTTCTTTCCAAATGGGTGCTCTTTTGCTACAAGGGCACATGTAAAGCAGGCCAGGCAACTATATCGACTCTTACTTTCATAGGCGCGGAACCCGTGTGAGCAGCTGTGGCTGTGCCCATGGCTTCTGGTGTCATCACACAGCTCTTGTCTGGCAAAGCTCCCATCCCTGTTTCCCCATAGGACAACATGCTCAAGGCTCCTCTCCTCAAAGATGTCCCAGGAAAACCTCTTTGGTCCTTCCAGGATTACCCCTCTTAGGGAGATAGCTTGCATAATAGGATGGTCTTTGTACATTCCGGTCACTTGGCTAACCTAGACCTTGTCCTCCATTCTTGCCCCATACCAGCAGGCTTGTCGGCCACGTGGCAGTTTCCATCACACTCAGCCGGCTTCTTTCCTCTCCTCTAGCTGGAAGCTGATTAAATTGGGCGCGTTGCTGGTGTGATTTAATGACTTCACGCTCCACACCTACTCAGCATTTCTGACACCATATTTCAGCACACCCCTTCCAGTCTCAGCTTCAGGCTCACTGAAGCCTGGCCTTGCTTGCAGCCTCTGATGTCCACGAGGGGGCAGCTCTGCCCATGTTTCCTGGCAGTTGAGGCAGTATCCTTTCCTGCACACCTGACCCCACCTTGTCACCCAAAACTCCACTTCTTACACTCATACTAACCCACTCAAAACAAAGAAACTCCTTCCCTGAGTCTGACCCAGTATTTTTATACCGGCTGCACACAATCACCTACAGAGTTTTAAAAACATACAGATGCCAGGCTTCATGTCAAACCAATTAAATTGGAATTGTGGGCCACGGGAGCCTGACACGAGTATTTTAAAAAGCTGCCACGTGATTCTAACAAATGTCCCAGGCTGAGGGACACTGCATTCCTTTCCCATTTGCACACGTGTCTTCTAACCTCTGGAATATAAGCCCCTAAAACTTCATTCCCTACCCTTGGGCAGGGATCATTATATAAGAGACAGAATCAAACAGCACTACAGCGCTAGTCAGAGAATTCAAACTTTGGTCATCGATACACACCAAGCTGCGAAGAGTGGGGGTGAGATGTGGGCTCTGTTGCCTTTGCACATTCATATCTCTGTCACAAAGGTATTTTTAATAAGTACTACTTTTATCAGAAAAGAATACGGTAAAAAAAAAATAAAAAGCCAAATAAATATATGTTTATATCCTGATCTTATAATTCTAGGAACGAGTGACCTCACAGAGGAAATGAAATCAGTCCGGAAACCCATTTCCTCTTCCCCAGGGCTGACAAATGGCAGGGGCTTCCAGAATGCCATGTCCCAGCATTTTTCTTTTATTTTTTGAGACACAAAGAGGACTGCGTATTTGTCTGATGTGGAGACTTGCAATCTCTTCTTTCTCCAACAATACACGGTGTCCCTTCACCCCAACCCAGAAAGCTATAAAGCAAGGAAGTGCTTGCCCTCCAAGCCCTAAGGCAGAGGGGGCTGGCCCACCATCACTGCCATTGGCGTTGATTATTCCAGTTTATGGACACAGGAGTTCATGCTTCCCTCATGAATGCTCACGTGGTAGTAACTGAGTACTGGGTTTGAATCCCAGTCTACCACTTACTTCATCTCTCAGCCCCTCATTCTCTACATCTACAAAATGGGAATAAGAAGAGCATTAACTCATCTAGCCGTTGTGAGGATTTAATGAATCAAAGCATAGAAAACACTTAAAATCTGGGGCAAGGGTAAGTACTTAATAACGCTAGCAATAACAATACTTTTATTAAATTAGCATTTTGGGAAAATATTATTATTTTACAAGTGAGTAATTTCAGGCTTAGAGTTTAGTTTGCTGGATGAGAAACAAAGATTAGAAGTAGGTGTGTTGGACTTTTCACTTCCACACTGAGTTCTCATTAGACATTAGACAGTAGACCTCAGACACATCCTGGGGTTTACTTGGGTAGGTCCAGCGAGGGCATGTGTCCCAGCTGTCCACCTGGGGCTGTCCAACTGCACCTGTCCTGCTCCCACATTCCACCAACGGCAGCCCAGGGGCCTGGTGAGGAAGGTGACCCTGAGAAGGCCCCTCCCTGGGAGGGATCCCCCTTCTTCTTTTTACAGATGAGGAAACTGAGGGATGGGAAGTGACCTGGCCTCTACTATACCTGGTGGGTGTCAGAGCCAGAACGAAGACTCGGGTCCTTGACACCCAGTCCAATAACCTTTCCATTCCACCTTGAGAATGTCTAACTTCAGACTTGGAGTTAACAAACAACCCCTTTCTCCCGCTCCCGTACCCTCCAACAGACACACAAAAGCCTCTGGCTGAAAGCTGGGGGTGGGGAGAGGACAGGCTGGGGTGGTAGCATTCGGTCCTCAGATGCATTGTTCCCACCTAAACCTACACGTTAAGAGGAAACGGTCGGAGGGGTGGCGGTGTAGCGAAGCAAGTGTCCTGGAGGCTAAAGGGACTTGGGTCTGCACTCTGGCCTCTGTGCCTCAGGTCCCCATCTGTTAAACGACACTAGTAATAGTGCCTGGCTCATTGCGTATCTGGAGGATTCCTGGGGAACGAAACTGGTTACCCCTGGAGCGCCTGCTGGAGGGCAGTGAGGAGGGAGACTGGCGTTACCTAAATTTACCCATTTGAGAAATAATTTTTTTGAATAAGTTTTTTTCTTTTTTAAGAACACTACCTGGTGCTCAATAAATATTGGTTATTTTTATAAAGAAGATTTGACACAGGCCCTCCACTCACCCTCAAATCATCTCTTTTCCCCCAGCTTCAAGTCAAAGCACAGGCTTCAAACCCAAGATGCAGTCCTGGGTCCCTGTGTCCTCCGCATTTTAGCTGTGTGACCTTGGGAAGTCCTTATGCCTCAGGTTCCTCAGTTTTAAAAAGAAATTAATGGTCTCTTCTCTACCAGTTGTCACCAGGATTTAACGAGATCAGAGCTGAAACTGAGTGAGCACTGGGCATGTACCAGGCTCACAACACAAACTCCCCAACTGCTCTCAACACATTACACATGTGGCTCATCACATCTGCAGGTGCCATTATCATCCCCACTCTCTAGATGAGAAGTCGGAGTAATTTGTCCACAGTCACTCAACTGGTAACTGGCGAAGCAAGAACGTGCACCCAGGCAGTCTGGTTCCAGGGTCAGTGTCCCTACCCACCACACTTCCCTGCCTCTCTTGCGAATGTCATGTATTTAGAACACCTGGTACACAGAAACTGTTCTGTAAATTATAGCTGTGGTTACGGTTGACACACGCTAAGACCTTTCCCGGGCCACTTGGCAAAACATTTGGGGGCAGGACTATTTGACAGCTCGCAAACACCTTCTGGGAGCAGCATTTAGCCAAAGAACCATGAGGTGCTCAAAGAGTTGGAGAGGTTCTCGCCTCGGTTCTCCCACACGCACATTCCTTCGCCAGTCCTCGCAGTCCCAGGGCAACTAACTCACTCCTCACCCCAGCTCCTCCTTGCTGGTCCTGGTGGCTTCAGACACCACCCCACGGACACCCCCTAGGGAACTTAAAGAAGCCCAGCATTCACCCGCTGAGGCATTCGTAGCAACGCACACTCCCACCCGCCACCATCACAGCCAGACAGGTTTTAAGACAACTCACTGCAAGAGACAAGCTGTTCCTTCCTTCTGGTCAAGGGAGACTTTGACTAGACACTTGTAATAGCCAACTTTGTCCTAACGAAGGCCAGGTGCAGGTTACCCCCATACATCAACTGGATTGGGCCTTGGCTTACTCACACACAAAACACACACACAGTCACAAGATTCAGAATCAACACCCAGCCTTACCCCTCTGGAACCCAACTGGGTGTGTGGGGTGATAGATCCAGGCCACCAAGGATAATACACCAAACAGATAATCTGCTTATGAATAATTGAGCTTATTGTTAGTGTTAATGTCTAAAGCCATTGACTGAAATTCCAAATAGATTTTCAAGGGAGAGAAAGTCTTTTCTGGAAAAGCAGCTCATGCATCATCTCCCATTCTCTCTGGTTTTCCAGTGAGAAAGCACCTTAGCCAACCACACACCTTATGTGGTTCTTTCTCTAGCCCCCAACCCCTAAACCCCAACACACATCGCACCTGGAGACACAAAGGACCTTGACTGGGAGGAGATGTGAGCAGAAGGGGTTTCAGGGAGTCAGGACCCCCCGCTTCCCAGCCTCAGTAGTAAACTACTTTGGACAGCCCAGGTTGCGATCCAGCTAAGGTGAATCCAGATCTTTGGGAAATGTTCCTCCCACCCAAGTCACGTCTTCCTCCTCATGGAGACCTGTTTTAGAACTCATCAGATTTCATCTTCTCCCAGAGAAATGATTAAGCAACACTATTCCTGCCCAGGTAGGGGGCCTCTGGACTTGAAAAGGTCCTACTGCTAAGGAAAGGAGGCCTTGTGCCCAGCCCAAGTGAGGACATCCCAGTCCAGATCAGTGGCTGGTTATGACAAAACTCCTCAGGAGAGGAGGAGGGCTTCATGAGCCACAACTGCAGGTGCAGGTCCCCAGCCACATCCTGGGCCAGAGCCAGGAGAAGTAAAGGAGCAAGAGCTCAGGGCAGTTGTGAGAGAAAGAAAGAGCCTCAGGTGGATGGCGGTGGTGGGGAGTAGGAAGGGAGGGGACGTCCTCTTCCCCCTAAGGAGAGGAGTGGAGGGAAGGGAAACAGACTGAGGTCAGGGCTAGAAGCCTGACTTCGAAGGTCTTGCTGCCCTCCCACCCTCAGGCACCCAGAGAGGCCTGGGGCCACGGCTGGCCTTGAAGCAGATGTTTAGCTGTACCTAGGAGACATCTGCCACGACAGAGACCCTGCTCAGAACCCAGGACCCACCCAGAACTGCTTCTCCCACCACAGGCCCCCTCAGGGTCTGTCTGATGTGCTCCTCAGGAAGCCTACAGTCTAGAACAGCAGGCCAGGCCACATCTAAGTTTCTTGCCCCCAAACAGTACCCACCTCACTGGTGGGTGTTCAGCAAATACTTGTCAGTTTAAACAAACTGTTCTTCATGAGAACACGATCAAAGGCAAGCAGGTGCTCATAGCAGGGGCTGGGGGTGTGGGGAGGTGAGAGATGGGTGTCTCGGAACCTGGGCTGCTGATGTCCCCAAGAGCAGGGAACATGGAAGAGAGAGGGGCTCGAGGCTCTGTTACCTGTATCCTGTCTTCTGGCAGCTCCGTCTTCATGGCCAGCATCTCCCGGGCATAGACATCTGGGTAGTGCGCCTCATTGAATGCCTTCTCCAGCTCCTCTAGCTGGTAGGAGGTAAAGATTGTCCTGAAGGGAGCAAAACCAGATACTCAGAACTCTGGAAACAGAACGAGCCTACCTCAGAGAGGATAGACTGGCCCTCCCCTACGCCTCCTAGACAGACCCCATATCCAGGCTGTCTCAGCACAATCGGACACGAACTCCCTCACAGGCTCTCATACACACACGTGCACGCACATGTGCGCACATACGTTGACACACACACACCCATAGCTTAACCTCCTGGACTCTTCTTCATTGAAGGCTGAGGGCTCACGCTACCTTTCTGGTGGTGCTGGGGGATTATTTCGGCCCTCAGTGACATCTCATACTGGGAGTCTTTCTAGAAGTGCTTTAGGGGAGAGGAATTTTAGAAAACTGCAGAAAGCCCCTCTTCCTCCTCCCAGGCACAGGTGAGGGGCATACCAGGTAGATAAATGCCTCAGCCCTGCTGGGCTCTGTTTCCTGGGCTCCTCTCTTAGACAGCAGAGCTAATCTTTTAAATTGCACTCAAAGTTGAAGACTCACCAGAAGGTCAAATGCAGCCTCAACTCCAGTGTTTATACAACTGAGAACTGAATTTCCTACCCCCTCAACCCACTCTAACACTCCACCTTCCTCGCCTGCCCAAATCCATCAGCTCCTCAGCTTCCTCAGAGATGTAGGGGTGGGGAAGATGAGGGGAAGGGCACCCTGACCCCTCCTGTGCTCAGAAGGCAAGGGCTAGTGGCGCGCGCGTGTGCGCGCGTGCACATGCACACGCGTGCACATGCACACGCACGCGCGCACACACACACACACACACACACACACCCCACTCTCAGCCACACACCCAGTGGGTGGGGCCACAGTCAGGGGAGGGGGAATTCTACTCAGGTCCCCGTGAGAGAACCTACCCACACAACCCCCCACCCCAACAGAGCAGTTCACATTTATCTGTTTTGGGTCAAACTGCTTTAAGAGTCTGATAAAATCTATGTTCTCTCATTCCAAGAAAATGTGCAAATGAATATGCTCCAATACATAAAATTTTGCCTCCAATATTAGAAAATTCATAAGCCCCCTTCATTAAATAAACTACATGCCCACCTACAAACACAAATTCTTCCCTTTTCAGACCTTGATTTCACTAAGTTTTAGGTGACCTTTTTCCTGCATCCTTATCAACAACCCAACAGACAATAGAGCCCAGATTCTGCAAACTCAGACTTGTAAAAGCGGCACCTTCCCTGCTCAAAGCTCTGAGATTTGGACCCTGGGACCAGCACAAGGTTTTAGAATCCCTCACTGCTGCCCTCGCCCTCACCCAACACAAGGAAAAAGTACAAAGTTAAGCCCCGTAAGCCCTGTACATCCCTTGTGTTGGTGTTGTCATTAATAGCTTGGGAGATGATGTAGGGGATGTGTGAGGAAGAAAGATTCAGCTCTTTACAGAAAATGACTTGTTTAATTCTAAATTGTTTCCCCTATTCTCTTGGTGGGGGGATGAAAATGCTTATGTAAACGGAAAGAAATGTGAAGATCTGATGCTTTCTATTTCTCTCCTGCTACTTACTGAAGGGCCCCTGCACAGATCATCAAAATAAGCAATCGAAATACGCAAGGCCTTTTCAAAACCAGGGAAACTGAGGCACATAGGTGTTGTGGCCAAAGCCAAAGAGGAGAGCTGACATAGGTCATTTAAGACCATTCAAGTGCCAGCCTCTGCTTAGGAGAGCTCCATTCGAAAACGAAAAACAAAACAAAGCCTCAAATCCCCCAAACATCCTTTCATTTCTGCCTCAGAGCCAATCTATGTGTTGATGCTGACAGCTCTCCAGGGAACCTTCCTGTGCTCCCACAGCGTTACCCAGAAAAGCCTGCTCCTGACTTTCTGCAGAACCCCAGATCCTTCAGATTCCTATTGTATCCTGTCTGAGCTTTCTAAGTAAAGAGTAGAACAAAATCTGAGTATCCAGAGGCTGCTGACCCGTCCACTCCCCTTTCAGGTCTCTTACCTGAAATCCCCAAACGAGAGAAGCTCAGGAAAACACATTTTTTACTAATTAAAAATTGTGCCGGCAATCAGTAACCATTCTCCTCTCTCCAATAATCTGCTCTCTCTAGGCATCAGAAATAGCCAGAAACCCAGAGCAGGTGGCAAGTTGTTGTCCTGTCTCCCTGGGAACCTCCAAAGCTCCCAAAGATTTCTTTGGTGGCCAGGCAATCAGGTGAGGACAGAGAGTCAAGAGCCTTAAGCTTGGACTTTGGGCTATGGGTTAGTCAGCTCCAAGTGCCAGACAGGGAGATAGATGTTCTTGATGCAGAAACACTGTTGAGGCACTCAGGGTTTGGGGGATGCTTTTTCTAGCGCTCTTCCCTCCCCTAATTCCTGCACCAGCACAGAAGCAGTTCAGTGGGACTCCCACTTGCCTCCTCTCCAAGGTCTGGTCCCTGTCCGGGTGTAGGAAGCTGTGGATTACCTGTCCTGGGACCAGATTGAGATGGGTGCACTTAATGCATATTTGTTGGATGAATGAATGTAAAAAATAACCCCAGATCAGGACTAAATATATATATATATATATATATATATATATATATATATATATATATATATATATATATATATATATATATATATATATATATATATATATATAGATAGATATAGATAGATATAGATAGATATAGATAGATAGATAGATATTGATATATTGATATATATATATTTAGTCCTGATCTGGGGTTATTTTTTACATTATATATATATATATATTGGTTTATAATACAATAAAACAAACTAAACAAAACCAAACAGCTGCCTGAAGGGATCACACCGAGGTCACTGAGAAACCAAGTCAAGGACCACTCTCATTCAAGCCGGAACCTGTGAGGTCAGGAAGAGCCCTTTTCAAAGGTGAGGGTTAATCGTGGGGTTTCAAAGGGCTAAGAGGAAAACGCAGAAAAGCACCAAAAGAGAAAGTGCAAAGAGGCTGAGAACAAATAAGGAGGCGTGGATGAGGTGGGTCGGGGTGGGGAGGTGGAAATTCTCCCCAGGGGGAAAATTTCCAGAGAGCCAGCGGAACCCTGCGGGCGGCCCACCCGGACCCGGGCGCAGAGAGATTTGGGGAGACAGACCCGTGGTGAGTGCAGGGACAGCTCCTAGAAGCAGCACTCGCTGAAAGTCAAACAGATTTTTGGTTCTCGCTTCTTTATTTCCTTGAAAACTCGTCGTAAATGCACTTAAAGAACTGGTAGCGCTGGTGCCGGGGTCCAAGGGCATGCGGGTCTGGGGTGGGGGGATTTCTTTTCAAGATACACCTTTCCGCATCTATTGAATTTTAACTTTGTGTAAGCAATGCCTATTTAAAGACATTTTTTTTTTAACTCTCTCCTTAGTCTGTACCCCAGTGGAGCCCACTCCACTCCAGCTAGAGCGAGTGGAGTCATCCAGTCCACACTCTACCTTCCCTCTCTCTATTTTACAGACAAGGAAACTGAGGCTCACGGAAGGAAAGAGACACTCTCAGGATCATAGAAGAGCAGAAGCCTAACGAAAAATTTCCATCAATGCAGATATCACGTTCGAGTTTGGGGGAACGGTGGGAGCGCAAAGCTAGTGGGCTGGCAAAGTGGACAGGGGCAGCAGAAGAGGAACGGTGGCCGGGGGCAAAGGGCAGAGGACCTGGCTTGGGAGGCAGGTGGGGGCCGAGTTGCCGGCCGCGAAGTGCGAGCGGCTCTCGGATGCGCTGAAGCCGGGGTTGCATCTTGGGGCCGTCAGCCCTTTTCTGGCTCCGACTTGGCCCTGGCTGGGGCCTCTCCTTTTTCCCGAAGAAGGAAAAAGCCTAAAACGGTGCCACTTTCCTGGCGGCCGCTTCTCATCCTCACCCAGAGCAGCCGGACGCCGGGGCCCGGTGCGTGACCCCAAACAACGCCCGCTCTCCCCGCCCTGGCGCGGTCGCGGACTTCTGATCTGGAGGCAGCGAAAATAGAGTCCTTGAGACCCGACGCCCAAACGGGTCGGGAGAAGGTGAGTGAGCAGGAGAGGTAACATGCGCCGCAAGGGCCTTACCTGTGCCGCCGCTTCTTCCGTTTCTTGGTCTGATTTAAAGCCGATTTGGACATTTTTCGGTCGCTGGAGGAAATATCTTCGGAATCTGAAAAGCGGGCGGAGGCACATGCGGAAGAATGGGGGGCGCGCTGGGCTTTGCCAAGGAACATCAGGCGCCCCAAACCTTCCAAGGCCCCACCCGGGCCGCCTCCGGGAGCGGTGGGGGCCTGCTCTGTCTCCCCAAGAAGACCTCCACGAGGTCGACCCCATCCCTAAGCCCAGGCTTGCCCTACCCACGCGGGCGCCCAAACCCGGAGGTCTTGAGCAGATTTCGTTGTAAGAGAGGCGAAGGCCCTGGCGCGCTTGGGGCAGAGACAGCGGGGGAGCGAGGCAGCCTCAGGGGCTGCAGCGGGGACCCGCGGTCGCGCTCCCGGCTCCGCGCCCTGCTCTGCGCTTGCAGCTCCGGCTCCCCTGGCCGGAAAGCTGGCCCCAAGGGGCGGAACCGGGGCGCAGGTAGCTGGCGCCGGTAAGGGCTGGGGGCTCCCTCGGCACAGCCCATTTTTCAGTGCCCGCAAAATGCGCCTCCGCTCGAGACTGGAGAGGCTGCGATTCAGCATTTTTCGTTGCCCCACCAAATAAAATAAATCATTAAAACGGAAACGAAAAATCGGGGGAATTGCCGAGCGCCAACGAGCGCGGGAGGGCCGAGCGGGCGGGGACGCAAGGCCGGGAGAGCGGCCCGGGAGGGCGCGGCGGGGTCACCCGGGGGCCCTCGAACGCGCGAGGCGCGGGGATCCGATATGCTGCGGCGCTTGGGTGCGACCAGATTGTGGCCGCTTCGGCCGCCGTGGTGGCCGGGTTGTCCAAGCTCTTGGGGTGAAAAACAAACCCCCGCTGACTAAACGCCAGGAGTTTGGAATGGAGAAAAGGAGGAGAGAAAAGACAACTTTGGGCACCAGGGCTGGGGCCGAAGCCGGCACCCGCTTCCTGGGCCGCCAGCGCGCGGACCCGAGTCGGGCTCCAGGAGCGCGGGTCCTCGGGGAGGCTGGGGCCGGGGCCGCAGTGGGGCAGCGGAGCTGCAGGGGCCCAGTCCGCCCCACAGGTCCCGACACCCCAAGTCCGGTTTCCAGTGGGGCCCCAACTGGGCGCCGTGGCAAAGCCGGGCCCGACGCGGGGACGAGAGGACAGCGCGGCGGCCAGAAACGCTGGGGACGCAAGCCGGCGGGCGCCGGGGGCAGCGTCCCGGCTCTCGTCCCCAGCGCGCGCGACCCAGGCCAGGGCTGCGACCTCTCGGCCTGGCACGAACTTTCGCGCCCGGAGGAGGCCTTGCGGTGCAAGCGAGAGCCGACGGCGTGGGGTCCCGGCTCTCGCCCCGAACCGGGTAGCTACGCAGTCTCTCCCTCACCTACCCGAGCTAGCCGTCTGGCTGGTGTCCAGCGGCCCCGACGCTCTGCCCAGCGGCTGTAAGTGGACGCTCTGTGGGTCGGACAGCACTTCCAGGAAGGTGGGCTGCGCGTAGAAACCAGGGAGCCCCCCGGACCCCAGCAGCCCCATGCTGCCCACTCCTGCGGGACTGAGCACGGAGCGCGCTGCCAGCAAGTGCCCGGGGGCCAGGCCGTCGAGGGCAGCCCGAGGATGAGAGGTGGGGGGCTCCTTGTTCAAGCCCAGGATCTCCTGGATGCCGAACCCGGTGCACCTGGCCGGGGCGCCCCCCGAGGTACTCTTGGCCACTGTCTCGGATTTGGGCTTGCTCAGCGCTTCCCCCGCTTTCCCCGTCATCTCCCGGCTCTTTGGAGAGGCCGAGGCCGCAGGTCTTTTGCTCCCCCCACCCCCCCGCCGGGCTCCCCGCTTCGCGAAGTTGGTCCCAGGTGCCCCCTCCGGTGTCTAATGCTCTGGAGCCCCAAGGAGATTCCCCTTTTATCCAACCAGGCGGCAGCCCAAGTGGGGTCAGAGCTGAGCAGCCAATCACCGGGGCCAGAAGCGATTAGGAATTCCAAAAAGCTGGTAGCTCCCGCCGCAGGCAGCACCAGGGGCCAGGGCGCTGGGGGCCAGGCAACCCGGTGGGCTCTGCAGGACGCCCATGGGCAAAGACCCCAGGGGCTGAGCTGAGACAAGTTCAGGGCTGTTCCAAGAGGCAGGGGGTGACTTGGGATTCTGGCCAGAGCCTGGCTGGGACATATTCCTGGGGTGGGGTGGGAGGATGGACTGAGGACAGATACTAGAGACTGGGAGTCCACCTTTCTCCTTCAACTGCTATGCAGGTTGGCCAGGTCAAAGAACAGCCAAATATGGGACTTTCTGTGCAAAAGGCAGAACAAGGGAGGAGCAAGTGCTCTGGGCACCGTGTGTGGTGGCAATAGGGAGAAAAGAAGGGGACAGGGTGTGAAGAAAGCTCAAGGTTTGTTTCCCAGCACAGGATGCAGTGCCTTGTTGAGAAGAGCTACTCAAGAAATATTGGCCCAATGAATGAATGAATGAATGAATGATAAAAGAGTCAGGGTTCCCTAGTGGGAAAGAAGAGCAGTGGTGACTTCTTTTGGAAAACCACAGACGTCCAAACAACTCCCTAGAGTGAGCATGAAGTGTGTCCAACTTTCATGGAAGGGTTTCGTTTATCCTTCCATCCACTCATTCAACTAATATGTATTGAGCTCCTTACTAAGTCTAGGAGCTAGGGGTTCTGCAGTAAATCAGATAGACAAGGCAAGGGGCCTGCTGTATCTCAGAGTTCACTGATCAAACAGAATAAAGATGGACTTGTTGATGTGGAGGGGAAGGGAGGTGGGAGGGTGTGAGAGGCAATTAAAAGGTAAGCTTCATCCCCAGTTGTTGGGGATCTCTTGACTGACTCCTGTGTTGGAAGCTGCAGAACTGCAACCAACTGGGCCAGTTGAGTGGCAGTGAGAGGCAGCAGGAAACTGCTTTTGGCTGGGCGGAGCCCTCACCTGGAGAGAAGAGTTAGCCTTGATTCCAAAGGTGGCAGTGGAGCTACTGGTTTCCTGCTTGAGGGCTCTGCAGGGCACATGGCCCCCTTGGGCTCAAGTATCAAGTAAAGGTGATTCTACACAGACACACACATGTACACAGACATCGCAGTCCCTGAACTCTACCACCTCAGCTAACTCAGCTAACTTTTCTGTGACCTTCTTGAGGCTGGAGACTGTTTTATCTCTCTTGTTACTCTCCTTTCCACTTGTTACTCTCCTTTCCGCAGGTTTTTAATAAATGTTTCTTCACTTCAAGACGTCCAATGAGGGGAGGTAAAGACAGAGTAAGTGGCTTCAGGCAGAGACTGGAAAACCAGGCTGGGGAAGAGATTCCATTCAGGATTTCTTGGCCAGTCAGCTGCAAAACCCAGTAGAGTGAAACCCTTAACTCTCCCTGGTCCACTGCCGAGGAGTCTAATGCTCTTTGTGGTCACCATGGGGCCAGACCGAGAGGTAAGAGGAGATCCTACAGAACATGGAAACTGAGGCCTTGCTAACAAGGTTATGGTGAGGTGGGTCTTTACTCATTCTGGCCTGGTCCACACAAGAGCTGGAATGAGGCAGGGGCATCTCAGTGCAGGCGGCATCTGGGGAAACTGTACAGTTCGCTCCAGGGGCTGCCTCCTTGTCCTAGAATAATGTCATGCCTACTGCTCACCTACATGGCCCTAGCCCCTTTACATGGCATAGTCATGTTAGCACCTTGGTTGCACATCTGAAAGTTGGCATAGCTATTCTTACTTGCAAGGTGCAGACTCAGGGATATACAATCTCGAGACATCCTTTACCTTGTCATCTGTGGAATTGGGTTCCATGTGGCATCACTCATATATACAACAGTGTGAATGGTGCCCCCTTGAGTTGTGCAAAGTAGTGGTTTTTGCTTCCAGATAAGAATTTCTATTCCTATTTTATGAATACAGAAACTTAGGTTCTCAGAGAGGTTAGGTAACTTGTCCCAAGCTACCTAGCTAGTAAGCAGCAGAGGCCATACTCAATTTCAAATGGGTCAGGTGTCATTTGACTCCACCCCTCTCTCGGCCTCCCCTCCATGCCAGCCTACCCTGGAAGGATGAATAGGGATGTTATGTTAATGGCATCTGTCATGTCCCTGACTTATCACAGGACATCCACGGTGAGCCAGATGAAGCCATGGGCAAGGACGTGAGTGATGGAAAACAAGCATGTGAGTGATAGAAGCTCAGCTCTCGCCAGGAGATGAGAATGAAAAATATCTTGACCAAACTCCATGTCTGAAGCTGCCAGTTCCCTCTCCCAGAAAGACAGTCACCACCCTGCCCTTGGAGGTTGGGGAGGGGACAATCCCGGGCCCTCTGAGAGGCACCCTTGCCACAGGCTACAGGTGGAAAGAGGGCCCAGCATTAGCCCGCAGCCATTCCTACCCTTGGAAATGGACTCCTGACAGACTCCTGGCCTAGGGCTGTCTCTGAGATTTGGGGTGTCATTGTTACTGTTCCACAACTGCTCAACTTAGTCCAGACCCAGACTCAAGACATTTGTGGACTCTGAGGCAGAGCCCTACAGGGAAAGTCTGGCCCTAGAGCTTGGGCTCAGGGTGGGGGGAGTACAGTGTACCCTTTCTGAGGCATTAAGCTTGGTCACACTCCATCCAAATCTTGGGTCACCACCTATCGGCTTTGTGGATTTGACTCAATCATTTAACTTTTCTCTTAGCTTTGATTGCTCTACCGATAAAACATCTTGACACTGGACTTATGATACAACCCCTAACCCCACCTCCACCCCCTGAGTTAGCATAGGAGTCAAGGATATGGACTCTAGAATCAGACTACCTGGGTTCAGACTCCTGCACTATCACTTCCTTAGTGACCTTGGGAAAGTTACCCAGCTTTTCTCTGCCTTCTGTGCCTCAATTTCCTCATTCATAAAATGGGGATAATGGTAGTACCCACCCCTTAAAATTATCATGAAGATTAGAAATGTACACTGATAAAAATAATGAATAAGGCTATACCACGCGTGTACAAAATAAGATTGCTGTGAGCATTGGTTATTATCACCATCATGCAGGAGGATACTGTACTTGGGACTGGCAGTATGGTAGGGAACAAGACAGATCTAGTCCCAGCCTTCATGGAGTTTGGGCCAGTGATTAAGGGAGATAATGTTTGTAAAGCACTTAGCATGGTACCTGGCCTCGGGGACGCAATACATCATGGCTTTTACTACCTTTATGAATGGGTGCCAGACCCCTTATCATATTTAATCCACTCAATTTCTCTAATAGGTCAAGAGTTCTATCTCCTTGTTACCAAAAAAAAAAAAAAAAAAAAAAAGGCTCAGGGAGGGAGAGCAGGGCTGAGGGAAAATGCTGTCTCCCTCCTTTGCCTTGGTGCTGGTCATTTTTAGCACCGGCTGCAGCCAAGTCACTCTCCCCTGCTAGCTGGCTCCCTGAGTCACTACCCAGCCATCATCAACAATCTTTGAAGGGAGTGGGGTAGAAAATGCAAGGAAGAGAAAGGATCTGTGTTTGAATCAATAATCGCATTCTGAATCTGTCACCTATGGCTGTGTTTCACTTTTTTATTTTTATTTTTATTTTTTTAGAATGCTCCTGTATATTTGGGGCTTACCCCTTGAGAGTAAACCTGATTTTTTGTTGTCTTGGACAGTTCTGAGAAACCCTGAGGGAGTCCCAGAGGTCCTTCTCTCTCTTCCTCTTGTTATTAGACATCGGCCCAGATTGTCTGTTCTGCCCCCTTAGGGCTGATGCCGGAGAAAAAAACAAGAGGGATTTTGATTCACAGTTAACTTACATACAATGAACATTTATTAACTTATGGACTCTTTTGGCATTGTCTCAACAAACCCTCCCAACTACCCTGAAAGATGCGTGCCATTTTTTCAAATGAGAAAGCAACATCAGAGAGGCTAGGTGACCTCTGTAGAAACATGCTGCTGCTTAGGGCCAAGCGGAGTTCAAATTCACTGCCTTCTTGTTTTCTTGAAGATGGAATCAGAGCCTCAAGCAGAGGAAGAGTCCTTGAGTGTAGGGAGGCAAATGATGCCCCCCAATGCCTGAGCTACCCTCCTGCCCACTGAGAATGGGGAAGAGGAAAGGAAGGGGCAGCAGGGGTGTTGGGAAGGGCTGCTGAGGGCAGGGGTGCTGAACCCCCAGAACCCAGGGCTGCTAAGAACATCTGACCCCAAACATCTGAGTCTATTTTCTCTATGACAAAGTTAAAGAAGGAGGGAAATTTGAACAAGCACATACACTAACTGGCCAGCCACCTGGCACCAAAGCCTACACCTGGGCCTTTTTGCCATAAGTGGCTAGTGCAGCACCTGAGATGAGGTACAACATCACGGTGCAGTGGCTATGAGCACAGTTCCGGAGTCTGATGGCTGGAGTGAGACCCTAGCTCAAACAAGCTATGCGTCTCAGGCATTTACTCAACCTCTGGGATCCTTGATCTCCTTTTCTGTAAAATGGGAATGATTAAAGAATTCATATTATAGGGTTGTGAGGATTAAATGAGAGAATGTATGTAAAACACTTGCCGTGGTGTCTGGTACATGGTAGGCACTCACAAATGTTATATTTACTTTTATAATCTTTACAACAACCCTGTGTAATGGTGCCTTACTGTTTGCTAACCCAGAACTCTGTGTTATTCTGGGAACCCATCCCCTTGCCCATGTCGTAAGACAGCTTACAGCAATGGGCCCCTCAGTTCCCTTACATGTGACTCTCTCCTCTCAATGCTTCCCCATCAAACTTCGGGTTTAGGATGCCCCTCCAGAAAGGTCTCATCCCACCCAACACCTCCTCACGTTTCCTTTCAGTCATCCTGGAGAGAAGGTCACCTACTCCCACACAGCCAGGAATATCCTCCAGCTCTTCCCAATTTCTTTTTGCATAGTCCAAGGGTTGGAGAGTGAGGAGGTCTCGAAGGAGGTGGGAGGTGAGAACCCCCTCCCAGCACTCCCTGGAGGGAGGAGGGACTGTGGTGGGCACAGCGGGGAAGAAGCCAACTGAGCACAGAAAGCCAGCCAGGGAAAGGTTTAGCCCCGCAATCCAATTCCACTTAATATCCCATAATAAAATGCTGTCAACATGAGTTTCCTGTTCAAGTGGATTTGTTAAGAAGGCCGGGGGAGGTCAGAGGTGTATTCCGGCCCTCCTGGGGTGGAGGGAGAGACCAGTGGGGCAGGGGTGGGGGAGGCCCGGAGCGTGAGGGCCCCCTCCTCACTCTTTTCCCACTGCAGTCCAAACACGCTCTCAGGAAGGGGTTTGTCACACTTGTCTGTCCCAGTCAACCTGTGATGGCTCACGGAGGGGCCCTCGACCCCTCTGGGTATGTGTCTCTTTTGATAAGGTTCCAGGCACTGAGGCAGAGTGTGATTTTAATGCGGAGGATTCAGACCTGTACCTGAAGGTGGGGAGGTGTTCTCAGGTAGGGGGAATGCATGTGTCAAGCCTCTGAAATCCCACCATGAAGGGGGAGCCACAAGGCCAACCCTGGGGCAACCTTAGGGATAGGGGACTGCTTAGTGAGAAGCCTAAAGACCTGGGGTGGCCTTAGCCCTCTTGAATGACAGCTCAAGGTGACCCCACCTAGTTACTCAAAATGGCTGCTGTCTGTACATCTTTATTTCCCCTGCTGACCTATTGCTAAGCTTTCATTCCTCCTCTCAGGGGTAGAGGTCGGACTTCTGCAGAATCCAGCTGCCATGAGAGGAAGCTAGACCAGAACTTACCATTGAGATGTCATCATGGATCAGGCACAGAGCTGGGGGCTGTCCTGTTGTCATCCCATTGAATCTGGTGGAGCTAGGCAGGGAGCAGCTATGAGGTCAAGGCCGGGGAGAGGGGCTGTGGGAGGGTGTAGGCTACCATTATTCTCATTTTCCCATGAAGTTAATAGGGGACCAGAGAGTTTAAAAAATTAACCGAGACCTCACCGTAGTGAGAAATAGCACTGGGACAGGAATCCAGTTCTGCCTGAGCCAGGGACTCACGCAGGGAGCACAGGGAGATGCCTACAGGTTTAGTTAGCACCTTGAGGAACCCAGCTTGGGCTTAGAGGGGGACATTGGGAGTCTGCAGAAAGGTGTGAGGCACAAGTTGAAAAAATAAGGTGAGGCCATGGGTCCTCTCCTGGGGCCTGTGGGAGGGGGGTGACAGCTAGGTGGGTGAGACCAGGGGTGGGGGCCTGGGGACTGAGGAGGGTAGGGCTGGGCTTCCAGCCCTTTTGTGAGCCCTTTTAATTCGTGTAAATGAGGGTTTTTAATTTGTTATTCTGGGTTTTATTTCTATTACCATCTCATTTGCCTCTAAACCCTATTTCGCCCCAGCCTGGACTGAATTCCATTTGATGCATTAGGACTAATTCTCCTCCCAATGGGTTAGATGTTTTCTCCTCACACAAAAGTCGCTTATTTTGGATAAAGAGACGATTAGATTTATCTTTAATATTTTAATGGCAGCTGGGATTAGCAGGCAAACAGCCCCAACTGGGGCTGTTCACCGTGGATTAGGTTCTGATAAACTCTCAGATGGGAACCCCCCCCACCCCACTCCACTTTCTGTTTTCCACGAAGTGCTTTTTATTATTTTTTGTTGAAAAAAATTCCCTTGTCTTTTGGAGCATCATAAATTCCATTTGCTGTTTTCTATTAAATCAAGTTGATTAAATTTGTTGTGACTCTTTGCACATAGATCTTTTTAATTTTAACGTCTCTAGCATAAAATCTTTAATGGTGCAATTCGAAATGGCTGCAATATACAGTACAGGCCTTGATAAAACAGATGGAAATGAGGTTCTGCCAGGAGAGGAAAAGTGGGGAGTAGGCAGAGACCTCCGGGAGAAGGCAGGGAACTGCTCTCCCTGGGGCCCAGAGAGGCCCAGGTTCCAATCCCGCTCTGTCACCTCCTAGCTTTGGGGCTTGGGTAGTAACCCTGACAGATACTTATGGAGAGCTGGCTATGTGGGTAGTAACCTTGGCCAATGTTCAATGGAATGCTTGCCACGTGCTTGGCACCGTACGTCCATTTTTAATCATTTTTACCAGGAGGCTCAGAGAGGCCCCTTGCTCAGTCAAGGTCACACAGCAAGTTGGTAGCAGTGGTTAAGTTCAAGTTGTCTTTGCTGGAGCCTCCATTTCCTTATCAGTGAAATGGGGGTGATCAGCACTGCCCTGGCTCACAGGTGTTAAGAGACTAGATGAGGTCCACAATGGCTCTGGAAATGGAACAGGGCTAGGTGGGCTTGGGGAAGTGGAAGGTGAGGCATATGGGGCCCAGAGGCTCTGCAATCATTGGAAAGAGCTGATTTTTGAGACCCCGGGAAGCGTCCCTCACTGCAGGGTGGGTGAGAGGCAGGGTCTGGGCTCCTCCTCCCACCAGCCCTCCAGCCTCCCGCCTTAGGCTTTTCTCCCTGTCCCTCCGCTCTAATCCCGACCTCATCAAGTCCCTGGAAGGGTTGATCCACAGGAGTAAATCTCTCATTCGGAGGGACAAAATCAGCTTAATTTGCAGCAATTTGAAGCAGGTCTTTGCCAGGATTTGAATATCAAATTATCCTACAGCCCAGGCTGGCCTGGAAGGCCTCCCCCTGCAGCAATATGGACAGATATGCTCTGGGATCCACCAGGAAGATTGTTCTGGGAGTGATTGAGGCTGTGGCTGGGCTGGGTGTGCGCAGAGTGAGGGTAACAGAGAGGCCAGAGGGTACTGGGGAAGGTGAGGTCACAGTTCTCGGGCCTAGGGGATGGGGAGGAGCTTGGAAACCTCTTAACTAGGGTCTTAACTAGGGTCTTGTCAACTATACAGATTCCCAGGCCCCTCCTCAAACATGGAGAATCAAGATTTTTATGACTAGGAAAGTTTGAAAAATTCCGAAGCAGCTCAGTTAGCCAATCAGCAAATCTCACTATGCACGCACATGTACTTCCCCATACTTTGAGGAAATCGCCCTTCACTGGCATCCACCCCACTCATCCCCAGCCTCTGGCACCTTAGACCATGTTCCCTTTGCCGTCTGCTCCGTGATGGCCGCAGCCGCCTGAGTCAGCTGCTGACCAGGGCTCTTGCACCTTCCTTCTCGGTGTCAACCACAGAGCACACACTGGCTGGACTCAAGCCACGGGGATCAGACCCCTTTCGTGGGCATGTCATTTCCCCTCGAAGCTGTGAGCCTCTTTGAGAAGGGTCAGGACGCCAGCCAGGTCTGGCCCTGGGCAGACCCTCCATCAACGTTTGGTGAAACATGCTGGTCCTGTCACAGCGTGTGCCCTTTTGGGAGCTTCAGTGTGAAAGCAGCATACAGAATTGCTGAGATAGCCCCATGCAGGTCTGTCTGTCCACCCAACACCATCGACACAGAGAAGCCAAGTCCCTGTTCCCAGAGAGCCTGCAGCTGGGGAGAAAACCATACATATAGTGTGACAAGCACTACAATACCCACAAGTGCTGAGTATGTGCATTTGGTATGTGCTAGGCACAGTTCTAAGTGTTTTGCTTCTCTTCGCCCATTTCATCCTCATAAAAACCTGACAAGGAAACTGAGGCACAGAGAGATCAGTAATGTGCCCCAGGCCACACAATCATAAGTAGCGGATCTGGGATTCATACCCATTCTTACCCGAGCAGTCTGACTCCCGGTTCTCCTCCAAACCACTTCGCACTATGTCTATCCAACCATCTTTATGCATAACTATTTGTCTTTGTATGTCACTTCTCCATAAGTGGCTGGCCTTATGTTTCAAGGCATAATTACAGTGTTTTGGAAGCACAGAAAAGAGCACTAAACCTGCACTAGGGCAATCAATCACAGAAGGCTTTTTGGAGGAGGTGTCTTTATTTGTTCAATATTGTTAAGCAACTTGTGTGCCTGGCACTGGCGATGCAGTGATGAAAAAGCCGCAGTCCCTGCCCTTGAGGAGCTCACAGACTGGGGGACAAACACCTGAAAGTGGATGTGCTAAGGGCAAGGATGGAGAAAGCACAGGGCATATGGGAGCACTAGGGAGACCTCGAAGCTGGGGGCATCAGGGTAGGCTTCCTGGAGGAGATGCATGTGAGCTGAGACAGAAAAAATGAATGGGAATCTCAGAGACACATCCTCTCCACTAGATCCAGTCATCCAGCTGAATGTGAGGGGGCCCTGAGCTCCTGCTGAGCACTCTTCTCCGCCAGTCTCTCCTCAGTGGAGCCTTCCTGGCACAACCAACCCCAGTCCCTTCTCTTTCCACCTATCCCAGACAGGCAGATCCCCTCCTTGTGTGGTCCGTGTCCCCAGCTCTTGTGTGTGCCTGAGCAAGAGGCCTGAGCACGAGGATCCTGAACCCCCAGGTCCTATGCCTTGGAGGGGCAAGGCTAGGCTGTTGTTGGGCCATTGATTGCCTTGGTAAAGCCCAATAGTTTGATCGGAGGGTATCTAGAATTTAGAGCAAGAAGATCCCCCCAGAAACCACTCATGCCCACTTAGAAGGAAGGAGCAAGGTCCAGGGAAGTAAGAGGAGCTGCTGGGGACTCCAATTCCTGGCTCTTAGTGCCCTCATCTTCTCTGTAGGGTGGTTCGCCTACCCACCACCCTCACTGGACTCTCCCCTAACCCTTGTCTCTGCCTTGTCTGATGGTGGCCAGGGTAGCCTTTCCTGAATAACGATGGTATTGGCTCAGATTAAGGGCAACTAGCTGGCTCTTGGCTTTTCCTTTTTATATAATAACTAATCTCCTTCTAATCAGCCATTATTAAATTATATTCCGTTTTTAATTCATTCACAGATCACCATTGGGACAGCTGGATGGATAATTGGAGAGAGATAATTTATGTAAATGAGGAATAGCAGAAGGTAGGGGAGAGGAAGGCTGAGGGCCAAAGGGGGCCCCTCCTGTACCCAGGCTGGGGAGGGGGCAATGACCTGGACCTGATTAGAAATGGGTGGCTGCGGATGCTGAGGGGATTGGGGCCTGTCATGAGACCTCAGGGTTCCTGACTGGTTGTCCCTCAGCATTGCTTTGAATGCTCTGGCAAATGGGGAGCCCACTACTTTTGGGGGGCAAAAATGTACTTTTCAGACATCAGCCCTTTTTGTTAGAAGTGGATCTCGAGAGGCAGTAGAATGCCCCGGAGAATTCCAGAGTCAGAGCCGTACTTGATTCCAGCTCCGTCACTGCACAGCTGTCTCTTAGGCTTCATTTCCAATCTGCAAAATGGGTGTTGCTGGCATCTACCTCACGAGGGGTTGGGGAGGCTTAAGAACTTGGCGCAGCGGAAGCCACTCAGCGTGTACTCAGCGGCTCCCATCACTAGCCGAGGACTCTGTATGTCACCCAAATCCGCCCCCTCTAACTCCCCTGTCCAAGCCGTGGGGCCGCGTTCTTGGTAACACAGAATAAATCCACTCCTTTTGCATATCTAACATGTCTGTCCCACTGATGATAATTACATCAGTAACTGACACCTTGGAGCGTTCCCTCCGTGCCAGGTGCTGCGCCGAACACTTGCTATATAGAATTTCATTGTGTCATCAGAACAAGGCACAAAGTGGGCACTATTGTCTCCATCTGACAAGTGAAAATACTGTAGATCCAAGATTTCTCCTGATGATTCCTTCAACAAAAATGAACACCTAAGCCTGCTTAGAAAGGCTCATAAAGCCTGGACAGGAGGCCATTTTGGGAAAGTGACTTGGGGACTGGCAAATAGGGACAGGGCTGGCAGGGGAGGTGGGTGAAGGAGTTGGATCTCCAGCCCTCCCGGGAGTCCCTTTGAGGCCCCAGGAGTTGGGCATGGGTGGACACAGGTGGCTGATGGGGGTGGGGAGGAGGTGAGGTCTGCATGTGACCGGCTGGCAGGGGTGGGTGAGGAAGGCCTTGTACCACTCCCAGAGGGAGGCAAGGGATTAGGGAGTGCTATGGAGGGTGGTCCCAGAGGGTCCATGCAGAGTAATGGGATTAGCTCTTGGGCAGTGAGTGAAAGTTATTTGTGTGTGGAGCCTCTGGCCTCCCACCAGAGGCTGCAGCTGTCACCCATCTCCAGGCGAGTCAGCAGCAGCTCCCCCATTCAGCAGGCTGGCACCCTCTACCCCTCTACAGGCTCTCCTGCTGTGATCATCTGTCAAGGGGCTGGCCTCCTAGCCTTGGCCTCCTGCCAAAGCTTGGTGGTCGGGGCCACCCACATACAATATATCCTAGCATTGCCCTGTGCCTCGGTTTCCCCTTCTGAATAGAAAGCTACAATGAGACCCTCTGAGGGAGAACCCCTGAGGCCTGGAGGTCCAGACCATGCCCCTCCTGGATTTCTGGTTCTGCCTTGCATTAGCTGTGCGACCCAGTGCACAGCTGTTAGTTTCTCTGTGTCCTAATTTGTGAAATGACATAGTTCGGCAGGGTTTTCACAGGGTAGGGCTGGGCAGGGGACCGCAGCATCGGCGCCTGGATGGAGTTCAGGGTGCCAGGCTCCTCCCCAGATTCGAGGGCACATAGGGATCGGGTTTGGGGCCTAAACACTGGAAGGGACCTGTTTTGCAGGAACCTCTCAGGGTGGGCGTTCGGGAGGAGCCGCGGAGAGCTGCAAGGCCGCTCCCCGCTCCCTCTAGTGGTGCAGGCTTGGATAGCCCACCTCCGGGAAGGGCGCCCGAGTCTGTGCCGTCTGCCAGGCATCAAGGAGAGGGATGCCTGTTCTAGAAGGTTTCCCTCCTAACGTCTGCCAGGCATCAAGGAGAGGGATGCCTGTTCTAGAAGGTTTCCCTCCTAACGAATGCCTGACTCCATCCTCAGAGCGGCTTTCCTTTAGGTTGTACGTCAGCCTGTTAAAATGAAAATACCTGCCAGGAGGGGAGCCCATCATGGGACGTCCTGAACCCGCTGCTGACCCAGCGGGAGCCCAGGAGTATTTGCCCTGGGTGGGCAGCGAATGCTGACCAGCTAGTGTGGAGGGAGGCTTAGAAGACCCCGAGATGAGAGTCTGTGACCAGGCACGAGTCATTCCCTTTTCTAGCCTCAGTTTTCTCCTGATAAATCGACAGGTGGGGCTAGGTCGGTGGTTCCAACTTTCAATCTGAACAATCCTTATACATGTAAAACAATTCACAGATTCCCCCTGGGAAGTACCTGCACTTCTCCCATTGGACTGAGGAATCTGTGTAATGACCCCAAACTAGTAGGCGCTCAGCAATGTTTTTCCACGAAGTGATACTGTATTAATCTCGACATTATGTTTTTTAAAAATACTTTAAAATAAACATTATTTTAGAACAGTTTTAAATGTACAAAAAAAATTGTGAAGATGGCACAGATTTCTCATATACCCTCCACCCAAATTCTCCTATTATTAACATCTGATATTCGTATGGTATATTTGTCACAATTAATGAATCGAGATTGATACGTTATTACTAACTAAAGTCTGTGCTTTATTCAGATTTCCTTAATTTTTACTCAGTGTCCTATTTTCTGTTCCAAGATCCCACCCAGGATCTCACATGACATTTAGCGGCATCATGTCTTCTTAGGCCTCTCTTGCCTGTGATGATTTTACATAATTTTAAAACGAAAAAAGTACACATTCATGCAATGGAATACTATGCCTCTGTTATCACACATTCTGACCTGGGACAATCTCCAAGACTATAACATGAAAAGGAAGATTTCAGAACAGTATATTTTATTTCCACTTGTGAAAAATAAAAGATTTGTATATAAACTATTTTTTAATCTCCGGAAGGGCATCTGAAAAACTGGTTAATGGTTGGTTGCTGGAAAGCGAACCAGAAGGCTGTAAAGCAGGGGTAAGTAAGAAGGAAGCCTACATTTTCCTCTATGCTCCTTCATGTTAGTTTAGTTCTAAAAACTGTGTGTAGGCATTATCTATCTTGATACATAATTCATTCAACATGACAGTATGTACAAGTCTAATGTATTCATTGAATCTCTCAGTTATTGGGCCCCTGCACTGTTTGTGTAATAAAATCACCCACCAGCGCCAACGCTGTGAGGGTGGCCCTGGAGCTGGGTGCTCCTGCAGTTCTACGGGAACCACCGGCCTGGCTGGCCTGTAAGATGCCTTTCTGCCGGGAGGGCTGGGGCTGTTGCAGACCAGTGTGTGTCAGGGTACTTTGGGGTGGGGGGGTTCTAGGTAGGATGCAGGCACAGATACCTGGACTTAAGTAAGAAAGGAATGCAGGACCGCAGGATGCGGGGGCCTTGTGGGATCTGGGACAGGTTGGGCCCCAGAAAAATGGAAACCACGGCTTCTCTCCGTTGGACTGAGTGCTGCTTCCTTCTCCTCCCCGCAGCCTGGCTGTCTGAGCTCCTGTGTCCCAAGGCTGCCCCTCACCTCCTAGACTCATGTATCCTCCATTCGAGCCCAGATGAAATTCTTTGTCTCAGCTCCAAACTTTCCAGAGGGATAAACAAGCCTGGGCTTAAAGCAGGTGTGTGTGTCCATGTACACGTTGGTATGTAATAATGAAAAACTACCTTCCACAGGTACTTCACAAGCCTTGCTCTGCACTCGGCACCAGTCTAGGTGCTTTGGGTACAAAAGAGAGAAAAGCAGATCTATCTCCTGGGAGGCAGACCACAGAATGGTATGATTTCACAGATTTAAGAAGGCCCCACTCCCCACCCCCGCTTACCTCCTTCTGGATCCACCCCAGCAGCTTTTGGTTAAATCATAGATTCGATCCCTGTGGAATTCAGCTCCCCCGGGAGAGGTCAGAGCTTAGACAAGTCTTCCAAAGTTCCCCAAATCCCTACTGGAAAAGTGTGTTTCTTGGCATAATGTTGAAGGTCCTCTGAGATCCCACCCTGTTCACTGAGCAGCAAGCACCGTCTTCTGCTGTGGTGCTGATAGCGTAGTCAGAAAATATTCTGCATTTATTAAACTTTCCATGTCCTCTGCATGTCTCTGAGCCTTCACGTATGCTGTTCCCTCTGCCTGGAATGCGTGAAAGCTTCCTTTTCCCTGAGAGGCCTCACCTGCCCAAGCCCCAAGTGGAGGCAGCATTCACCTGCACCTTCCCCCACATCCCCATCTTCCCAACCCCAGGCAAAGACCTGATCTCTCGTGGTGGACAGGAGTCAGAAGGACCAATGTCCACATCCAACTCTGCCACTTCTGCCAGCACGCAGTAGGTACTTAGCGAATCCTAGCTCCCTTCTGTTCCCACACCTCCAGGGCATGCTTTAATGACTGGTAATGTTTGCCCAACCATCTCCCTTTTACATTGTGAGCTGTAGGCACAAGATCTGTTTGCTAAATGACTGAGAGATTTAACTAGGGAGGGGTAAGATGTTTCCAAGCTTTCAGAGGGGAGGCTGAGAACCTCCATTGCCCCAGGAGGCAGGGAGAGGATAACCTGTGCAAGGGTCAAGGTAAGGAGTATGAAAGAGAAATTTGGCAGGTTGATTACAAGGGGTGGTTGGGGTGGGGAGAAGAGACGAAACTAGCATGGGCGTGGTGGCATTTGACCATCAGTGGGGGCACAGGTCTACCCAGCTGGTCCCCAGCCTCATCCCACCTTGTGCCAAGAGAGTGGGCACCCTGTTCAGCCTCCAGGTCCGCAGTTTGGGGACATGAACTCTTGTTTAGACTCTGCAGCCCCAAGAGTGAGGAGCCCTCATTTGCCCTCTTCTTCCTGGTGGTTAGAGACATGTGGTTGCCTCATCTGGCACCTCCATATGGCACCAAGGACCCTTTGTATGAGTGGAGAGGGATATACAAGCCCTGTGCCCTCAAAGGTGCCGGAGATGGGAGGGGTAGAGAAGAGGTTGTAGCTAGGACTTTATAGCATCCAGTACGTGTCATGTCCTAGACAGCCACTCACATTTTCCAGGGGTGCACTGCAGCCTGGAGGCTGCCAGGGACTGAGAGTTTGGGGACACATTACATAGTTTCAGTGGTGCTTAGGTGAGGCACCCCTGAGTATCCATCTACCATCACTACTAGTAAATCCATTGGGCAGTTAAGATGTGGCAGGTGCTTCACAGGCATAATCTCATTTAATCTCCACAAAGACCCAATAAGGTCTCTTTAAAATATTATTCTCACGTATTTCAGAGATGGAAACTGTGACTCAAAGAAGTGCAGTCACTTCCCGGGGTCACAGAACTCACGAATGGCAGGGCCAGGAAAGGAAGCCAGCTCTGCCTGTCCACACAGGCCTGACCTCCCAGGCACGACATGGCCTCTACTCTGCCAGTTGAGCTCCCGCCTGGCTCCAACAAGTGCCAGGAGCTGGTCTCCCCAACTTGAAGCCCTCCCCTTCGCCATGGCCTTCTGCCGCCTGGCCGCATGGTTCCCACTGCCCACTTCCCCACAGTTGTCCCACTTGCCTCCAGGTTCTGCACCTCCCTCCCAAGAGGTGAAGTCCACCCAGCTGCCCAGGAGGTCCACGGGGTCCTGTGTCTAAGGACGGTGGTGGGCAGAAGGCCTCAGGGACCCTCAGCCGGGCTGGAAGCTGAGCGCGGTGGGGAAGCGGGTGAGGTGCACAGCGCTGATCCTAACCAAGTTTGCCAGCCCAGCTTTTCTCATGGCTCCCACACAATGGTCTGCTTTGTGCCCACCTGCCGATAATGCTTAATTAGGCGAGGAGTTGATTAATTTGAGGTAATTGACAGCTAATTAGAGGCCCACAGGCTCATTAACTTGACATCTTGTCTTCGTGAATTGGCTGAGTAGGGTCAGGTGACGGAAGCCGTTGTTTCTCCCTCCCCAGCCCTGGAGGCTGAGGTGATCACCTGGGCTGACCCAGCAGGTGGGGCAGTCTGAGGCCAAGGATAGAGGAAACCAAGGGAGCGAAGGAGGAGGGTCAGGGATGGAGGTGTGCGCCCTCACCCAAGGAAGGAGTGAGCGAGCAGGAATGGAGGGCTTCTGGCATGGAGGCAAAGGCTGAAGAGAGGTGGGGGCAATTAGCATGGAGGGGGAACGCCTGGTGTCCATGGAAGGGGGTATGGGCAGGGGGAGGGCGGTGTGTGGGGAAGCCTATTGGTAAAGAGCATAGGCTTTGGAGTGAGATAGACCTGGGGTTGAATCCCAGCTCCACTACTAACCAGCTAGGTGACCATGAATGAGTGAGTTCATCTTTAAGCCTCCGGCTTCTCATCTATAAAATGGAAATAATAGTCCCTACCTCACGAGATTGTCGTGAAAAGTCCATGAGACATCGAAGTAAGGGAATTAGATCAGTACCTGGGGGCCTGGCGAACGCTCAGGTAAATGTTAACCAGTCTTGGCAGCAGGAAGGAGTGACAGAAGGTAAGTGGGCGGGAGGGGTGGTGGAGAGGCAAGAGGAGCCACCGTTACTGTGCCAGGAAACCTGCAGCCTGATAACACTGTTGAGGGCGTAGAGAAAAGACCTCATTGTTACCGCCGCTTTAGGGGGCAATTAGCAAATGTATTAAATGATACATAAAAGCAAGATGTAGGACAGGGTGTAGATCCCACAAGCCGGTATGTAGTGGCTTGAGGGTCAGGGGATGGGAAGATACATTTTTCACAATCTGCTCATTTTAAATATGGTTTGTATTTATTGCCTTTTTAAAAAGTATTTTAAAATTAAAAAGCAATAGTACTATATATATATAGACGCGTAGATAGATAGATAGATAGATAGATAGATAGATAGATAGATAGATAGATACACACACACACACACACACACATATATGTGAAATCTATCTTGAAATCTGAGTTCATAGGCAGAACGACTCTGGTTGAACTACAGGCAGGGAGAGAAGCACGTTAGAGATGCCAGTAGCTCATCTGGGATGCCAGTTCTTTTAGGAAGGAGCACCTGAATGACCCATCAGTCAGAAAGCACATCTTTGGCTTTGAGATCAAGGGTCAGCTCCAGCTAAAGAAGAACTTAATGTCTTAGATGACTGGCATCGATTTGACAACTGTGTACTGAGTACCTATGATGTGTCAGGTTCTGGAGAAACAGGGAAGCACAGGCCACATCCTGGCCCTGGAACAGCCCAGTCTCAGGGCTGAATTCACAGAGAGGTGGATAGAGAATGATGCTGCCTCCCAAGAGAGCCCAAGCAAGGTCTGGGGCCCCTGGAGTTTGGCTGAGAGCTCTTCCCCATAAGGTCACACAGTGACAGCCCAGAACGGGGCCCCCCGGCCCGTAGGCTCAGCCGCTGGTGGAGCACGGAAGGTAGCTACCAAAGGAACATGTCAAACCTCCTCTATCCTTCCTTCTGACTCCATAGCTGGAAGCTAGGGTGAGTCTAGGAGCTTCTAATTCTGTTATTGCCCTAAATTGCCTCCATGGGGCTGTGGTAGCTTTCATCAGTCTCCTCTAAGTTCTTTTATTCTAATTGAAGTGTAGCGTAAATACAGGAAGTTGCACAACTATTTATCGTACAACTAGATGAACATTTACACATGCACTCACACACATCTACTCCTCTGTAACCACCACTCGGATCACGATAGTTTCCTATACCCCAAGAGGCTCCTTGTGAGCCTTCCCAGTCAATACCCCAAGATAACCACTATTCTGACATCTATCACCCTAGATCAGTGTCACCTGTCTAGAATTTCAATGCAATCATACAGTAGGCACTTCTGGGCCGACCTTAACTCTCTCATTCTTTTTTGTGAGATTCGTCATGTTGTTGTGTGAAGCAGTACAGTAGTTTCTTCTTTATTTCTGACTGGCATTTCATTGAATGACTATATGAACACTGATATATCCCTTCTCCTGTGGATGGACATTTGGGTTTTTGCCAGTTTTTGACTCACATGAATAAAATTGCTATCAACATTCTTGCATGCGTCTTTTGGTGGACGTCGGCACTCGTTTCTTTTGGGTATATACTTAGAAGTGGAATGAACAAAGACTATGTATCCCTGAAGGTCACAAAGACTTGGTGACTCCACCTTCCCAGAGATAAAGCTTTGAGGTAGGGGAGGGGAGTCAGCTTTGAAAGTCTCCCTGGGGAATTGTGGGCTGTGGAGAGGAGAGTAGCTCATACAAGAAAAGAAAGAGGCAGGGAGAGAGCCAAGTGAAGAACCACAACATGGCTCTCAAATCAAAGCCATGATGACAATGAACTTCAAAGTGTACCTACAGGGACGGAGGCTGGGAGAACAGGTGAATATAGGGTTTTTAGGGTGGAGTATACATAAGGAAGAAGCAAGCACAACTAAAAGTCCTGGTGGACTTTTATTATAATTCATCTCATGGAAAATAAATTATTTTACATTTCTCCTTTTTCCTTCTGCTTTTATTTACATAACAAACAGGGTTAAGTAAAGTGCTTTTAGTATAACCCAAATATCATATGTGCTTCAAATAGACTATAAAACTCAGTATTTGCACACTAGAACATTCCCAGTTCTGAAGAAGGCTCCCTCTAGTTCCTTCCCAGTCAGTCCCCCTAAAAGGTAACCACTATTTTGACTTCTTTCATCATAGATTAGTTTGTGCTTGTTTTTGAACCTTACTTACATGGATTCTGACAGTTTATGTCAACATTTATCGAGCATTTATTTATTACATGTCAAATACATTACAAAATACGATCAAATGATACCTCATCTGATCCTTCCAACAACCTGGTGAAGTTGGTATTTTCCCCCATACTGAAGAGAAAACCAAGTTCAACAAGGCTAAGAATCCTACCCGAGGCCACAAGGCTATTAAGTAGCAGAGCCTGGATTCAAAGGAGAGTGACCAACCATCCCATTAGCAGGACTGTCCTTTGTCCTGGGAACTCCCTAAGTCCTGAGCAAACTGGATGGTTAGTCACCCTAATTCAAACTTGATTGGACTGAAAAGTTCGGCTTTTAATCATCAGGCTGAGTTCCTTTCCTTAGGCCTAAGATTTCATCAGACAGCATATGTCTTGTTAGCACAATCTTGTAGGGAATGTCGTGTCTCAAAAAAACTGCGATATCAGGATTCTACCTGGTTTGGTTCTGTTTGGTCAGTTGGTTTTGTTTCATGTTAAAGAGATTTCATTGAAAGTAGATCTGAGCTGGGTAGGAAGAAAATTTATTTATATTAACAGAAAATACTAGCTTATCGATCCATCAAGCAAGGATTTTTTTTCAGCATTTGTGCACTGAAAAAGAATTTTTTTTTTTAAAAATTTTTAGGACCTACAACACCTGGTATTCCTAGGTGGTCTCCCATCCAAATACTAACCAGGCCCGACCCTGCTTAGTTTCCAAGATCAGACGAGATCGGGCACGTTCAGGGTAGCATGGCCATAGACTTTGAAAAAGAATTTTAACACAGTCCTTGACTTCAAGAAGTTTATAATTTACTTGGGGAGTTAAGAGTAAAGCTTAAGGAATAAAATTAGAGGGTATTAAATAGTAATAATAATTACCCACATCTGAGCCCTATGTCCTAGGGGCCTTACATGTTCTCATTTATTCTGTACCATACAGCTATGAGATATGTCCTGCTGTTAGGCCCATTTTAGACAAGAAAACCAAGGCTTAGTGAGGTCAAGTGATTTACTCAAGGAAAAAATATCATTAAAAAAGGCATTGAGCTGTATGTACTTAAGATTTGTGCACTTAATGTAAATGAGTTATACATCCAAGCAATGTTAATTGAATGGAAAACTACTGAAAATGGGAAAAAACTTTTTCTTTCCCCTGCTCTTGAATAGCCTTCTCCAATAATTTGGGGCAAAGTTTTACAAATGTGTTTTAGCTTTTTCCATTTTAGTAATTCTGGTCAAAATGGCATTTTTAGCCCCAGTGACAAATGCAAATATGCACAGCCTGTGGCTGTGAAGGCAGAGCCCAGCCAGGAGCTACCACAGGCCAGTCAGTTGGAGAAACTTGCTTGGCGCCCGGGCTGCACACTGTTGGCCCCATAGCTCAGCTCCAGTCTTCTGGCTGCAGTCAGTCCTGCCAGAAATGCACTGGGCATTTGTACCCCGGGTTCTCAAGGCCAGCTTCTCTGACTCCCCCAACACATCTCAAACCTTATCCCCTCACTCAGCCTCCTGATTCTGCCACCCATCTCTGCTTTCCAGGTTTGTAGGCCCCCACCCAGAGGCACTTTCATCATTCCTTCCTGACACGTCGACTTTCATTTTCCTAGGACGAATCTCATTTGACAATCTCCTGCCCATATTTCTAAGTGATCTGGGTCTCGCTGTGCTATTTCTCTGTCCTCTCTGGGGTTTGTAACACCAATCATCTGCAGGTTTCATTAGCATGCTGTTTACCCGTCTTTCAGATCATTAATGAAGATGCAAAGTGAGACGCCAGTCTTCACGCTGCACTCCCCCACCCACCTCTGTGCCCGGCGCTGCTGGAATCATTATCCTTCCTGGTGTGACAGGGTCAGAACCAAACCAATTTGCATCAATCTTTGGTGATGTTGTAAAGTGTCGCCTGCCCTGTGATGCTCGTGTTGTAACAACGGCTTCAGCTGTCTGTTCTGGAGTGTTCCTCTCTCCTTTGGAGGGCTGATCAGATCTGGCCGCCCCAGCTCCTCTGGCCAAAGCGTCACAGCTAAGGTAATGGTCAGGCAGGATTCAGGGCTGCGCATGGCTGACATTTTCCCTCTGTTTTGCTATCTCAAGCTGGACAGAAAGTCGTGCCTCTTTGGGAAACAGGGTGGACAAGTACACATACCAGCGAAGTAGAAGAGGGAGCAGGGTGTGGCAGGCACCGAATTTTTCTTACTTCTCATGACATCTATTTCTGCTGAAGGGAAATGTGGAGCAAGCCTCCTCAGGACCCTCCAAGGCCTAGTCAGATGCCTGGGCTTGCGTGTTTCAGGCACTGGGAGCTGGGATGGACAAGTCATTTTCTTGGGGACGGAGTCCCTTCTTTCCACGATTTTCATATGTTATCTGGCCTTGATGCTTTCATCTCTTCTTCTCATCTCGCAGGGAAACTGACTTTATGTACACACTTGTCTCTCAATAAAGGTGAGAACCACCTCCTAGTCCTTCAGATCCCAACTTGCACGGCAGGCACTTCATTTCCTTTCCTGATGGTGCAGTGCCTCTGTCTGGCTCTCTGTGATGACAAAATGAGCACCAGTCCAGACTCTGTCCTGACCCATTCCTACTCCTGACCCATAATAACTCCTCTCTTTTTCCTTCTCTCCAATTGGGAAGGGGAAGGTGAGCAGGAAGAAAGCAGCGAGGGAACCTCTCACAGACACGACATCTGAAATAATGTCTGACATGCCCCAGAGCTGGGGAAGTTCAGCTTTAAGAGTCTACCGCAAAATTAGGTGAGGTTATTTTTCTCAGTGTAGGGACGGACAGAGGAAAAAGAGCTCTTTTGTAACACTGACCGAACATCCACTGAGCAAACACTTTTCTGTTCCAGAGCAAAGGCTCTGTAGAGTGGTAGCTCATGGGACTAGGTGTGGTTAGGGCACAAGTCATTTCATCCACATTACATGTGATGGGAACTAGGGCAGGGCTGGATGCTTAATAGGTGCTAAGTAAATCTTAAGAGGTATAGACAGACATTTTCATACACAAGAACAAATTTCATTGTAATAAACAAATGTCATCAACTCTGTGTGTGTGTGTCTGTGGTATTGTGTGTGTGTTAATGTGTGTGTTTTAGTAGTAATGTGTGGCGTGTGTGTGTAATATGTATATGATGTTTCTAGGTTGGGTTGGTAGGCCAGGCATCTTAAGCTCTGTGCACCTGAACCCAGGTCCAGAGGCTTTTTTCTCCCTATATTATAGAAGTAATACATGATTCTGTAGAATTTGGAAAAAGGAGAGGAAAACAAAAATTACCTATAATTCTCCAACCAGGCAGCAAGCACTATTACCACCTTGGTCCATTTCCTGCTCATTTATTTACCCCACACATTTAAAATTTTACATCTTGCTATTTTTACTTACTCTTATGACAAACCTTTTTTTCTGTGACATTGTAACGTCTCTGCAAACATACTAAGTGGCGGTATAATAGTCTCCTATGTGAATGTCCCATAATTTACATGATAGTTATATGTTCAAGGAACATATAACTAGGTTCCGGTTTGGGGTAAGTGGGACTGTGAGTGAAGCAAGGGATGAGGGTGAGTGGTAAGAAGGTGGAAGCAACAGCAGCAGAGACGGATGGAAGGGAGCAGGTCGCCAAGGAAGAAGTTCTTGGGAGCTCGCCTTCCCATGAGCCACCCCATTTCTAGTTCCGACCCCATACATCCCTTGCGGCCCTGCCCAAGATTTCCCCGGCAGCCGCAGCCAGTGCTTCTCACTTCCACTCAGCCTCAAGTCACTGACTTTTCCAATTTGACTCTTCTCAGCTGCTCCTTTGTGTGGAGCCGCTGGCTCCTGGGGCTTCGCTGCATTTGGGAAGGCCCTGGGATGTGACCTTCAGCCCTGCTTGACCCTGAGGCCCCAGGCTGCAGAGTCCGATCAGGCTGCTGTCCATGGGCTCCTACAGAGGGCAAAGCCAAGAGGAGGCTGCTGGGGGAGCCCAGGCGCCGGTGGACCCTGCCCTGGAAAGGCGCATCTAGAAGATGGGGGCGGTGGGGGGTTGGGAGGGAGAGGAGAAGGGAAGGATAGAGCAAAACAGGAAGAGCATTCCTGTGCAATGACTGGAATAGCTCTCGGATGTTCCGAAAATATTAGCACTACCAAGGCTAGCGAAGCACAATGTGAGGCTTCTGCCAGGCTCAGAATCAGCTCAGAAATCTGCCAGTGTCACAAAGAACACCTTTCTCTCCCTTGCTTATTAGCAACAAATGGTCTTCAGTGCCATTGACGGTGGATTTTGCTGAGTGTCCATGCTGGCAAGGGGTGCCTCAGAGGGTGGAAGGACAGAGGCAGGAGAGGTGTTCAGTAAACTGTCAGCTCTCCTGAAGGGTTAGAGAAATGGGTGCTCTGTTTAACCGACTATTCAAGGTAACCAAAGTTATCATATATTCCCTGTAAGGATTACCAATTTTTAACAAGTGAGTATAATAAAAAATTCTACACTGGATCCAATTTTAAAGATATGTCCATCAAGTAGTTATATAATGGGTAAGATACATTATGTACTGTTCTAAACATTTGCAAGTACTAATTTAATCTCTACAGCTACCCTAGAATTTAGGTGCTATTATTGGACCCACTCCATAGATGGGTAAACTAAGGCACAGAGGAGTTAAGCAATTTACCCAAAGAAGCATAGCTAGTACATGGCAGAAACAGAATTTGGACCCAGGCAGCCTGACATCAGGGTCTCTGCCCTTATCCATAATGATCAGCTGCTTCTTTGAAGTAGAAAATGTCCTGAGGATACTGGGGCTCAGATAGAAGTGACTTGCACGAGCCCATCCCTGCCTCTCTCTCAAAATCCAGGCTCTTACTATCTATACCTTAGACTAGCAACACGGCTATGAACACTAAGGATCATGCATGGTTCATTCTTCTTTTCAACAAATTCTTATTAAGCACCTATTGTGTGCCAGGTACTGTTCTAAGTTCTGTTTATAATTAATAATAATAATAATAATAATAATAATAAACAACTGTAGGAAACTGAACAAATTTGGATCAATTCTTTGACATCTCCCAAAAGTTATTTAAAACGTCAAATCTTATCATTACCTCTCCATGTCTCGGATACACCTCAGGAAGATGGAAAAACAACAAAGCAACTGATTACTTGAGTTATCTGGCTCTTAGATTCTAGATAATTGATTGTTTTCTGGAACTGGAGGTGACTTTCAGAAGCATCAAGTGTAGATCAAAACAGAAAGCAGAGGACAGGATAAAGAAGAAAACATGTGAGTCTAACTTGGCCTGAGCTTGAGTTTAATTGAGATTCCAGCTGCCACTCTCCCCCTGCATTCCTTTGTCCCTGGCTATGACCAAGTTCATGGCTAGATCACCCCCAGTAATCCCTGTAATGGGCTCCAATCCTGGGGGAGCTATTTCTGTTTATTAATGGTCAACCTCTGAATCACATGGAGTGTGGCCAGTTGTGGCTTCTTGCTCTGGCTCACTTTGGTATTTTAAAAAACAGGGATCTTCCAGAAGGGAGAACCAGGATAGTAGGCAGGCGCTGAGGAAGAGAAAGAGACACAGAGGTGGTAGGTGCTGGAAGTGAGGGCCCCTTCCAGGTCACGAGCTCTTTGAGAGGAGAATTTATGTGTGTGCTATCCTTGAGACTGCAACTACAGTTATATAGGGCTTTGGTGTAGTTCCAGGATGGTGCCAGTTACAGGTGCCCATGATGCCACCATTGTGGACAGGTAGAAGGGATGAAGACACCAAAAGGGAACAATAGAGGCAGAAGGTGGGGAATGCATAGGATGAGGCAAGTAGCAGAGAGTGGGATACTTCCTGAGGGTCAGGAATTCTCAGCGCTTCAGACTCCAGCTCAGGAGCTGAGCCCAGAGCAATTCTCTAGAGCCAACTGCCTCTCTTCCCTCACTGCCCACGGCCCCAGTGTCTGCTACTTAAAGAGTTGGGGAAACTTTGAAGCAGCTGCTTGTTTAGAGACCCTGTCCCCTCGCTGTGCCCCACCCTCCTCCCCAATCCATCCTCTGGTTAGAGTTGTGTGAAGCGGAAGACAATTTGGGGCTTATTAGTGTCCCAGGGAGACATGTAACTTGTGTTGCTGGGACCCAAACAGCAAGAGTCTTAGCAGCAAACTCCAGCCGAGAAAAGACTGAGGAATTGTCTCACCTAATTACAGGGAATGGCCCTCTTTGTGTTTGTGATTCGGTACGGTTGTCCGATCGCTTTTGATCGCTTTTCTCCATTTGCTGGCTCAGGCCATGCTGGAATTGTGCTAATTAGAAGAGAAACGGACAGAGTGATCCTGTCAGCCCGGGTTACTGGTGGGGACAAAGCAGAATATTATTCTGAGGCAGTGTTTTGTGAGGGCCCTTCTTCCAGCTCTCATTAGGAGGAAGGGGCCCACAGGAGGGGAAGGTTCCGAATGCCTGGCCTGGCTAATGGAGCATAGGGGTGTTCATGTGCTAATTAACAGGCTCTGCCAGCACTTGCGACAACCAGGAGCCTCATGTGTGCACCTGGTGCCACCTAAAACCCCCAAACACCCCTGCTCATGAAGAAACAGTGCTGGGCAAAGGGTGGGAAGGCCAGTGGCTTCTATAGGCGTAGTCAGGGACACACCCCCAATGTGCCCCCAAACCTAAACAGACAGGAAAAGTCAGTTATGGTCAGAATTTAGAAACTTGCAGAGACCACTGTTTGCCCCCTCTCTGGGGGTAGGGGTTTTAAGGCCCACTGGTAAAATAAAGCCCATGTAAGGGTTAGGTAGTCTTGTAGCTCTCAAAGGATGATGAAAACAGAAACTGGAGAACATAAACAAAGGCTTGGAGATGGAGTTTGTGCAGAAGTTGAGAGCTGGTAAGAAACCATGTTATCTGACTGCTGGGACCATCCACCATGGCCCATCTGCCCATCTCCTTCCTTCCTGCTCTGCCTGTTTACCTTCTTGTGATGCCTTAATCCTGGAGGGAACAGAAAGGACCAGAGCATCCCATCAGAAATGATCCAGGCTTTTACAAAGCTCCTGTGGAAGTCCGAACACTCTTGGGAAGCCACAGCGGCAATGGAATGACTTTTACCAGCTTCGTTTTCATTGCCTAGAAGACAGGAGAGCTACAATAAGCTGTAACTGGAGAACCAAAAACAAGGAGCAGTTAACAAGTGTCCATTAAAGAGTATGATAAGTGGGTAACAAAAAAGTAAAGAAAAATTAATGATGGCATTGTGATATCAATGCAATTGACACCCTGTGAACTTTTAGTGCTCAAATAATGGAAGGAAAGCCAAAAAAGTAGCAGAGGCCTAAAACTGAGAGACTGAAGTGAGCAAGAAGTAATGAGACTGCTGGTGAGAAAAGATCTTGAGTAAGAACTTGAAAATGGGCCTCCCGACACCAGCACTCCGCTTCTCAGGACAGTGCAGCTCCCAGCCAACAGATGCGTTACACGGATGGTATTCAGAATGGCCGAGGGAAAGGGAAGACGAACCTGTGGGCGAATAATAATTATTTATTGGAAAAGTAGCCTCCAAAGATTTAGAACAGAATATCCACATACTGTCCCTTTTTAGTCAGGCAGCCAGCCAGCCAGCCATGCTTTGCTTTCCTAGATCACAGAAACCTACTGTCCACCCAGGTGTTTTCTTGGAAATCAGGGATGAGCCCATGATGCTTAGCAATTTGCTTTCCTTAAAATGGAACTTTTTTTCTAAAAAGGCGTTGATAGTTTTGTCAATGGGTGACAGTACTGACCTATACTTCCTCTTCTCTAGTTCTTGAACAGAGTTGAAAAGGAACTCAGAAGAGTGTTAGTAGGTGGCAGAGCAACATTTCTTTTCAATCCATTATGTTTAACTGGAAGTCTGCAAGTAGATAGATAGGTTTTGAACTCCCAGTTCGAAGAAGACGCTGTAAAAGAACTAGCTGTGTAGGAGATAGCCATAACCTTGAGGAGCTTATAATTTAATAGGGCGATAAGATAAAGACTCGGATCACTTCAGTATAAGGCGGAGTGTGGTAAGGAGGCTGTACGTAAAGGTTATAGGAATGTAGGGAGCAGGATTATTTCCAGCTCATCAGGGGTTTATAGAAAGGGTAAGTTCGATACTGTGTAAAAGCGATGCGAGACTCTAGGAACTCAAAAGCATTCGCAAAGGCACTCAAATGAGGAACTGGGGGGTCGATTAGGATTGCATGTAGAGAGTTTAGATGCCAGCATAAGATACCCAGACTTCAGCAGTACACATGGAAAGGTATTAAAGTTTTTAAATGCTATGTTAGGGAATTGAGCAGTAATGAGCTGGATGGCAGACAGGATCGCCTGGGAGCTGGGAGATCACGTAGTAGGTGACCATAACGCCCACAGCATCCACACCACTGTGATACGGAGGGGAAGACAGTGGATTATTTGTCATTATTTGTCAAGTTGCACTTCCTGATGAGGTCTATGCTTTAAACATGCAACTTAGCACTTTGAGGAAAAAAACGCACTCTCCTGTAAAAGGGACATATTTATTATGACGACATAGAAACCATCACATACAAAGTACAATCCTCTAACACCCTGAAATACATACATGCACACATTGTACATAAATTTATATTATCAATATAAAAACACATTATTAACATTTCTGAGACGACAAATATAAAACCAATAAATATTGCAATTCTAAAACATGTACTTACATTAAGTGCTGGTGAATAAGATGACAGTAAATGCAAGAGGCCAAAGCAGACCAAAAACCAACTACGTCGCTTCGGGTTACAGACCTGAGTTGGTTCTGGGGAGGTATCCCAATAGCCTCCATATATTTCTCTATTTCCCCTTTTGAAGTCATCAACTCTCAAAAACAGAGCAAAGGAAGCATTTGATATTATGGCACTATTTTTGTGCGCACACACACTCTTCAACCACATTTAAGATAAAGGAATGTCAATAATAAACTTAACCTTAAAATCAAAGCGCCTATAGCCTAACCTTCTATATAACATCCAAGTAGAATGTTTTCCTTCTTATATTCATCCTTTGTGTTTTATGTTCAATTTCTTCCCTCTTGTCAGTAAGTAAAATTGCATGGGTGGTCAAATGGCACAAATGAGGGAAAAATTCAACATTACTTCTAGCATGGTAAACAAGGCACAAGTGTCAGAAAATGGTTAATGGACCAGTTACTTAATGCAGTAGTGCTGCGCCCGAGCACAGACGCTCAGGACCGAAAAACTGACCACAACTTTCCTTGTGTCCAAACACCATCACCCTACTGCTACATGGATGTTCTTTTCATAAAGTTTAGGAAACCCCGTGTGCCCTTCAAAACATCAGAGTCTGGGGACTAGCTTATAAGACAAAATATGGAGAACAAGTGTAATCAATACTACCCACGGGCTAGATTTTCCGGTTTTAACACAGAGACAGATAATTGGCAAAGAGCTCCATAAAAGTTATATTTATGTCAGGAAATTCTCTTTCTCTTTCATGTGTGTGTTTCTGTCACATGGGTGAAATATCTGATATGTGCTGTGAGAGGGGACAAGGGGGGCCAAACATTGCCACCATTCCATAGCACATTCTTTTAAGGTCAATCAGAGTTTCTAGTTTTTAATCAAATGGGAACTCATGCAATCAATCCTCTTTTCCTATCTTTCAGGTCATACTAACATTCTCACTTAAATCTGTAACAGATTAGCTAGAATTTAAAAGTCCTTTCTGTCACCTTAAATTGGTCTTGAGGTCTAGAAACCAGTGCAACCTGGGCCATTCACTATACAAGCTAATCCCAGGAGAGACTTGACACACAGGGACCCTCTTTCCTGGAGTCAGAACAGATGGTAGGGGCAGGGAGGTATGGAACAGAGGGCACAGGCGTATGAGACTATCATGAGAGGTGTAGAATTTTAAAAGCAGGTAAACATTTCTAGGAGATTCTGGTTTCTCCAGCCAGGGATTCTTGGAACCTAGTATACACTGGAGAGTTCAGAGGTCAAACTGCATGGTGCAGGGTCTGGTCCAGAATCTAATTGGTCTCTGGGTTCCTCACATCATAAATACTTCCTAAGAGATCAAGTACAACTCAAAATAACCCATCCAATCAACATCACAATGAACTATGCCATTATCAAATCAAACCAACTGTTAAGATCCTGAGTCACTTCTGGAAATGAGAAAGCAGGTCTTTGACCTTCAAGAATGATATCCCCTCTGGGGTTACCAACATCCGAGGCAGAGACAGCCAAAGTCTGAAAGCTGATTGAATAACTGCACTGATCCTTGGGTAGAACAGATTCTTCTCTTGCTGCCGAATGTCCTCAGAGGTGCAGAGTGCCAGGAGCAGAGGAGAGGGTCAGTCCTGGAGGTGCACCCTCCAGCCTCTCGCCAGGAAGCAGTGAGGTGCACTGGGAGAGGAGCATGGTTCCAGCACCCAGGACATTCTGTTCACGAGCTGCTTGCTGCTACTTCTTGGGCTTCTCTAGAATGTTGAGAAATTTCCCCCGTGTCATCTCTCTGGCTGGAATCATAAAGCAAATGAAAGATCAATGAAGACCTAAGATCTGAAAAAGAGATCATAGGAGGATTTAATTTAAAGATGAAGATTAATTAAATTGTATAGAGTTGTGACCATAACAGATTCAATCACCACTAACCTCCAAAAAGGGGGAAAAACAAACCACTATTGGCAACTAAAACTGTACAAAGCTGTTTTGAGGTTGGTAAATGCAACAAGGTGCACACAGGTCAACTAGGGAAGCCTTTATCATCCACTCTTAAGAAAATCACCAGGGAACCCCCACTACCGCCCCCCTCTCTCTCAAGAACGCAACCTAATACTCACATTCACTGTCTCAGGGGGTTTGCTCTTAGAGGCTAAAAACCAACCAAGATTATAGTTTTTTTCTGGGTTTTTGGTCTCTGGACATTATAATCTCAGGTAAAAAATTAGAGCTCATTTACCCCATCCTCAGCAGCAGTATTCCCTGGATACTCTAATTTAACAGGGTTTATATTCCCTCAGTGCGGTTCATCTATAGATGGGGTAATAAAGTAGGGTTTATAGAGCTTTGGTCTTCTCTCTCTTGGCATTGTCAGTCCTTAGATATTTAATATAACCAGGCAAGGTTTATGTGTCTTTCTCCGACTTTCAGCACCATCAATCTTTGAATGCTGTAGTTACAAGAGGGTTTACACAGCTACTTTCCTATACATGAGGCTCTGAAATGAAAGTAAAACATTTCTCAATTACAAGAAGCCCCTCGTTTTAGCTTTGTTAAGCAAATCCTCAAAAATCATATGTAGCCTAATATACCCTTCATCTTCACCCCCATAAGATCATCTTTTCAGATCTCTTAAATGGATTTAACAGTGCTGAAAGTTTCCTATGGCTTGCCCTGGAGGCTAGAAGTCTTCTGGAACCATGCAGTGGACCCACAGCAGGCTATGCCCCAAGAACATATCTTCATCTTGGCCAAAGAAGTGAGATGTGTCTTGCAGGGATGAAAAGGACCTTTGCCCTGGCCGCCTTGCTGCCCTTCCCTAGTCCAGAGCAAATGGTGCTAAACGAATGGGCTCCGACTCCACACCGCCCACCACCTAATTCTTACAGTTCCTGGTTTATTTGTACAACAAAGAAATAAAACAATATGAATGCTGCAACTGCAGGAAGGCTTTTGGTAACTGTACTCTAAATACATCCCTCATCTTTTACAAGTTCTGAGCTCTAACAAAGGGAAAGGAAACCCCATTAACTAGAATGGAAGCCCCAGTGTTGGGTCTTGCCTCATGCGCCCACAACCCCACCCTGGCCCATATCAAACAGACTGTTCCTTGCCTGGTGGATTTATGCCAATTCCTATGCATACAAAGTTCTTATAAGACTTGCAATTACTTGTTTATATATTTGTCTTCCTCTGCTGAAGGGTAAAAACGGAGGGCAGAAACTGTGTTTTATTATTCCTTATATCACCAGCTCTAGCCTAGTGCTAGACTTAGGACCTGCTAAATAACTGTTGGCTGTATGAATGATAATACACAAAAGAACTAGAACAAAGTATAATCACAACAAAGTTAGTTTCCTTCCTGTCCACAAACAGTAAGAGTTGTTAGTGGCCCTTGGTGCTCCGTTCTCTATATTATGAGGTTCTTTTTAAATTTACCTTGCTTATTTAGAAAGAAAAAGCATTTTCTTTGATGGAAATGATGCCAGATTAATGGAGAGACTGGGGTGGGGGCAAGGATTAACTGCCCTAGAGGAAATCCAAGCAAGAATTTTCTTGTCCATGGGAGGCAGCATGACACCTTTCAGAGAATACAGGATTTGAACTCAGTCTAAGTTCCAGCTCTATCATATAGCAGCTCAGTGACACCATGAGCTGGGTAAGATCTTTGTGCCTCAGTTTCTTCACCTGTAAAATGCCACCTATCCTGCTGCCCTCTTGGATATTCAGCAATGAACAAGCTTGATATAGTGGTACCATTAATGAAACACCTTTCAGAGAAGGGTAAGTAGCCTACTGCTTCTCTTGCAGTGAGTAGTTCCTGAGTGAATAAACCGTGATAAGGGAGGCCAGCAATCTCAAAACTCCCATGCCTTGGAATCTTTTCCCACAGTCTGATCCTGTAGATAATGACTGATACTTCTGGCCAGAGTGGGTCTCGTCACTTATTTCTACTGGATGGGTTTTTTGCCTACTCTCTGTGCTTATTAAGGTCCATAAGCGCAACATCAAATGATCCTGCAACGTGGCTAGAAGCAGGTGCTCCTGGAAACCAGATATGGGTAACACAAAACCCTGCTGGGCAGAACACAGCTTTGTTCCAAAAATCCTGGGCCAGGAGCATTCTACTGATCTTAGTAATTATTTCTGCCTGTTGCCTTTCAGATTCCCTAATTCTTTATTGTTTTTCCCCAAATGGGAGAGTGATCAATATTTTAAGACTTAAATTTTAAAAGAAGCCAATCTATTCGAGGGATCAAAAGGATTTAAAAGGAAAAATAAGTGGCTATCCCGAAGTCTCTCAGTGGCAAGCTCTCCTTGAATTTAACCAATCCTTTTTAACAACCCCATTTCCACTCAATCATTCCTCCCTCTTCAACCTAATCTAGGTACACAGAACTGCAGGAAACCACCATAAAAGTAGAAATAATTCAAAAGACATCATCTTCTACATGGGAGGGGAGAAAGTTTTCCTACTCGCCAGTCCTATATAGGAGATATACGAATTTGTGACATAGCTGCTCCCTAAAAGAGGGCTGTGCCCCATAAATCACATCCTAAGCACCAACCCCTTTTTGTGCACAGGGAAATTGCTGTGGGTCAGGGGCTGTTCCAGGGCACGTGCCCTCCTGTTCGCTTGTCATCAGAGATGTTAACATCTCTGATTAATTCACATACCCCTTATTTTATTCCTCATTTCTTATCCTTGCTCTCCTGCTCTGCTGCAGTGTGAAGATTCTTACCGACCTGCTACAGTAATCACCGCCCGCGAACCGCACCCCCCTAAACCTAGTGAAATTGTTTAGTGATGCCAACCGCGCTTTTAATTTGCAAGACATCAGACACAGAGGTAATTTATACCAACATCTGTTCATTTTTGACTTCTGAAACAAACTCGCACATGCTGCTACAAAATCCCATTAGGAGTAGGGAGACAGCCTTCTGCTACCAAATGCTCTCACTCCATCTCTCTTCACACACACGCACAATACGCACACACACACCCTCTTTCTGTATATGTAAATGCATTTTACTAAAAACTCCCACCAAGGATTTCAAATCTCTTTAGGGAAAGACTTTTAGAGATGTCTACGGCTTGATTACGGAGAAGGTATTTTTATTCCCCATTGCCTAGTTCCATCCCTTCTTCTTCCCAATAGTTACAGCCTGGTACAATTCTAGAAATAATGGCCAGGATGAGATTACATGCTCCTCAGTTTGGCATTTCCAGTTCTTTACTTCTCTCCTGGTTCTTTTTCCCACAATGTGCTAGAAAACAATCCTAGAGAAAAGACTGCTAGATAGAGTTCTACCTAGAGCCAATAAAATTTCTTAACTATTTTCTAATTCCAGATTAATTTTCTAAGACTACAGGTTCAACAGGAAGATAACACTGCTACCACATTCTACTATCTGTGTCAACAGGGATCCACTGGTCAACGGGCACCACAGCGAATGCTGTACAGAAGAGAAGCATGACCTCCACGTCACCATGATTTACGGTTTCTCCTATGCAGTGCAAGACCATAACCTGAGAAAGCTACAACAGAGACTGTCACCATAGGGTGAACATGTGAAATGCTGCAGAGTGTGGGAGAGGGGACCACTTGTACACATTTAAAGACAGCAAACAGATAAAAGACAATCAACTTCCAGGTTTATGCTGTTTCTATTACCCCCTCAGTAGTCTCCCTAGGGCTGTCACTTTCATGGCAGCTATAAATACCTGGGTATGCTTAGAGAGGTCAGGGCTGAAGGGAGGACTCCATCCTGCTCGCTGTGAAGCTGGTGTGTGGTTTAATATAATCTCTTCTTTAGACTCTCCAATTCCTCCATCCTACATTTAGCCTTGCCTCTGGCTCCCGTTCCACAATGACTATCCCCAAACTGCCTTCTCTGCAGTAAATTTTCTGGTGGCTGGTTGAAAAAGATTCAGTGGTACAGATTGATTTCTCACCTGTGAAGGTATGAGAGATTACCAGAGGCACCCTGGTTAACAGAATCTCCATGAGACCAGCCCTCTCTGCCAGGGCTTTGCACCTTTTGCTCATGACATATGGGCTTCATTACAGAAAGAGTTTCTATATTATAACTTTGAGGCAATTGCCTGAAAATTTCTGTTTGGCTTTACTATAGGGAACAATGTAAAGGTTAAGCAACTTTTAATGAAGTCAGAGAAACTCATGTTTGGTTTTCAATTTCAATGCAAACTACTTTAAATATTTCTGTGCCTCGATATAATTAAAAACATTAGTGAGGTGGAATAGAGTTGCTTTCCGCTGGTTCTCTCACATCCAGAAGAGCAACAACAGGTTACCTTTAAGAGACTCTCATATGAGTGGCCAGGAAACAAAGGAGACAGCATAATTGTGAAAAGAGCCGACTTTTAGCATTAGACAGACTTGGATTTGAACCCCAGCTCCTACACTTAACTACCACTGTGGGCAAGTCACCCAAGTCATATTTCTAAGCTTCAGTTTCCTCATCTGTTCAAGATGGGATTAATACAAACGTCACGCAGGCATTCAGCCAATGTTAGCTACTGTACAATCATCTCTTTCATTTCAAACAAGAAGTTTATTTAAAAAACAAGATGCTTGATGGGAAAATTATCTAGGGTTCATTTCTTTTACAGAAATTTATCCCTATCTAAAGACATATTGCCTTGTATGTAACAGCTATGTACGAAAAAGTTATAAAATTGTCCTTGCTTTCACAATGATAAATGAAAAATGTTAAAAATTCTCCAGTTGAACAGGTATGCAAGGAATTTTTGTTGCTTTTGTTAAATGGTGAGAGCAAAATAACTTACTGGAATACGCAAGGTAAGAGCTGAATGAGCATGCCACTAATGGAGAAAGGGGTACTTTCACAGAACCAGTATTTTTCCCCATCCCATATCCATTTGATGTTGCTCAAAACATACCATCAGCCATTTAGTTAAAAAAAAAAAAGGCAATATGCTTGTGCACGTACAATAGTTACTTTATGTACAATAAAGGAATGAGGAAGGGGAAAATGAGAGATGAAAGAATAGAGCAATCCACACAATAGTAGTTGGGATGTGGTGGAACCAAAGTGCAGTTTTCTAACTGAGAATGTCGTCTTGGTCTGTGGGGACTGAGGTCTGGAGTAAACAGCAAGTTCCCTTTGTAGGTGACACCTCCTGTCTGCTGCTGGAACACAATGACTGTGTCTTCAAACTTTATTTCCAACTGTGCAGGTATGTCTCTTTCATTGGTTCAACTGGCTGCCCATGAAAATGGAATCTTATCTGCCTCACTGATAAACCTGTTGTTCACAGTAGGCCTTCATTAGTTTATTAAGTGGCATATGCCCTTTAATCTCAAACCACAAACCACAGAACAATCCTGCTCCACCATCTTCAAATTAACATGACTATTGTTCTTAGTCTTAACTCCTTCCTTGGGTTTTTCATTGGCCATGGTGAGCGATGGGGTCTCCTGAGCTGCTGCTTCACCAGAGGTACCAGGTCCTCACTAAATGAGCATAGAAGCAGCAGGACTTGCAAGAAGAAGCCGAACTACTTACTTTAAAAAAGAGCTCAAATGCAAAACAAATGGAAACATGAATGACCTGCATCTGTGTAACATAAATACTCTGGAGGATCAAACCCGCTGGAGTAAGGTTGGGTATGAGTTAGAGATAGCTACCTTCCTTACTTAACTACACCAGCAGCTACTTCCAGCAAAAAGGAACATACAAAATCCTAGTGACTTTATCACCAGTCTGCTAAAAGGCTATTTATTTAATTAGCTTCATAGAAGATGTTTTATAGAAATGATGCCATTTGTTATAATTATGGTTTTGACTCTTTAAAAATTATTTTTTCCCTTGCAACCTTAAATGTATTCCAACAGCCATGACTTGAGGGATCTCCTCATCATCGGTTGTGCTGTGCAGAAGAGAAGCATGAACAGGGTAGATGAAGAGTTTAGTCACAGAGTTACTACTATGTATTAGATATTAGGGAAGATTCAAATAAATTAGAAGTGGACTTTGAGATGAGGCTAGTTCTTCACAGGTCTTTTGGTGGATTAGAGGAGAAAACGACAAAACCAATGTGATTTATAATGCTGACTTCTCTCTCACAGGAATGTGGAAAGTTTTTCTGTCGCTCTGGCACAGAGCCAGTGTACAGCAGAGCAGTTCCAGGGCTGTCTGCCAGACTGAGATTCTTCGCCATGCTCCAGTTCAGACCTCTGCACAAAACGTACTACCAAGCGATCGATATTTCAAGTCAAGGATTAAGCACTTTTTAATGCCTCTAATATGAGAGCAGCTGGTGCTGGTGCCATTGTCAAGAGCAGTAGGTGCTGTGAACTGAGTATGGGTCACTGGATGAGGAGGGGTCCCTTAGAGCCTCGTTAGGCTTGGTGGCCCTCAGAAGGAGGTGTAATAATGTCTGCTAACCACTCTTAATCAACTCTTGTGGGAGAGCATACACAAGTGAGTCTTTTGTAGAAATCTCACTTTTCTCTTATATAAAAGTAGCATTTGAAGGTAAGCCAGAACAGCCTTGAGGCTTTTGACTAAAGTTCTTCCGGCATAAGCATTTCAAAAAGGGACTGAAATATATATCTGAGAAAAGAACAGTCCGGATGCTACATCTGTGACCAAACTATCACAGACTATCAAAATCTTCATCCTCAGAATTTTCAGAAAAGCCTTTTTGGGGCACACTTTCTATTGGGTGTCATGTTTAACAGGCCTTTTTCTTCCAAAAGAATGGGGTGGCTAAGAACAGTGTTCCCTCCAGTGAATTCAGAGAAAGTTAATTTTACATCGAACATTTTTTTTCTTCAATTCACAGTAAGGACCATTACCAGAGAATGTTTAATACAAGAAGTAATATAAAAAAGAAAAGCTAGGACTCACCATACAGGTAAACAAATTTGGACAGTACCAATATGGAAAATAATTTTAATGGCTTTTCGCAACAGAAAAAAAAAAAGGCAGAAATATCCAGCTAACAGATTTATTCTCAGAATATAAAACATCAAGCAGGAACATAAAATATGGGAAGTGTCAGCCATGATGCCTGAAGATTGAAAGCAGAAGTAGAAGAATCTTAATTGTGAGGCATTTGAAAAATGGTGTATTCAGGAGAAGCCTGTGTTTCTCCATCAGCTCTCCTTGCCCTGCCTCTTTTAAGAGCAAAACAAGAGTAGATTTCAAATACCCAGTCCCTCTTATCATCCTTCTCCATACTAAAAACCCAAAACAACAACCCCAAAGATTTGTGTTCAAGAAATGAGAGCTAACAACTTATTTGTATTTCGTTTCCTTTTCAGAGGACCTCACAGGCCTACTTGTAGTTTCACTTAGTTTCCCTTTCAAGGGTAAACTCAACTGAATGAAAGGCAATGAGATGAAAGCAATGGATTAGTACTCTTGGGGCAAGAACTTTTATTAAATACTCATAAATTTCTGTAGAACATTTATGCTTCAAGGCCTTTACAGAGTAATACATCGCGGTGAGACACTTATTATGACCAAAGGCTTAGTAGCTTCACACAGTCTTAATTTCCTCATTCATAAAGTGAGAACAAATAATAATCTATCAGGTAAGGTTAAGATAGAACAACTAGTCAAAGTGACTTGATCAGTACAAAAAATATTTTGCCTCAAATTAAATAATTTATCCATAGGCTAGATGCAACCCTCATAAAAATCAGACCAAGATCGCAGTGTAGATCATTTCAAATGACTCGGATGTTAAGAAGTTTCCTGCTTAGAACATCCCCACTTCAGGATGCTAGCGTAGCTAGTCCATGGAGGAAGACAGCCCAGTCTTCCTGACCCCAGGGCAGGCGAAGAGTTATATCTTCGCACTGAGAAGCCAATAAAAACCTCTCTTGATTATAATTTAGATAAGAACCACTGGATTGAATAATAATGTCTGAAACTCCCCTGGCTGTTTCACCTTGAGACGTCCATCACTGGGTTAAACATGATGCTAATTGCATTTGGATTGATTAATTTCTCTCACTCCTGTCTATTCGAATAACGCTTAACAAAATAATCATAGCACCCAGAGCCAAATCTTTTCCGTCAAAGGAATGAAGCCATCAGAACAGGCAGAGATGAAAGAAATGAAGATGACCCGTAATTACTGCTACGGTGATATCATTACCATATTATACAAAATGAGTGTGGGGGGAGGGGGAGTAGAGGAAGGAGGGGCTGAGATTATTTATTTATTTTAATGGAACCCTACAATCTAAGAATACAGATTTGACATCAAGTGGAACATACAGAAATACAGAACTTTAAAGAAATACAAATCTTGCTCATGAAATGGCAAAATCCAACAAACATTGAGGCCCAAGATACATCAAGTGTCTTAGGCTGTGAGCAGGTATTATTCACGCCACTATTTTTTCATTGCAATAACACTTTGTGTATGACTTGCATAGAGATTTAAGATGCTTTCCTCGTACTGCCAGCATTCTCATAGTTACTGAAGAATTTTTCTTTCGGTCAAGAAATATCATTTTATTTTAATATTGTTAAAGGTGGCCTTGTTTGTAAAATTAGAATCTGGGTTTTAACTGCAGCTAGTTCTAGTTCAAGACACCAAAGAAAATGTCTATGAATCTTCACGCATGGGTCATTGGACTACAGTATGGATTTAACTCACCATTCAGTAATATCTACGATCGGTGCTTTAAAAGAAAGAATAAAACACTGTGTTTCTGCCAGGTGAAATCAAGAATCTAAATCATTTACTCCACAAATTCACTTTCTCTGCTTTCTTTCTGGTTAGTAGAGATAATGTAATATAGTGAAATGGGTTTATTTTATCTGGCTTTGGAATTAGATCTAGATTTGATTCAAATCTCGGCCCCCATTTCCAAGCTTTAAGACCCTGAATAAATAATTTACTTTTCTGAGCATCAGTTTTCTCACCTGTAAAATGGGAATTATAAAATAGACTTTGTAGCGTCTCGTGGATTAAATAAAGTAATGCATGAAAATCTTGCCTGGCATATAGTCAGGAAAGTCAATAAATGACAGTGTTAATCATTTTTATCCTTCATGTTTCAGCTCAAGTGCCACTTTTTCAGAGTGGCCCTCTGTGACCACCTTATCTAAAGTAAGTCCTCTTCAGTGACTCTCTGTTATATAAATCCATTTATTTCCTTCATAACACTCACCCAAATCTAAAATACTTTGTCTATTTACCTTCATGCTCCATTAAGTTCTGTAGAACCTCCTGTTGTACCTCCAGCAAATAGAACAATAAGTTCCAGGTGCATAGTAGGTGATCGACTATATCTCTATTGGAATAATTTATTTGTATGCGAGGAAAGAGAAATGTTGCTTCCTTTTCAATTCTTACTGGAACACTGTGCATTAGAGATTTTTGTTCTAGTAAAATTACATATGTATTTTACCCAGCAATTCCACTTCTAGGAAGTTTTCCCGAAGAGATACCAGCAAAAATATCAAATAGGGTATTCACATACCCTTTCATTTCAGCACTATTTGTAATAAGCGAAGACTGGAAAATAACCCAAATATCCAACAAGAGAGAGGGGACTGGTATAACATTATGGAGTACTATTCAGCTATAAAGAGAATGAAGACGCTTATAACTGCTATGGAGAAATCTCCAAAAAATACTAAGTTGCAAAAGATTATGTATAGTATATTACCTTATATGGAGAATGAGGACAAGGAGGAAATACGTATGTATATTTACTCACATTTTTAAAAGAAACAATGGAAGGATAAAGTTTAGCATTAGTTTTTACTAACAAAGATGGTGACCTAGGAGAAGGAAAAGAAGGGGAAGGAATAGAGGTAGAGGGTAGACACTATGAACGTACCTTACTTTATATGTTTTACTTTGGGACCCCATATACATATTTTATGTACTAAAAACCGAAATTCGTTAAATAGAAAAAAGTAATCTCTAAAAATTGAAATAAACTGCAAATAACTCAAATCTATAAAATCTGGCATAACCACACAGTACGAAGTGTAAATAATTTTAAAAGGCATATTCTGACTATATAGCCCTACAAATATGAATCTTAAGAATATAAAAGAAGCACAGAGAAATCCTGATCTGCATCCAGCAGTCTTGTAGTTACATGTAATTAGCTTTTGATGCTAGTTTTATTGTGGGTTAAAGCAAATAAATAATGATAGTTATTAGGAACCAAGACTTTCAGCATAAGAGAAAAGAGGTATTATAAAATCAAATACATTAAACAGAAATGCTTTAAGATCTTTAATTTGAAATGGGCACATTGGTAGGAAGACAATTTCTTCCTTTCTTTGAAAAAACAAACTTATTTACCACCCCTATCCATGGAAAAGGCCTAGAAGCAATGACAGTCCAGTACTAATCACCACTATTAGTACTTAGATTTCTACAAAGAGGAACTAGGGTTCCTTAGAGAAGTGGATGAAGTTTCAAGTCTGAAGGAGTAAATGAACCAAGGATCTCCTGACATGCTGAAAGCAAGGAAGTTACCGAAGATGACTAGAGTCATGTCAAATGACACAGCAGTCAACCTGAAGGGGCATCTGCCAACTAAAGGTGGGGCAGTTTTGAGTGTCAAAAAGAATAATGATTATAGTAGATTGAAACACATCATATATAAACATCTCTAACATTTTTAAAGCCTTCAGTCACTTCAACTCATTTCATGTTCTGAAAATTGACAAATAAAAGGCGGGGAAATCTAGCATTTTTCTTGCCTTTCCTCTTTGGATTGTATTTCAGGGAAACCAAACAGTTACTGATTTGTTAAAAAAAAAAAATATCATTATTGTTATGAAAAGGAAAGACAGATGCCACCTAAACCCACTGATCTTCACTGAAACTGACAGAGGTCAGCCATATGCTTCTTAATGTGAAGCAAGAGCAAATACATACTACTACTTAAAACACATTCTTACCAAAAGGCTGAATTCTAACCCAATTTATTCTCTAACTCTATCAGATTACAAGAATTTTTTGGGAAAGAGGAAAATGTGGACTGTTACCACCGGGATAAAATCATGCAAATCTAAAATGTGGGAAATGCTATAGGACAAACACATGAGTTTCTTCAATAATTAAATGGCATGGAGAAAATAACCTGGAGGAAGTAGGGAGTGTGGTTATAGAAAACATAGAGACTGAAAATTCATGTCAACCAAATGTAATGTGTAGACCTTGTCTGGATACTGATCCATACAAACGAATTGCAAAAAACACAATATTGAGCCAAATTGGACATAGACTGTTAGATATTATTAACAAATTTTATTTTATTTTGTGTAATAATGTTTTTATTTTTTTAGGGCCTTCTTGGTTAGAGATACACTCAAGTATTTATGAATGAAATGGTACTGATTTGTTTTAAAATACTCAGGCCAATAACACAACTACAACAAAAAGTGTGATACAAGAGGATGGGCATGAAACAAGAATGGCAGAAAGATGACAATTATTGAAGTTGGGGCTGGGTATGTGGTGTTCATTATAGCATTCTCTCTAGTTTATGTTTGAAAAATTTCCATAATAAAAAGAAAATTCACCAAATGTTTCTCTGGAAGTACAGCCTTTTCTCATTATCAGTACACATCATAATACAATGAAGAGTAGGCCAGGGAACAGAGGCCTTGGAAATGGATGGACAGGAAAAGCCTTAGAAAGGGGGTGACTTTTCACGTCACCAATGTTTATGTCCATCGTTAAATTCTTTGGGTGAGAAACAAATTACACATGACCAATCAAAAGCAGATTATATATATTTTTAAAGTCTACCAAATCTAACCCAAGTTAAGCCTAATAATAAGGAGCTGCTGCCTTCCAGACTTTCTCTCTTAATTATTTAAGAAACCATACTGACAAATCAGCTTTCAATTTATCCATAAAACAGCTTATAACGGAAGCTCCCTGGCTCAATATTTTGCTCTTATGAAATTTTCTGGGAGGTAGAGAGAATGAGTTCTTGGCTACTCATTTATTGAATCTCAAAAAGCTTTGGAGGTCGGTAGCAAAACTAACTTTAAGGTCTAGGATAATACAATAGCTAACAAGTTACAAAAAGGAATAGCTTAATCTAAACTTTCACTAGTCCAGCTAAATTCCAACTAGTTTGCCCCCACACTATCAACAACTGTGTATAAAAATAATAACCTCAATAATCCTACTTCACCGTGGTCACTCTTTTACTTCATAGATGCTGATTTACCCAATTTAAAACAAATAACTTGTTCTAGTTGATAATTTGATTTTTAATTGTTTGCACTGTGGTTTCACATATGTATGGTTCATGTTCTCAACCTGACCAGACTAAAAATTAATCAATGGAAGAGATTTTTAATAAAAATTTCCTTTATGGACTTGCAAAAAATGTACAATATATAGTAGCTATCCAGTAAACCTTAATTTTAAAAATCATTTTCCTCTAAAATCATGTAGTAGTAGTACAAAGGTACAACAATTACTGTCTTTACTTGATTATGAATTTCTTTTAAAAGCACATCACCATCAGGTAAGAACTAGATTGTATGACGTGTCTACTTAGAAAGTCATGTGGTAGTGATTATTTTCCTTGTCATTAGAAATAACAGCTAGTTAATCTTCTGTTTTTTTCAGAATATCTAGTTTTGATGTTTCTAAAAATCTTATTTACAACATTCATAATTTAGTAATTTAAAATAATTGGAACACAAAAAATCCTCCAGAAAATTATATCATATTGTGTGTAATATTCTGCTTCATTGAAATTCCAGAGCTTACCCTGTACATAGTTAACATACAATAAACATGAACTGAATGAAAAAACACTCCTTAATTGACAGTGCAAACCATAATTAAGGATCTTAAAAACAATTTATGGGTAATCAATATGGCTAAATATAATATAGAGAGGGAAATCTGGTTAATTAGATACTATATAAACATTTACTCTAATGCTTAATAATTCCTATCTTTTAAATATTTTTATTTGCATTCAAACCAATACAGAAGTAAAACTGAAAGAAGTATTTTATAGATGCCACACCACTGGCCTCAAAATCAGAAGGTTAGAGTTCTAATCTGGTTTCTTTAGCTAGTCATCAAGTTTTTACTACGTGACGATTATATACTCTTATTTCAGATGATGAGACACCAAAAGAGATCAAACGATCTTCCTTAGAAAATCCCTCTCCCCTCTTTTGGGCACTAAAGTTTGTCGCCAACTGCTTAATTTTGCTCTGTGTAGATACCTATAGAGAGCTTTGCAATTATGGAGTACTTTTCCCCCCAAAACCTTAAAGAGAAGGCCAGGTGAGGAGATCACTAATACCTCCTATTTCAATATACCAGAGGTCTTTCAGGTGGGTTAGTTAGAATTAAAAAAATTTAAAACCTGTATCAGTGGTTCTCAAAATGTGGTCCTGGACCAACCTCATCAGTATCACTTTGGGAAAACGTTAGACCTATACATTCTTAAGCCCTCATCCCAGATCTACTGAATCAGAAACTCCAGAGGTTTGGCCCAAGAATCCATGTTTTAACAAGACCTTTAGGTGATTCTAATGCATGCTAAAGTTTGAGAACCACTACCTATGCTATCCAGGCTCTTTGATTTTTGTTTCCAGTTCTCCGCAGTTCTAATTCATTACTACAAGAGGAGGCAGGATTTCATTTTACTAAAATTATGATCATAAAGTATATTTCTTACCATAAAGCTAAATGTAGAGGAAAGACTTTTAGAAAATATTGAGTAACGAAGAGAGAAATTAAAACATTCAGCCAAAGGATTAGAATTTTTGCCATGCATTGTGCTTAGTGTTAGGTTACAATACAATCCTTAACCTTGAGAATATTGGCAGGCAATTGGAAAACAAATAATAATCAAACAATGTCATCAAAGCTATAAGTATACTATACATTATGGGGACAGAAATGGGGATAATTAATTCTGAAGGTTTGGGTTGGATCTATAAGAAAAGTTTTAGAAAAGGTGTGATATTTAAACCAAGCCTTTAGGAATTTACTATATAGGAACACCCAGACAAGCTAAGGATAGCTCCTTTTTAAAAGCTTTCCACTAGGCCACTAGTGTAAAATGCAAGTGAACATTATGAAACATATCTTTAAATAAGCCTTATGTACCCACTTCATTCCCAGCACGGTTTGGGATTTCTTGTGGATACCAAAGTAGTACTATAAGACATAGCCCTGCTTTTAAGAAATTAAACCACAAATAATGAATTTGGCTTATCCAAAATTTGGCAAAAACTAAGCCAATTATAACTACTTGTCATCATATTTTGTTAGGCAAAAAGCTGTGATAGTCAATAACAAAATCACAGTTAAGTCAAGCGACTTGCTCCTAAGTTTAGTTTCTTCTCAAGAAAGTTTTTACAAGACATAAAAAAAATGGAGACATCTACCATGCTTTTATTTAAAAAGCTTTATTTATATGCTTTAATTTTTTTTATTTGAAAGAAATAAATGATGTCTAAAGTCCTGGCTGGAGGATGTTATCTTAATGAACTAAAAAAATCCTTGTGCTTGTAAGATCAACCTGACCTAATTCCATGAAAAAGCCAAATCTTAAATCAGTTTTTCCTCTATATTTATGTTAATTCCAATAAACTAATATTCCTGTAACCAAACACACCTTGAAAAAAGTGCATTTTTTTTGAAGGTAGAAAAACCATAAAAGCTTGTTCTCATAATTTGCTAAAAAGTTTATTTTAATAAAGACTACTTATTATGTCCCTAGTAATCTAGGTTCGATTTGATTAAGGGGTCCTATTTCTAATAAACAAACCCCCCAAATCCAGAATTGAGTCTTAGGCCAGAAGACAACGTGAGTAACACACTTAAATATCCCCATCATTAATCATATTCCTTGAACTACTTCCTTAATGATTGCCCAAGTTCAACCTGAGTTACTGAGTACACTCACTTCATTTGTACAATCAATGATGTGTCTTTGAGGTTAATGTCAATACAGAAATTAATTTCTGTATGCCGGAAGCTGTTCAGCATTCCAAGTGTATAGATTCTTTCTTTCAAAGTTTCACTCTAAGTAAAAACAAGAATATATGACTGAGATTAAAAATAACAAAACAGAGGATATGACCTACTGTTGTCATTCAGCTTTCCATGCCCCAAGATAGCCAACCAACTGTAAATAGAGCCACCATAAACCATTCTTCTCCATTCTTGCTCCTGATATGAAATATTAAACTCTAGAGTCTTTTGAAATAGAATCTGACACTGAGAGTGATGAAAGCAAAAATGGCTGTGTTTGGGCTTACCTGGTCAGTTTCTAAGTGACTCAAAAAGACAAAGGAGAGACTAATAATTCGTTGAGTTATCTAGTAGTTTAGCAAAATATATTAGATCATTGGATGATATACGTTATACTCAAAATAAGTTAAAACTACATCCAGGGGATTCTAATGCAAATCTTATAATATAGAAACACATCCTCACATCAAAACAAAGCATAAAATGGTGACGACACAAAAACTTGTACACAAATGTTCATAGCAGCCTTCTCATATCAGCCAAAAAGTGGAAATATCCAAATGTCCATCAACTGATGAAAAACGTGGTATAGCCATAAAGTGAAATATTATTTGGCAATAAAAAGGAATGAAATCCATAAAGACAGAAAGTAGGTTAGTGATTACTTAGGGCTGGCTGCGGAGGAAGAGTGGAATCGGGGGAATGGGAGTGACAGCTAATGGGCATGGGGTTTCTTCTTGGAGTGATGGAAATATTCCAAAATTAAATTGTCATAATGGTTGCACAGTTATATGAATATACTAACAACTCATTGATCTGCATACTTTAAACAGATGAATTTTATGGTATGTGAAAAATATCTCAATACAGCTGCTTTTATAAAAATGGGTGACGTGTAGAATTGTGTAAAAATTACACGCGGAAATGTAATAAGCCCCTTGGGCTCAGTGAAACCCTTGATAAAGAGACTTCACACACACAAGGAAGATCCGAGGCAAAAGAACCTGAGTTTCTCCACTGAAACCACAGGCATCCAGTTCTTTACCTCTATCCCTTTTAGCCCTTTCCTTTTAGCTTTGATATTGCTAAAGAACTGTCTGAAAAAAAATCTGGGCACTGGGACATTACTTTCATATACTTCAAGAGAAAATATACTTCATAAATTCAATTTGTTTCAATTCAGATATCATTAGAATTTGTATTTATGATGCACTTTTAGAAAGCAAAGATACTATATTTGGAATTAAAATAAGTGCAGTACTTAGAGTACTTAGACACTATGAATAATTATTTGAAAATGCTCCTTTTGTTTAATGACTAAATGTTCATCCCGGGAAGTCAGAATGCAATTAGATTTCATATAAGTAGATTAGATTAATGCAAATGCATTAAATGCAAAATCACTTAACATATCTATATATTTAAACATATCAAAATCCATAAACTGAAAGATTAAGGTTGCTATGAAAGTACATGTAAATAATTAGTTAGATGTAATAATTGAATTAGCAATCCTAACTCAGATCATGAGCAATGTAGATAACTTCATTTAAACAAAAGCATTTAATTGTAGACTTTCCATATGTGCTCATTATTGTGCAATGCTCTGAAGATACCAAGAATAAAACTGAGTTTCTTTTTTTTTAATTGGTTCATTCAATATATATTCATTAAATATAACTTCATATAGGGTTGGTAATGTTCACCTTTTGGCCTTCACAATTTGAAAAGATTAAAAGATTCAGAAAATCACTACACAAGTTAACACAGTTATTCCTATGATATAATTCCTCAGACTCCATAAGAGCCTCCATAATCGTCAAACTAGTTATTTGCTGGCCTTTTAGTCCTGTGTGGCTGAGGAGAATCATTTTCTGATGTGAATGCATTCTTACATTCTTAATATATTTGTGAGGCAAAGTTTTCAGTTGTTCTAACAAGTGCCATCTTTCCTGGTGCTAACTTGACATTATGCTTCTTACTTCTTACTCAGAACAAGTTGTACCTTGCTCTACACATCAAATAAAAACCTGCTTAGTCTTAGATTCCACCTGACTGGCATCATGTAATGTTAACATGTTTATTACACATTGTTCAAAACTTAGAGTGGAGAGTTTGTGCTGCTGAAAGGCTAAAACCACAATCACTAATATTTCTTAGTAGTATGTTGGGTACTCTTCAAGGCACTTAACACGTGTTATTATTTAAAATCCTCAATCTATGGCCATGCCACTCAGAACATGCCCAATCTCATCTGATCTTGGAAGCTAAGCAGGGTCGGGCCTGGTTAGTATTTGGATGGGAGACCACCTAGGAATACCAGGTGCTGTAAAAAAAATAGATAAAATAAAATAAAAAATAAAATAAACAAAATAAAATAAAAAATAAGATAAAATCCTCACAACCCTATAAAACTGGTACCATTTATCATTCCCATTGACAAATGAGGTGCACAGAGGTTATATAACTTGCTCAAGTTTATACAGCTAATAAGTGGTAGAGGCAGGATTAGAACTTAGGCAGCCTTAATTCAAGAGCCTGTCCTCTTAACTACTTTGCTACAGTTATTTCCCCATAGTCCCTGACCTCAAGGAGTTCAAAGACTAGAGATATAAACATCACTTATTCCATACTGACTGTAACAGAGGAATGCACAGGAGCACAGAAAAAGGGTTAGGGAAATGAACGTAGTTTTCCAGGGAGAGGAAACAGCATTCAGTAGTCCAGACATTCTAGGCATAAATTTCCCAAGAGATTTAAGTTTGTTTTAAGAATTAAAAAGAAAGATATATGAGAATATTGGCCTAAATTCACTTTCCAATTTTCATGCCTATTGTAAATGTAGTCTTTATTCACATAATGACTGTTCGCTACTTTACAAAATTTTGGTAGATAAAACCCTTAAGAATCTTAAATTCCTGTTACAACTGGGAAAATTATCTTTTTAAAACATGTTATATTGTAATTGTTTCTGGTGTATAAAATACAATAGATTTTTGTTTTTATAAAATGGTTTCATAAAAAGTGCTATTTAAACACTGGCACATTCTATTTAACACTATCATTCCTCAGTTAGAGAACATCACATGGACCAAACTGGTATTGTGTGCTGTGTTTAAAGAAACCCCAAACATTTGCTTTGTGTAGTTATGCCAAGCAAGAGAGATGAAGGGGCAACCTCATCTATAATTCTTTAATCACTTTGAGCTTGCACTATGTCCAGGTGATTTAAAGTGTTCTCTTGTTTATACCATGACTTTATTTTTAAGTGCAATTTGAATGTAAGATAATTTAAGCCCCCAAAGGACTGAAAAATTAATGGAGAAAAATACCACAGCAGGAAGAATGCACCTTTCAAAGAATGACTCTCACATTCCATCTCCACAACTACCACCCACTCTCAAATCTTCTCTTCTTCCTTTGGTAAACACAATAAAGCTTCATGACATTATATTTGTTATACAATCTGTATTTATTTACTTCTGAATTCTTATTTATTACTTAAATTTGTTCTCATTGTTTGGTTGATATACTTTTCTACCTAGGAAATTTTTTGGGGTATCTTAGGTTGGGAAGGAATGCATATAGTTTTTCTTACTAAAATTAATAAAAATATTTTTCATTTAATGGCAGAATTTTTCAGAAACACATTAAAGATAACAGAAAGATATGTGTATTCAGTACTGTTTCTATGAAATGCGTCCCTTTAGTAAATGTGTGGTACTTCCCCACAAAACTCCAAATCCTCCCCGCTAAAATCTAAACTAAACCTCAATTCATTCTTTGAAAGCAACTTTCTTGATATATAACTTACATACAATAAATTGGACCTGTTTTTAATCACAGTTTGATGAGTTTTCACAAATGTTTAAAATTGTATAACTGCCATCACAATCAAGATATAGAATATTTCCATCAACTGCCAAGTTGTTCTCTTGTGCCCTTTTGTAATCAATACCAATTATCGCCGTAGTCCTAGGCAACCACTGATCACTACACAATGAATTTTCCTTTTTCAGACTTTCATATGAATAAAATCATAGCATGCAGTCTTCAGTATATAATTTTTTATATCTATCCATATTACCACATGTATCAGCAGTTTGTTTCTTTTTAATGCTGAGTGGTATTTTATTGTATGGATATACCAAAAATTGTTTATTCATTCACTGGTTGATAGACCTTTGGGATTTTTCCACCTGATGGTTATTATGAATAAAACTGTCATGAACTTTGTACAGTCTATGTGCAGACATGACTTTTCATTTGTCTTGAGTGAAAAATAAATTAGGAGTGGAATTGCTAGGCTCTATGGTAAATCTACCTAACATTATAATAAATTGCCAGACTTTTCCAAAGTGGCTGTACCATTTTACATTCCCATCAGGAATGTATAAGTTCCAACTGTTCCATATACTCCCCAACACTTGCTATTGTCTGTCTTTAATTTTAGCTATTACAATAGAGAGAACTATAAGGTTAGGAATAAACAGAAAAAAATGGAGTAATTCAACATGGTGACTAGCTGTTTATTTTGTAGATTTTCTGTTCAAAGCAAAAAAAAAAAAAAAAAAAAAAGAATCCTTAATTCTTACAGTTGAAAAGAATATTTGAGAATACTTAATCTAATCTCTCATCTAATTCCAAATAGCATCTGGTAACATTCCAGAGCTAGTGAAAGATGGGAAACCTGGTACTTTTCAAGAGTCCTTTAAATTTCTGGACATTTAGAAAGTTCTTCCTTCATACTGTAGCAAAAATAAAACGAAAACAAAACAAATCTCTAACTTCTTCCCATTGTTCCCAACTGTCCCCCAGAACAAGAGATTAGCCCATGGTTAGTCAATGTAGATCAAATGGGATGTAACGAGTCCAATCAAAAGTAAGGAAAAATATGAAATATTAGGGACAACTAAGTCAATAACAGACAGCTGTCCCTGAATACTTTAAGAGCAATAAAACCCATTATCATCTTCCTTGACACTAGGATTCTGTTCAGACACAAGGGGTTTATAGAAACTGCAAAATTTTTTTTGTGCTTGTAGATATTCTGTATTTCAGATGAAACTCACGATAAGGAGAAACAGCATGTGATTCTATAGTCAAACACAGACGATCCATTAAAAAGACAAGTGACAGCTCAACCCTCTCTCCAGAAACATTTGTCACCTATGCCTTTATCCTTCAGGGATTTAAGTTGAGTGACATTTGCTGTAGGTTGATAATTAGTTTTCCTTCCTTTCTTTTTTTTTTTCTAAGAAAAAAAAAAGCATAGGAGGCCAATGTTGGCTTCTTCCCCATGAGAGACACTAGCCTGAGTGGTTTTGGGAATACACGCCTTGATCAGATTTGCACTATGACTCCTGAATGCATGAGCCATCCCACCAACACCTGCTCTCCTGACAGCCACTCGGGACTGGCAGAAAAAGGATCCATCAATACTACTCTCCCCAGTGTTAAATGTACAGTTCAATATCATGTTAAAAAGTAAAATTCCATGCACCAAAACCTACCAGTTACCAGAAGTCAGTATTTAGAAGTCCCCAATAATGAAAATTAACATAGCATCTAATTTTCCCCCCTACTGAATTGCTTTCCAACTAAGTACTGAGAAAAGTACCACTTACATCAAGGGAAGAAAGATGAGATGGGAAGGAGTGAAATTCCTTAATCAAATCATGTCACCAAGATACCGCTAAGGGTTTGAGTTTTAGGTTCTATTTCTCATCATGGGGTGGAAATATAGCCGCTTCCCAACCAGAAAATGTGAATTACTTAAGTTTGGGCATGTAGATTTAATAACACAAAAACTGACAATATGTAAGCAATCGCATTTTAATTCAAAATAATTAGCTTCCTTTTCATAAACATAGGAAGGCAGACATCTTTTATTTTTGGCCTAGTCATATACATTTCCTGTTTTGGTTTCCATCTATTTTCCTATTAAAAATTATTTAGTTTTCCGTATCCTATACCACTTTCTTTCTTGGCTTATTTCCTCATTTGAGCGGTGCATGACTTCCCATAGTTCCTTAGTTTAAAGAAGGTCAATTTTTTGAGACCTTTCATGTCTAAAAATGTCTTTATTTCATCTTTTCACTTGATTTGGCATTCTAGGTTGAAAAAAATTCAGAATTTTGAAGGCTTTGTTCTAATAGTCTCCAATGTTAAAGACACTGTGATTCCCATCCTTTGTATAAAACTTCTTTTTTGTCTGTTTTCTCTGGAAGCTTCCAGAATCTTCTTTTTTTCTCCAGAGTTCTGAAATTTCAATAATGATGTGCCATTTTTATCTATTTTGCTGGCACCTGGTAAGACCTTTCAGACTGGAAATTTATGTCCTTCAATTTTGGAAAGTTTTCTTGAAGTATTTTGTTAATGATTTCTTTTCCTTTTTTGCTTTTTCTGGAACTCCTATTATTCAGAGGTTTGGCTTTCATAGATTGGTTCTCTTTTCTCTTTTGTTCATATTTTTTTGCTCTACGTTTTGGGAGATTTCTTTAACTTCAACTCTGAAAGCTTTCACTGAGTTTTTGATTCTATCATATTGTTAATTTCCATGAGCCTTTTCCTGTTCTGTGTGTATTCCGCTTTTATATAGCATCCTGTTCTTACTACATCTGCAATATCTTATCTCTCTGAGAATATGAATGAGAGTTTTGCATAGTCTGTTTTCTGAGTTGATTTCTTTCCATTTGTTGCCTTCAGTCTTTATTTTTCATGTTAGGGACCTTTCTTAAGCACTGATAATTGTTCGGTTTTCTTTTTACATATACAAATAGGGAACTAAAAATTGCTTGAAAAGTCTGAGTGTAGGAGTTGGGCTTGTCAATTGTGAGCTTCACTGCAGTATGACCAGGCTGGTTAGTTGTAGAACTTCCTTTATTCTGCAGCGCCTTCATTCTTCTTGGGCTGGTCGGATCCCCGCAGAGAAGTCTCTTCCACACTCCTGACTGGAGGGTGAAGGCCTGGCTGTGCAGGGAGATGTAGTCTCAGCGTTGTCTGCATAATTTCACTATATTTTCAGTATTGCACCTCCGTCATAGGTTGGTCCTGTACCCACCCATTGAGGAATCACTTTGTTGTACCCTCTCTAGAGAAGAAAGTTCTATTCTTTTGTGAGGTATAATAAAGCAGGTGATCTAGGCATCTGGCTCCTTCTGAAACAGACTTTAATTAATCTTTCTTGATTAAACCATCTCCATGTTCTACCTGGTACCAATCTTCAGCCTTTGGAGTATTGTTGAGGTGTGAACTGGCTTGGTTCTTGGCTTTCCTCACTTTAAGACTAATTTTCTTAGGTTTGTTAAGTTTATATGCTTTCTAGTGTCCAAAATTTTGCTGTTGTCCTCTTTCCTGTTCTCTCCTTGAAATGAAGGCACATATCTTTTTTAAAAACTTGTTTTAATAGTGTTTGGGAAAGCATACATGTGCATTAAAACGATCATTAACCTGGAAGCACTCTCTCCCCATATTTGTTTTTCACTATAGATGCTTCTAGCTTTCTCCATAATTCTGTCTTGTCATCCTCCCCACTCCCACCTAGGTTTTGTCTTTACATTCCTAATGTTATTTATACAGTTTCAGATATCAAGACACAGTGGGCAGCTTCTGAAAAAGTAGCAATGGAAAAAATAATGGGTAAATACCCATCTGTTCTCTGAGTGCCCTGGAGGCTGTTTCCATTTTTTATTCTGTAAATATACAAAGACACAACAGGCATTTGCACAATACTGTTTTATAAAACACAAAAGTAATATGGTCCCTGACAACAAGGGCCTTATAATTTTTAATTTAGTTGAGAAGACAAGCATAAATAACGATTGGGTGCTAAAGGAAGTCAGGAAGAGGAGGACTCAATGTGGCTAAAAAATTGGAAGAGAATAATAACAGTTCAAGAAAAACAAAAGGATTAGAAGAGAGGACTAGTTGTAAAGCAAATTAGGAGAATTTAATGTGGTTAAGAGGTTAGAAGAGCCATCTTCTATTCACATTCATGCTTTGTCTTCCAATTACTATCAGATTTCTTTTTAATTTTGAAAATTTGTTAAAACCTATTGATTAATATTTAGCAAACCCCTTTGTGAAAAGTAGCCAATTTTGAGGGACATTTACAGCTAAATTAAATCACTGGCTCAGATGGCATTGTCTAGGTAGTGAATGCTACCCAGCCAATTGTAAATGTTACAGGTGAACATTTTTAAATAAAGAAGAGAATAGTAACAGTTCTGAGAACAATAAATGTTTATTAAAAAGCAAAACAAAACAAAAAGTATTCATGATGCAAAACAAAATTGTTTAATTTGTGAGATTTAACATCACACAAAGCTTTTACTCACTGTGTCAGTTATTCGTTTATTGCCTCTCAGCTCCTAAACTCACCCTTCTCTGCCCTGCTTTGTGGCAGTAGAGCTGGACCTCGCAGGAGGCTACATTTCTCCTCTGTCAGCCTGCTCAGTGTTAAGCTTGCCAGTAGAGAGAGCACTGGTGGGAGACTGCAAGGCTGAAGCAGGAAGAAAGAATGTCCTTCTTACAGTATGTGGTTTTTCTGCACAGCGACATTCATGTTGGCATGCAGGGGTCCCAGAACGTTCACCTTGGCAAAGGTGGTGGCCCTGAGAGTTCAGTGGAGGGACTCCCTCTGGCTAAGATTCTTCCCTCCAGACATATGGCTGCTCCTGCAATTCACCGGCAGAGTACCCTCTGGCACTGGGTAGTATGTTCCTGTGACAGTCCTGTCCTTTCTTCAGAGGTCTGAATCTCACTCAGCCTTGTGGGACTGCTTCTAAGTTTCTAGGTTCCTCTATGATGTACTTTCCTTCAGCCCTGGGGGTAGTGGCTTTCTGTAATTGCTACCTCGGCACACTTTGGAGTCTTCTTTTACCTTTTTAGAAGTTATCCACCTTTCATCTAGTTAACAATTCTTTATTTAAAAATTTCCCTGTTCGTATTACTCCTGACTGTACTCTGGTAGATACAATCAAACAAAAAGACCAACTAAATGGAACATGTGATACTAAGTAAAGCCCGTCCCTAAATCCTATTGTTAAAAATGAATTCTGGCAATTACTATTATAAATCTAGAGACATTCCCCCAAAATGTCGATTCTGATTAAGACCACCATAAATAGAAGGTTATCCAAACCACGAGTACTAAACGCTGAAGAACAAGAATAAAGAACAAACTATATCAGAGAAACTTCCGGATTTTGTTGCGATAAAATTACAAGATTAGTGGCTGACAAGAACCCAATAGATGAAAGAACCTGATTATAAAAAAGCATTTAATTCTGCTTCTCCTGGCATCTTCCTTGCAAAATTAATTAAAACTAGCCAGGATATATGAGTCTCATGAATTGAAAACTAGCTTCAAGACCACAAGTAGTGATTATAAACTGCCCTAAATCACATTGAGAAAGGTGTCTGTTAGAATGTCCACAGAGTATTACACTGGTTATAATCCAGTTTTCCATTAGTGATTAGAAAAGTAAAGAGTAAGTTAATGTTTAGTAGACATTAACTAGAAGGGTTTTGTGAAAACTAGTATGGTCTAAAGTATACAAGATTTAGAAAAATGAGAAAGAAGTACAAAAGGTAAACAAACTTTCTTTAGTATGAATAATTAATATAAAAAGTAATTTTCACCTAGTGATCCTAAAACCTCCATATGCACGTGGGACCACATAAAGTTGACAGGGAATAATCAAAGGTTTTTATCTGGGCTAAGGACAGCAGCCACCTCAGGGGACTTAATTCCTTTCAGTCTATAAACTAATTCCTTTCAGATTATAAACCCGTAGAGAGAAGAGTATTTGGGTCTATAAATAATCTTTTGCACAGCTACATCATATAGCAGCTTAAGTTAATGCCAGAATTTCCTTTCCATGTAGATTTGTACATTGACAAATACACAGAGGCAGAAACAAAACAGAAGAAGCAAAAGCAGCAGTAACACCAGCTGCCAAACTGAACTTTTATAAAGCTATCATAAGGCCTTAAAGAAGAGACTGCCTAAACCCAGAAGTTGTCTGGCCTTGCCCATCCTCACCTGCACCTCCAGGCACCTGTGTGTGTGAACAAAGCAGATGCCATAACAAGTAACCATAATGTCAGGTAAGGGCGGGGGAAAACGTTAACAGAGCCCTGTCTTTGTCCAGTGACAGTGATCCTGCATGTGGTGGAGGCCGGGCCCCTTCCCAGACTCAGAGGGCAAATCATTACTGGTCCATCTAAACCAATGACGGCGTCTCATTTCTCTGGACAGGGACTTGGTATAGGCATAGGAATGAGACCAACACTGTCTAATGGCATGTGAGGGGAAACCTGCTTTAGAGCTTCTGGGTTTTTTCTCACTAATAAGAAGACACACAGGGGGAAAACAATTGCCTTTTCTATCTCAGGATATTGTTGTCAGCATATAATGTCAAAAGCTGTAGCAGCCATCTTGCAACAGAATGGAAGCCAACCAAAAAAGGAATTCTACACACTGAAGGTGACGCAGCAGAAAGACAGAATAGGGGTCCCTGATGATAATGTCGAGTCACTGACTTAACCAACCCCAAAAATGAAATATCTCTGGACTTCTTGTTATATGGAACATCCTTACCTTTTAAGCCACTTTAGTTGGGTTTTCCATAATTTGCAGACAAAAGCATCCTAACTGATAGAGATTATATTGGTTGGCTGGGGCTGCCATAACAAAATACTACAAACTGAATGTCTTAAACATCAGAAACTTATTGTCTCACAGTTCTAGAGGCTGGAAGTCTGAGATCAAGGTATTGGCAAGATGTTTCCTTCTCAGGGCCAAAGGGAAGGATCTGTTTCAGGCCTTCCTCCTTGACTTTTAGATGGCTGTCTTCTCTCTGTGTCTTTTCACATTGTCTTTCTTCTATGTATGTCTCTGTGTCTAGATTTCCTCTTTTTCTAAGGACATCAGTTATATTGGATTATGACCTACCCTAATGACATCATTTTTAACTTGATGATTATCTCTGTAAAGACCCTATCTCCAAATAAGGTCACATCTCGAGGTACCAGGGGTTAGGACTCTATTGTAACTTTTTTAGGGAGATACAATTCAACTCATAATAGAGACCTTTAAAAAAATCTAATAAAAGCCATGGATACTCTCTGCAGAAAAATATACATGTGTATGCACACACATACAATTTTGTTTATAATTTCAGGAGATTCGTGGACTCTTAGGTTAGGAACCACAGCTACAGAATCTTCCTAAACAAGACAAACACTCGAGCATTACTCCCACACACAGAGAAGCTTACACCAGTAACTGCCTCAGGAGTAACACGGATTGACTCCGTGAAAGAAGCCCCAGGCGTGAGTCTACAGGAGCTGAGCAGGGCTGTTGAGGACAGGATATTGTGGACATTACTCATTCATAGGGTCACCAGGAGTTGGAGCTGACTCAAAGGCACATCACACACAATATCACACTGCAGGTTAATTCCAAGGATACTGTATTATGAATTTACAAAGGCAGGAAAGAGATATTTTACTGAATGAGGGTTGATAAGATCATCGGAAAGCTTTAGGAAACAGTTACCAAGAGAGTGTTCTCTTACAGGGATGAAGTCAATGAAATTCTTTATCTCATTAAAAATTTTTAGGCATAACTTGGGTGAGATTTTTCTACATCTGAATTTCTAGTATTAAATGTTACTTATAATTAAATGAAAATATATAATCTACAGTGAAAATTATTAATACCAAAAGAGGACATTTTATTTGCATTAATCCCTTAATATTAAATAAGCTATAAAAAATACAAAAATTAAGATCCAACCACTGGGAATACAGAGCCTTTAAACACTTGCTTCCATGGCCCAGCACACCTGTGTCGTCGGCAAGGCTGGAAGGAGCTCTGAGGCCTGTGAAAATGGCCGGAAGCAAAGGTTAGAGAGAACTGGGAGGGAAACTGTAACCATCTGGGTACAACAGCGATGTAACTTGCAAAGTGTGAAGGACTAGAAAATTCTGAAATTTTGTGCTATTTGGCTCTGAGAAATAGCATTCAAAATCATTAAGGGCCATTTGTGAACTGTGGCCATCAGGTTAAATAAGTTTGACTTCTGCTCTGTAGAGATAAATAACTTAAGGTAGCAGTAGCGATAGGGACAGCAAACAGACTCTTTCCTTCTTAACATTAAAAATTGCTACAAAAAAAGTTAAATGATAAATAAAGCAAGTGTCCTAAGGACAAATCAACAAAAAATTTGATCATCAAGATACCTCTGAAGTTGAAATAAAGAATCAGGAACATCTGCAAAAACATGTGGCAAATGATATACAAAATCCTTTATTAATGAGACTAAGAAGTTGTACACTTTTTCTTCCTCAGAGCCACAAGTGTAGAATCCACACTGAGTGATAAAATTTAACTCTGCCTGAAGGAATAGGTAGATGCTACCTGGAGAATGTGGGATTTGAAATGGCCTTGAAGGATAACGCAGAAGTTTTCCAGATAAAACTGAAGAGACAGGCTAGGTCAATGTTATGAAAGTCCTTTTGTGAAGGCCTGAGGAATGTGAATTTTATCATGTAGGACCCAAGGAACCAAACAACTTTTATATGCAGAAATATGACATCATTAGCTTTGTTTTTTAAATATCTGTGGTAGCAGCGGATAGACTGTTTCACCGTTGAACACAGCAACTAACAATGCCACACAACTAACAGATGCTCAATTAATACCTGATTGACTGCCTGAAGCTTTAGGAAAGAGTCATCAGAACTGCAGATTGACATAAGCAAAGGCTAGTCCAAAAAGCCAATACTGGGTATTGACATAAAGATAAGAAAAGTATTTAAGGCTTGATGCTTTTTTTTTGTTTGTTATTGCTCAAAAAGGGGTGAGTTTTATGATCTATAACCGAATGAAGCCAATTCTTCTTTTTCTACATTAATATGACTTTATCTGGCTTAAAATAGGAGGACAAAGCAAATCAATAACCTTATCTAGAGGAAATAAAGCCATGTAAAATTGCATCTAAAACATCAATGTTTATTTCAGTCTGTAAGCCCTTTTCGTGCTCGGCTGTACAGTCTCCAATCATCCCTGAAATACAAGTGATTGGGCTCTTCTGGACCCACCAGTTCAGGGGAGGGAACATTTATCTACCGTCAATTCATGGGACACTAATCTCCTTCCCACTCCTCTGATTACAAGTAAGCAGGATGCTAGAGGAAAGGCCTCAACAGATGCTTTAAAAATAAATAAATAAACCCAGCCCCTTCTGCTCCAGGAACACAGAAAAGATTGGCATTAATACAAGAGAAAGTGATCTGCCCACACAAAAGCCCATCTGAAGGAGGAGCAAACCCCACAAGCTAGCCTGGCATTATTGCTAGGAAGACAGCACACTTGTTAAAAATGTATATTTTAATTTTCTGTATTGCAAAAGGCCCCAATTTGCCCAGGGATCTAGCTAAGCTGCCATTTTCTACTACGACAGAGTCTAATCTTTATTTAATGGATTTAGCATCTATCTTTACTAGAGTGGTCTCTAAGGAAAAGGGGAGGGGAGAATGAAGGGGCAGAGAAGAGATGATCAGATCCCCCCTCCCCCTTTCATCCATTCGGTGCTCATGTTTGTGTTCAAAATTCAATTACCTCCTTATTGATACTTCACAGAGATATTTAAGCTGCAAACATGAAGCCCTGATTTCCCAAGGGGCCATGCCCCTCTCTATTTCACTGCTCTGCTTCCCCCTGGGTGAATTCCTGAGGCGTCCATATTAATAGGTAATCAGTCACAATTCATTTATTAAACAGCTAGCAAGGTTTATCAGCCTGCCCTGATTAGCCCGAAGAAACCACTGAATTCCTAATTTATTTATGGAAATGTAAGTGTCTTTTTGAATTCCATTCAGGAGCTGCAGGAGTGTTTTGGTCTTAGCATACTGCAATCTAACAGGCAGCAGAAGCAGCAAGAGAGCTTTCCAGGAAGAAGAGCTGCTTGCCATCAGAAGGCAAAGAGCCAGGGACATACACTGCAGAGATTCTTCTCCTGGCCATGGGATTTGGGTCCACATAATCCTTGGATTAGTACTTATTTGATTGCTTTCTGTTTACATAAAAGAGTTTGAAATGTTGTCACTAGGCAGCCATTACTATCCACTGTAACAAAAATCAATCTCAGGGATGCTGCTTTTGATTGGCAGAAAAGTGGCCCTTAATGGAGTAGAATTGAGGACCTCAGTGAGTTAAAAGACAATAATTCTTAGCAGAGTTAAAACCAACATCAGACTGGAATACAAACCAAAACTACTAAAATAATACTTTTCACGCATTCATCTTAGAATAGTAACTAAACCAGGTCCTGTTTTAATCTTATACTGTTCTAGGCTGCAGTGACAAAAGAGCTTTGCATATAATTTCTACAATTTTAATCAATTAACGATTCACCCAAAATTACCCATTACTAATTAAGAGGCCAATACAGATTAAATAAAGCTCTTAGGAGTAACATTAAAAGCCATGCTAACTGCCCTGATAGATGCAATTAGAAAAGAAACTGTTAAAAGACATGAGCAGATCATTTAACCTAGACTTCTTTTTTCAGCCAGAATTAGGACTGGCTCCGTCTGTAAAATGATAAAATATAAAGAATATAAAGACTATAGCCAATGTTTCAATGCCAACAAAGAATGCTGTTAATGTTTATCTTAGTGTGGGTTATCATCCATGGCTAATATTTTCAAATCCTAATCTGCCTTCCTCATATACTACGATTAAGGGCAACTTCCCCATATAACCTAGTGTATGCAGTGAAAGGCAAACCACAATCATGAGAAAAACATCGAATCCCAGGTGAGGGCCATTCTACAATGTACCTGACCAGTACTTCTTAAAACTGTCAAGATCATCAAAAAGCAAAGGAAGTTTGAGAAACTGCCATACCCAAGAAGAGCCTAAAGGTAGAAATGACTATTAAATGTAATTTAATTATGGTATCCTGGCTGAGACCTGGAACAGAAAAAGGACATTAGGGTAAAACTAAGGAAATCTGAAAAAAGTTAAAAAAAAAAAAAAGTGAAGTTCATTCATCGTAATAAATGTACCATGATGATAACAGGGAAAACTGCGTGTGGGTTATACGGAAACTCTCCTTCACAATTTTCCTCTAAATATCTAAAAACCATTCTAAAATTTAAAATTTATTTAAAAAACAAAGTGACAATTAGAATATGGCCAAAACATGAATAAGTCATTTTTATATTTTTACAAGGGAAGCCTGAAGATATACTTTCAAAAAACATATTTCACTGAAAACAATTTGAGAATATTGAAAGAGAACATATTTATCAAAAAAATTTTCATATATATTTATTTGTTTCTACCTGATAGAAACAGCAAAAATATATTTAGTTCTTAGTATATTATCAGTTTTAAATGTATTTTCCAGAAAATGCCATCTCTATGCAAAATGTCAATGACTATTATAATTACAATAAATGGGAAACCCCCTGAAGCTCATGTGAGCACATGTGTGGACACACACGCATGCACACACAAATCTACAAAAATGAAAAAGGCAAACCAGTTGTAATATTAAAATAAAATATAATTGGGAGAGGTGTCTGCAAAGAAAATCAATACATCTTCGAACCAAATATTATCACTCTTTAGATCAGGTTAATGTTACTGTTCCCCTCCTTGAGTTTGAATAATCAATAAACGATTTGTATGTACTTAAAGCTGAAGATGAAACAGAGGCTCAAGAGTTCAAACACAGGAGCACTGACCATTCCTACTCCCAAATTAATAACTGCATGCATTAGGATTCTGTTAATAACTCCAAAGCAAAACATCGTGCAATTTTCTTATAAGGCCTAATGTCCTTATATGAACTGTCCAATACATAAAAACAGTTTAGTGGTCCTGGCTTCTATAAAACCAGCTGGGAAAAGTCAAAAAGAAAGCATATCATGGCAGGCAAAATATCCCGTAAGCAACTGCTGTGGAGTCAGACAGCCTGAATTAGATTCACAGCTCTTGGGCTAGCCCAGACCTTTGTGAAGGATAAAATGGGGTCAGTGGTCCAACTTAGTACAGTTGTGAGGCTTTGGGAACTATGCATTTAAACCACTTAGCACAGTACCTATTAGTAGGTATACTCATTAATAATGGCTGTTGAAGATATGCTTATCAATGTTTCTCAGGCACACGATGCCTACAGGTAGAAAACAAAAAGTAAACTGAACAATATACAAACAACTAGAGTCCATCTGTCGAGTCCATTAACATCAACACGCTACTCTTAAAGACAATGCATCCACTTGATGCACTTAACAAGCTACATGGAAGGGGAAGGCAAAGCAGTTATTTGTCACCTATATTTAACATATGAGAAAAAGAAAACTTGGGTAGGTTAAGTGATTTGCCTACGATCAATAGTTAATAATGAGCAAAGTCAGGATTCGAATGTAGTCCTTTTGACGTCAACTGACTAGTTTGATCATTGGCCTTCCATTCTGCATGACAGGCATTTTTAAAGTCCTTTGGTTGATAATTCTTGACTTCCCTGAAATATTGCTCTAATCCATGTCAAATTCCTTACAACTAAAACCATTATATGCCACAAGATTTCTTAAACCCCAGTGTTTTCATCAAGCACTACCATTTTAAGAAAATGTCAATTTGAAGAAAGAAAAACTATTCAAATATTATTTCATTTGTATTAAAATAACCAATAAAAATAGACTGGTCAATCGTTTTAATTTTTCTTTTAATTTTTGCTCAAGCACATCCTAACCTCATCAATAAATTTTGATAACATCTTTGTCCAAAGTAATTAGTCATTATCTCAATCTTGATATACAAATATTCCTAAATTCAAAACAGAAAAGAAAAAAAAAAAGACATGGCCAAAACCTTTCTGAATATTCTGTCCACTAACATCCACTTAAAGCAATACCACATTAAACACACTTCCTCTTGAAAGCTATCATTCTAGGGTTTTATGTGGAAAAATATGTCCTCTAATTTGTGACTCTAAACTTTGTTGTTGTTGTTTTCAATATAGCAATACATGAAACAACAAATAGGCAAAAACATTAAAATGTTCTTTCTGGTCCACTTGTCCCAGTATGTGACCCTTTATCACTCCTACTGAAAAAAGTTGCTAAGAGTTACCCCCAAGTACCCACATTTTAACAAAAAACTCCAAAGGGAATACTGCCATCTACTGAATCACAGCCACTACCATTCTTTCTTTATTACAGTGATACCTCATTTAATGACTCTGGGCACAAAATTTTTAATACTAAAGGTATTTATGTTAAAAGCAAACTTTTAAGGCACAAAAAATTATACACATTCACAGCTACTCATGACAAAAATACCCCAGAAAACAATTCCTATTATTTTTATCCATTTTAAATAGGTTTGCTCTAAGCAATATTTTGAAATCTGGGGGGTTCGTTCTCTTCCTCTACAATATCCTCTTTCCAGACTGGCTGGAAAACTACTAATGCTTGATAACCTTCTTTCATGTGCTTCCCATATCAAACCAGAAAGGACAGATTGACGATTTGACTTCAGAGTGAATTAGTCTCAATTTCTATCTCAGTCACTATTTGCCTTTAAAAATATTTTATCTAGTTAAGTTTTTAAACTATAACATACACGCAGAAAAATGTAGAGATCATAAGTATGCACGTGAGGAATTTCACAAAACAAACACATCTGTGTAACAACCAATATATTTCTATATAACCATTATCAGCATTCCAGAAGCCTCCCTCTTCATGCTCCCACCCAGCCACCACCATACCCCCAATGCAACCACTATTTTTATTTATATCACTATAGATTAGCTCTGCTTGTTTTGAACTTTATATAAATGATACTGTATATTATATACTTTTGTGTCTTGCTTCATTTAGGTCAGGTTATGTTTCTGAGACTCATTCACATGTTATTGCACATAGCAATAGTTGTTCATTTTCATGGTTATATATTATTATATTGTATGAATATATCATAATTTATTTATTCATTCTACCATCATTGAACTTTTGGATTGTTTCTAGTTTAGGTCTATTACAAATAGTGCTGTTCTGGATATTTTTGTATGCGTCTTTTGGTATACAAATTTTGCATTTCTGTTTCTAGGGCATATATCTAGCACTAAAATTATTGGGTCACAGGGTATACGTATGATCAGCCTTAGTAGATACTGCTTGTTTTCCAAAATAGTTTCACCAATAATCACTTGCCATTTAAAGTTTCACATTTCTCAGCAAAAGCCCAATCTTTCAACTGTAAATTGTTTCCAGTTAAAAGACTCTGAGATACTTGGAAGGACATAGGAAGTACTTAGGGGAAAAGAGGTCAGAGAGTTGTTGAGATCATAACATGAGAACCTTTCAGACTCTCAGTTCCCCCTTGAGGACTATGACCTAGAGTCCAGGGGTTGCTAGAGGTCTATTTTGAGAACAAATGAGTATGTATCCCATGTCACTGTACCCTAATAGCAATCTACCAGTAGGTTTCTTCTACCCAGATTCTCCTACACTCTCTAAACTCTAATCGATACTTCAAACTCCCAGATAAAGATATTATATGTTTTTGAGCACAAGCTAAGTTGTTTCAGCTAGAACTCAGAGGCATTTTTATGCCATAACTTCCTTCCCATCTGATTACACAGTATGTGTTTCATAGTAAAGAGGTTTCTGAAGAACAAGATCACAGAATTGAATTGGAATTACTATAATGAGAACCTCTCCTCTTAGATTTCTCCTATTTATAACGACAAAGACCCTTGTCAATAACGAGAGCATACCATGCCTCACTTCATTCATGTACTGATCGGGCCTAGTGTGTAGTCTTATCTCATCATGATAGCACAACTTAAAGGCAAAAAGGAGACAGCTGCCAGAATATTTTAATACCTATGAATTTAGAGAATTGCTCTATATCAGTCTAATCATTTTGTAGAGTTATAAAAATATCTACTACAAAAGTGGTGCTATAAGTATGTGTCCTTATGTGCCTGGGGGTAATAAAATACCGCACAGCCTTGGGTCAAAGTCTGCCAAGTCAGAACTGATATATGTCAGTGCTGCTGTGAATTTTAAAAACTGCTCTGGCTAATCTTTTTTTAAAGTTCTCGTTTGTTTATTTAAATAGGAATTAGTTGCAACAGGAACCAACTGCTTCAGTGCTTCAACAATGAGCTGTGCCTAATGAAAATTCAGAAATCATCACTGCATGTCATAAGGTAACATTTAGCATGTAGAAGACTAAAAGAAATTAATATATTTTAAAAATTAAGGGTGTTTGAGACTCTCAGTAGTAAATCCATTCGGCATAGAAAACGGAAATAATCCACATCATTGTCAAGGTGCAGGTCAAATTCACCTTAGGTTTGATGGTGGCTACTTTCTTATCTTTTTGTTGCCACTTACAGGCTTAACAGAGTAAAACCCAGAGAGGCTGCAACACGGCCAGGTGGCCAAATTACCATGTAAGGTTACTGTGCCTCCCTAACAACTTAATTATTGGTCCATATGTGGACGAATATTCAAACGAATTATGCCTTTTACTGTACTAGCAAACTAGGCTGTCAGCACAGAAAATGGGTATGAGAAAAAAGGGATTTGTGTAAGTTAATCAAATAGTAACTGCTACATGGACTCTTACCACGAGGAGGAAACTAATTTGCCAATGATGGTATGTTAGATTTCTTTCTTTCATTCCAGGTTAAATACCACCTTTTTAGACTCTACCCATCCATCCTCAGCCCACTATGATCTCTCATTTCTGAACTCCTATGGTACTCAAGTGGCATTTAGTACACATGCTCCCTTGTACTATAATCTTTTTACACATTTGCCTTGTCACCCTAATCAGATTACAAATGCCTTGAAAGTTTATGTATTTTTGACATCCAGGGTTTAGCACATTGCTTTTCATAGTAGGCCAAAAATAAATGTTTATTTATTACGATAAATATCTAAATTCTAAGATATAGATGTGAACTGTTGGTAGAGTAAGATGTTAAAATAAGTACCAAAGTAGATTTCAAATCTACTTTGGGAAAGAATAAATGGAAGAGAAGAGGTAGAAGGGACTCATTCATAAATTGAAGGAAGTAGAATAGAAAATCAGGATACAGCCACAAAAGGCCTTCAATTCGGAGCAGGTCTATAATGGATTTCTTCAAATTTGGGGGGGCCCTAGGCCAGAGATGTTTGATGGTGGCTACTTTCTTACCCTTTTGTTGCCACTTACAGGCTTAACAGGGTAAACCCAGAGAGGCTGCTACACCGCCATGTGGCCAAATTATGATGTAAGGTTACTGTGCCTCCCTTACAACTTAATTACAGGTCCATATGTGGATGAATGCACAATCTTCTGATGGCTTAGGGAAACCCCTAACTTAGTGCTGTCCTATGGGAATGTTCTATGTCTGTGTTGTCCAACAGAGTAGCTACTAGCCACATGTGGCTACTGAGCATTTGCTAGTACAATTGAGGAATTAAAATTTTAATTTAACTTTAAAGAGCCACATGCATCTAGTGACTACTGTTTTGAACAGCACAGGTCTGGAGGACCTCCGATAGCCCACAAGAATCCCTGAAATCTCTATACACAAATCTACTGAAGGCTTAGACAAAAAGCAAATCAGGTATTAACAATAATTGTTATTAATAATAACCTCCAATTATTACGCATTGTACAGCAATTCAAATGCCTAACAATAAGGAGAGGAAAAACATCCTATAAGAAACTTGAAACAAAACTAGTTGGCATTTCACAATTTATTAGTATGACCTCTCTTCAATAATATTTAGGCAAACCAGAACTTTGAAGGGTTGAGAAAATGTGTCTAAAGAGCCTTGAATTTAAAAAGACATACAATGTTCCTATTTTTGATAGCAATGAAAATTTCTACCACTCAGTTTACATATATTCTATTGAAGACAGATGCAACTAAAATTAGGTTTCTGTTTGCCTAAGAAGACAACTGATTTCTCCCATCACTGACCTGAAATGCTCCTGGAAAATTGCTTTGCTTCATTCATCACACTGCCACTCGCAGCAAGGCCCCTAAAGTTCGTGAGACACAAACTTGCTTTGTTAGCCAAGCTGTTACACAAGAAACCTAAGTCCTCATTTCCACGTGCTGACAAATGATTTCCCACGACCATTAATGCTTTCATAACTTGATTCCTGGAGCCTCTGAAGAAGAAAATTAGGGGAGAAAACACTCATTCGACTTTGGAGGAAGCCTCCGATCAATGCCTTTAACATCCGATAAAGGCTACTTGTTTTCCCTCACACCTATCTGGGACAGAACACCCCTCATTTAACTAAGCAAAAAATTTAAAACACAGCAGGGTGCATGTCACTACACATATATACAGCTGATGGTCTATGACAAAACTCACACCATTCCCCCCAAAGTTTCACCTTCAGTATTTTCTATTTTAAAACAGTCCTGGGATGAAAGGCAACATTCTTAAAGAAAGAAAATCACTCACGTCAAATCATAGGTTGAACCATAGAACACAGATCAGTGAGTGGAACCAGTTGGTATAATAAGGATTCACTCATAAGGTCTAAGTCAAACCATCTACAAGTCTAGAATTGGTACATTCAGGGGAATTCTGTGTAGCAACTGGGAAATGAGGCAAACCTACATGTACTGCTGTGGAAAGACTCCAAGATACACCATGGGGTGGAAAAACAAGTCACAAAACAGTACGTATATTATGATTTCATCTGTATGTGGTAACGGATATAAACTTGATTATGCATAGAAAATGTCTGGAAGTGTTCATGAAGTAAGTGTTGGTGGCGGTTACCTCTAATCAGTTCAGCGGGTGAGGTTTTTACTTTTCATGTTATAGCCTTCCATACTATTTAAAATTTTTTTAAATCAAGAGCTTGTATTACTTGTATTACATTTACAATGTTTCTTGAAAAACCTAGAGAGATCTCTGCAATGCCATCCTAAGAGACTAAGAAGATGCGATGGTGGCTCTTCTTACTGTTGCAGTGTTGATAATTTAAAAGAAAAAGTCAAAGCCATTCCTTTTCTGATTAAAGCTACTATAATGTTCCTAAAACTGCTTCTCTCAATGAATATCTATAGTGGGGAGGAGAGAGAAAAAGTCACATGACAGAAACTGAGAAAAATAAAAAGGCACACTTCAGACAGGGCCTTGGGAGGACAAGACAATCCACAAGTGCCGCCAGCTCTAGGGCTGTAAATATCCCAGGAGAGCCATCACATTTCAATTACCATCACTAACATTACTTATTATTTGGCCTGCTCCAGTCCCTAGGGCAGGCGGTTTGTGATGACAATACCCAGCCTCTTCTTGTAAAACAATTCATTAGGCAAAGCAGAACAGCTGGGGCAGCCACGTGCAGGTTCTTAAAGCAACGCCCCACTGAGACCTCTAGCCCAGATTTCCCTTTTGGTGAGGGACAGTCACCACCCCTCTGACAGCTGTAGAGTCCTCCAGGGACACTTCAGGATTAATCAGTACTTCCTGTGCTGGAGAGGGCCATTTGATTTCTAACATAAACTAATGGCACTCCTGCTTTCAGCAGGTTACACCAGACATCAGATAAGAGGCTTTAAGGGCATTTTTATCTTGTTCTAATGCTCCAGAGTTAATGAGGCAGCAAAAGATATTGTCATAGAGCTTCGGTGTAGCTATATTATCCAATAAACGGACTCTTTCCAAGACAGGTTTAATATGGATCGAGGAGGTAAAGAATGCTGGCTTAATATTGATCCTATTGAGGGGATGAGAATTCAGTCACCATATCAGTAGGGCAAAAATCATGCATATTCTGCAGTAGATAAAGTGTTACTTTGTAGGGGTTCGTCTTTACATATTAGGAGTAAAATGCTGATTTTTACCATTTTAAGCACTATAAACCTGATAGATTTATTTGGCATTTTGAGGTAAGGTTTCAAAAAATGCTTCTATATGAATCTACCTATTTCCATGTATTTTGTAGAAAAGTATCTTTAGGAGTTAGATTTCTAAAAACTAGCAATAAAGCCATTATATAAAAATAGCTTATTAATTATATAATATATAGTTATATTAATATTATAATAAAGAACATTATAGTTTTTAAACTATTTTTAACTAGCAAATTTTATTGTGCTAAACCGTAGAGTTCACACAAGATAATCAATTTATAAGAATGAAGTCCAATTCACAGATTAATATCCATACATGAACCTCTAAAACCACTAATCTGAGCTTTCTCAACATACCCATCACCTCACATTCTTCTACTTCTACTGACCAATCAATGTTCTTGCACAGGGCTCTTGTTCCCTATGGCAGAGAATGTTGGTTATTATCCCAATACCCATTTTCCCTTTCCTCCTTATCAATGGAACCCCAATTTTTAGCAAGCAAAATTACAGCCCAGAATAAAAGATTATTCTTTTGCAGCTAGGTTGGTCCAGATGACTACTACATAAATTCCTAAAGGCTGCTTAAGGGGAAAGGAGTCAGTTTTGTGGGACTCCCTTTTTGCCCTTCTCCCTTCCCACCTTCTGCTGGCCCTTAACTCAGGCTTGATGGCTAGAGCTCTAGCAGTCATCTTGGACAATGAGAGATCCTTTAGGATGAAAGCCGTGCACTAAGAAAGTAGAATGGAAAGAAGGAGGGCTTAGTCCTTAATGACAGTGTGGAGCTGCCCTACCAGCCCGGGCCTGTCTATCTCCAACCTTCCTTTTTGCAGGGGGAAAAAAGAAATTCTATCTTGTGTAAGCCACAATTATTTTGGATTTCTTATAGGTAGTTGAACTCATTCTAACTAATAGATCTGATATCAACAATCTTTTAGCCTAAAACTCTGATAATAGTTTAAGTTATTCATTTCAAAGATGCCTTAACAATACTTTAGCAAACAGAACTGAGGTTTTATAATGCATAATCTACTTCTACACTAAACTGTATTCTCCTAGTTACAGGGGCTTAAAATCTTGAAATCTTGAAATCATTTTGACTCTTGTATGTCTCTAGTCTGTTACAATTTATATTTTCTCCCCAAAATATCTCTCGACTGTCCCCTCCTTTGCATTCACACTGCCCTATCCAGTATAGGCAGTCACCACATTCTTGGACTGCAACAGCTCCCTAGGTAGTCTCTCTAACCCATCACTTCACCTTCAATTCTCTCTGGAGACTGCTATCAGGCTTTTGAAAATGATTCCTCAGCCTCATCCTTCAGGCTTTGCATAATCTAGCTCCTCCCTTTTCCAACCACACTGTAACCAATCCGCACAAAAATTACTTCCTAGTCTGAAGTGTCTTCCTCCCATATGCCAACATTAGCCATCGGGTCCTACTTCGAGTTTCAATCCTTTCAAGAGGTGTTCCAATTCTTTACCTCACTTTTTCTTCTTTAGGGATCTGTAGGACCCACACTGGAGAAGAATGCATGGCGTGAGAAAGGCCAGATCATGCAGAGCTGGAAGATCAAGTTAAAGGTTTTTGATTTTATCCTAAAAGCAATGGGAAGTCATTGATGGGTTTTAAGTAGGGAATGAGGCCATGTGCCAATCTGCATTTCAAAAATATTTCTCTGACTGCAGAGTAGAGTATTTATTGGAGAAAAGATCGATTCTCCAGCTAATTTGGTTAGAAGGAGAGAATACCAGGAATGGATTAAAGAAGCTTGATAAAGTAGGTTTGTTGCAGAGAGAGAATTTGAAACTCAATACTCTAGGGGAAAATGATAGTCATTTGAGTAAATATATATTTAGCATAAGAAAAACCTGGTAAATATTTATTAAAAGAACTGCTGTACAGAATTTAGTACTAAATGTTCTCCTATTAATGTCTTGACATTTACAATGCCAGCCTGAACATTGATAGGATCCTGGTTTTTAAAAAAGCCTACATAAGATATTTAGAATCAATTGAGAAATTTTGAATGTAGATAAATATTAGATATTTTGCAATTATTGTTAATTTTTCTTAGATGGAATAATAGCATTATTATTATGTAGGAAACTTTCCCTATACTATACTTAGGAGATGATTTCTGAAGTATTCAGGGGTAAAGTGCCTTATGTCTGAAATTTACTTCCAAATAATTCAAGGAAGAAAAAAAAAATGTGTGTGTGTATATGTGTGTATGGCAGGGAGGGGGGGAGGAGGAGAGGGGGAGAGGGGAGAGAGGGGGGAGGGGGGGAAGGCTGGCAGCGCTTCAGCGCACCATGGCAGGGGATTGGGGAGTGGCAGGCTCACTGGGCATTTAAAATGTTTTCATAATTAACTATCGAAAGAAAAGAAGACCTAACTCTTCTTTAATTAGTGGAGAAGCTTTTTTCCTGACTTATTATTGATATTCATTTTCATTTACTTGATAACTTGAAATAAAATTATTTTTAACCTACAGCTCCAAATAAGTCTGGGATCTTAAAAAGTCAAATACCCATGAGTATCTTCACCCAAGAATTTTCCCTTCTACAAGTAGTGAAGAGATCAATACTCCAGCTCTCCCTTTAGTTTCCAGCCTGGCTACTCTTAGATTCCACTCTCAGTCTGATTAAGGAGAGTGAGAAAAAGAAACTACCTGTCTTTTTTCAATCTGTAGAGATGTTACCGAATCATTCTCCTACGCACCTATGTTAATCCTTTAATATGAAGTTATCAATTCCTGCTGTGCAGCTATTTCAGATAATAGCAGGTACACAAATTTATATTTAAATAATTTTTACTGTTATTCTTTTCTTTGTTAATGTCACTATTCTCCAACACTAAGATTGTTGGCTAATTAAACCCTTGTTTTTACTAAACTTGACAGTTGACAGCAGCAAAAACAGAAGCCAACAACCACAAACTATTTTCCTTCCAACCAGGAGAAAAAATGCTTCCCCTGCAAAGCTAGAATATTATATTTTCCCTACCAATAAAACTCTTTTCTGGGAGGAGACAGATAGTCTTAGTAATAGCAAGCCTTTCAACCTAACAGTCAGACCTTGCTAGATATCTCACTCATTTTTGACTAATTGAGCGGACATAGAGGTAAAACTCCTTAACTTTGTCCAAACTTACTGTGCTCACAATCGGACTGCATAAAATAGATAAAAGATGAAAGAAAGAAAAAATGACGTCAACCACTTGCAAAATGGTATTCATTAAAAAAAACAATTTTTAAGTTCATAAAACAAAATAGGGAATTAAAGCACCAAGTTAAGAGGATGACTTGAGATTTTATTTGGTTGATTTTTTTAAGGTTACTGTGTATGTTTGTTAAATTGGACCTAGTAAGCCATATGGAAGTTTTCCCAAACTAGAATTAGGTAACAGTGTAACTTCACAAGCTACTTACCATAAAAGAACACTGTTTGGCATGATGAGAAAGAAGAAAATGAGTGAAAAAGTGTCTTTCTAATTTAGTACTAAATGTTCTCCTATTAATGCCTTGACATATGCAATGCCTGCCTGAACCTTGATAGGATCTTGGCTTAAAAAAAATCTACATAAGATTTTTAGAAACATTTTGAATGTAGAAGGATATTAGATATTTTGCAATTATTGCTAATTTTTCATAGGTGTAATAATAGCATTATGATTATATAGTAAACTTTCCTTATTCTTAGGAGATAAGTTCTTAAGTATTTAGGGGTAAGGTGCTTGATTTCTGAAACATCAGGAGGGCAAGGACCAACTGACAAATGAAGAGGCCTGTATAGCTTATTTCTCTCAAAGAAAGTAGTTTATCCCGTGTTAAGAAGAAATCCTGTTATGGCAATATGAGAGAGAAAGAATTAAAACCATAGGTCATTTTAAATTTCATTTTAGCCATAATTTTCTCTAACCCTACTGTTCATCATAGCTTCTGGAAAGGAGCCACACAATTTTGTATCATATCATCTCCTTTAATCTTCTCTCTCCCATCTAATGGTAGAAAGATGGCAAAAAGAATGCAAGCAGAAGAAGAGAAGTTAAAAGTAAGGAGAAATCAACTAGATAACTCTCCATATTACATGGACTTGTATGCTGACTAAAGTTTGAGATTTATCATGCATCTTATCCTCTCTTTGTTATACTGTACTGCCACCTACTACTCTTTTAAACTACCTAGCAGAAGGTTCAGGGTAAGCAAGGACAGTGTTGGTTCTTGAGGGATCTGTTCACATATCAAATGTACTAGAAGAAAAGTATGTTTGTTTGCTTCTCCACCTATTTTAAAAGGGCATCTCTTAACTTCAGTTCTTTTCATAATTGCTGTAAGGAAACAAAACACTAGAGAAATCCTAAAGGATCTTTAAAGACAAGAATATTAAGAATTTCACTCTGTTTTAAAGACTTCCTTTCTAATGGTGCACTACTTCTAGCAGTCAGGAAAGAGCCGTTAATAGTTGATATAGTCATCACCAAAACTAGCTGGTCCCACTCTCGAGGAGGAAAGAATGTTCTGAAAGAGAAATCCTGTTTCGATTCTAAGAAAACGGAAAGATGAAAAAACCCCCAAATTTAATGATCAACAATGACAGAAAGGAAAGTCATTTTAAAGGTATTGTATAAAATGAAGTTAGAAAAGATTTTTCACATCTACTATATCAATATAAGTTGCATTTTCACTTAGGAAATGAACACTGTCCATGTTTTATTTTCAATAGTTATCCCAAACAAAGTCATTTGACCTTAAACAAACAAACAAGAGAGGCCAAGGTCCAGTTTCAATTCCTATTCCACCATTCCTACCTAATCTCCCAGCAAGTTAATGCAAATCAAAGCAAGCTCTTCAGTGCTGCTGGTGGTGAAGCCTGTTCCTCTCCCAAGAGAGACCTGTAAAACAGGACAGTCACTGACAGCAGTACAATTACTGACACAGATACAGACTTTATGGACATGTTTATCTCTGCTGTAAATCCACACTCTCTCTCCACTCCGATTCACGAGTCATAAAGAAATTGCAGATAATGAAAAAGTTGGGGAAATTTACAGCATGTCGGAAACCTCAGACAGCCAGAAGAAATTAAAGAGCTGACTAGGGATAAATCACACAGGTACAATTAAAACTTCCCGCATATCTCCTTCATTTCCAAACTGAGGCACAATCCAATGGAGCTGATGAAAAGTTGAGGTCATGACTCCTCAAACTGTAATCATTTCTTAACTAACTGCATGTTAAAATTAGCCAATTCACAGGTCACGTGTAAATGCTGATTTCTTGCTGCTACTTTATTTCCTTTGCTCTCCACTAGAAGCACCCACAGAGCAATTCTGTCTGAAAACAGGCCAAACTGCAACAAGCAATAAATGGAAAGGTGATGTCCCCTTTCGCACTGCCATCGCAGTAGGTGTAGGACATCTTTACCACCGCCACTGTGGATGGAGCATTAAAATGAGAAAGTGGAGCTACAATGGACGAATGAAATTGGAGGTTTTTTCTTCCCCAATAAATAACCATTCTGAAGGTTTCATTTGATCTCTTTTCAACATTCCAAAGGATATTTTAAAGGACTGTTATGTACGATACTAGAATAAGAATTACTTCTGGTGATATTTGTTTTTCGACGGTGGTCTAAGTTAATGGTCCACACTCTTATGGACCATCTCTGCATGTGCTTAAAAGTGGTATGGCTTTAGCAATGCTACTGCTCTCAACTACCCCACTCTTGTTTTTTACATTCATTCAGTCACAAAAGCTACAGGAGGGGAGAAAAAACAAAAAGGCAAACCAAAACAAAAATCCCAGCCTTTATCAGAATCTATAAGTGCTAATTAATGTACAATTCTTGTTCCAATATAGCAAATCAAAACAATACCAAAGATAAGAAATAACATCTATTTCTTAAATAATAAGGATTAAGAGATCACCACCATTGAAGACTAGAATGTGTTCATTGTCAGCCCCTCTATTCTCTATGCTTATAAAGTCCTCTGTGAAGTAAAAAAAGAAGATTCTATCAGCATGTTGAATTCTTCCATTTTCCCCAATTCTTCTGATGAACTAGCAGGTTTAAAAAACATAAATCCATACACTTATAAGATCTCTCTGGAAAGTAGAAATGCCAAAGACTTCATCACTTAATTTCTACATAACTGAACCAAATCAAAAGTGTCAACAAAGTTATACATGAGTCAACATGAATCTTTGTTGATCTCTATAGGATGAAACTGCAACCAAATTAGCTCTAATATAATTTTGAAATTCTGAGCTCTGTGGAGAAATGAAGATTAACAGGATTTTTCAGAGATATGGAGGATGCAATTGACATGGTTTCGATTTTGTTCCTATTTGAGCCCTTGATGATTTAAGGTCCATTTTACACTTCAGAGAACCCAAATGTCATTTTCATTTTATATATTAAGATTTTACTCTCTATAGAATAAAAATGGTTCTAAGGAAATACTGAGAGTTTCAACTCAGACAACACTACCATAAAAAACTTAGGTCATTTCTAGCTCATGGATTTCAATTCTATTCCCCCATAAGTATAAGACATGATCTCTGATCTGCTTTTGCTTATAATGAAAAGTTCCTTAAGTTCATAACTGTCAGATTGGTGTCAGTATTAAACAAGAGCTATTAAACAGAGGCACAGTATTACCTACAAGTTCCCAAGAGAAAAAATTATATTTTATCAAATGAATATTTGAGTGAAGCCAAGAAACAACATATCTACCGCTATTATTCTCAGAAGCAATGATACCCTTCCTCCTCCCCAGATTAAGAATCAGGAGACTTGGATTCTAGTCCCAGTTTTGCAGATAACCCGGTGTATGACTCTGGCTAAATCACTGAAGCTCTCTGAACCTCAGTTTCCTCATCTATTCAAATGGGAATAGTAGAACAGTAGTGAGAATTAAATAAGAAAACACATGTAAGAAACATGGCAGGCTTTAAAATGTTACTTGCCTTTCCCTCTTCATGAGACATGATTCCTGGTTCTGTCACTAATGAACTGTGTAGCTGTCCTTAGGCAAGTCTCTTAATATCTTTAGGACTCTGTTTCTGCTTCTATAACATGAGAGGGTTGGGACTCGATGAACTCTAAAGACTCCCCTCCAGCTCAAACACACTATGATGACCAATTCTGTCACTAAATTGCTGGGTGACCCTGGGAAAGTCACTTTATTTCTTTAGACCTCAGTTTCCTCACCTTTAACTACTGGAAGATGAACCAATAGAAAAGTAGACAAGGAATATACCAGGAGATTCATGAAAGGGGGACAAACAAGTGGCCACGAAACATAACTTTATTAGCAATCAAAGAAATACAAGATAAAAATATTAAAACATGATTTTTCACCTATAAAATGGGCAAGTATTAAAAAGTTTAACATTATTTAGGGTTGGCTAACATGTAGGGATACAAGTACGTCCATTTACTGTTCTTAGAAATATAATTTGGACAAATTTTCTGAAGGTAACAACAGCAATATATATAAAAAACTTTTAATGTGCCATTCACTTTGATCTAGAGCAAAAGATGCATGAGGCAGCATGATTTACTTTAGCAAAACACTGGAAACAACCTAAATGTCCACTGAGAGATCGTTAATAAAATGCACTATACATAATCATATAATGGTATTCTGCACGGTCATAAAATTGATGATTTTCTTGTTTTCATGGGAATTGAAAGATGTTTGAAATGCACTAAGTCAAAAAAGTAAGTATATAACGTGAATGTAACATAAATGTGCATATATATATATAAATAAAATATCCAGGTACTTGCTCTTGGATCTGATGTCTTTAAGGATCTCTTCTTAAAAACAAACCTCCCAAGATGTCCACAGTGATACCAACATTATACTAATCTCTCAGTGGACATGTTTTGGATGCATGAAATAGGGACTTAAAGTCACTGCTACCATGTTTTTACATTAGTCACACTGTATTCATTTCTACGAAGGGTCTATGAACTGAAAAAAAGAAAACCTATGCTAGATAGTATGCCACTAAAGACTGTGTATAGTGTTACAGTGATTTCCTAAACCTTCATCAAAAGATGCCCAAACAAGCTCTTTTTCATATTTCCTTCTTTGTGCTGGCTTTTCTTTTAAGTTGGCTGCAGCGCTGGACACAGATTCATTTTTGCAAGATGTAGCTCCAATTCCCATGAAGTTATTATTATTATTTTTGATATTTAAAACTATTCCTCAAAAGAAATATTTTTTAAAAAGAAACTTATCTAGTAGGCTTAACTGTTTCTAAAAATAATCCACTGTCCAAGGTCAAACTGTAAGGTCTATAAGCACAGCACTTTAGCTAAGTCACTAATAATCCAACTGAAATCAATGGTCCTAGTATAATTATAATTGCCTGTGGTTTCCCCATCCCACCCAACTTTCTCTATTCCAACAATTCTCCAGTGCTTCGATCTGCTGTTTCCATTCTATATTACCAAATCCACTCTGCAATTCTTACAACACTAACCAAAATGGTTTTCACACAAACACAAAAAGATCTGTCTTGTTTTTATTTTTATAACTGATACAACTTTAATTACTAATGTGAGACTAAAATCTTCCTTATTCTTTCTTTTCTAATTCTAAAATAATTATAAGAAGCAACAGAGTTGTTAGCTCATTATGCAAGTTCTTTTATCATGTAGTACGCAAATTAGTCAACGGTTAAAGATGCTTTTCAAGCAAAGCAGTTTTCCAAGGATTTTCAAAGGACAAATGGTAACACATTTAAAAATATATCACTCAGCAAGGCTGTCAGAAAACTTACACATCAAATCGGAAAACCAATGACTTAAGGAAAACATACCTTCACTTTCTCCACTTCAATTTTTTTCTATTATGTAACTAAAATTGATATTCTGATATTCTCATGGTGTACAATAGTGGAAAAGAAAAGAATTTAGTCAGCCCGAGTCATACTGGTAGTTTAGTATGTGTTTCTAAGTTACTTCAGCTTTGACATTATCATAACCCCAATTAAAATGACAGGGGTGGCATTAACCAAAAAAGAAAATATTGCTAAAATGAACTATACTAAAATTTAAAACTTTATTCATATTGGAGAAATCTGAATATGGATCAGATAATTGTATTAGGTTAAATTTCTTGAGTTAGTTAATTGTATTGTAGCTACGCAGAATGTCCTTGCTCTTAAGAAATAATGTTGATGTATTTATGAAGTATCATGGTTTCTTCAGCTAGCTCTCAAATAGCTCAAGAATAAAACAATAAAATTAAAATTATATATATATATATAAAGTAAATGTTAAATTATCATTTGGTGAACTGGTGAAGGGTATATGTACATTTATCATTCTATTCTTGAAACTTTTTAAAAAAGATTTGAAATTTGACAAAAATATAGTTTGAGAGAAAAAACCTTTGGTTTATTAAAACATACACATTAAGAAAATGAAAAGGCAAGCCACAAATTGAGATATTTGCAATTTATGTAAATGACAAATGATGCATAACCAGAATATATAAACAATATTGCCAATCAATTTAAAAAAGACTAATAATCCTATTTTAAAGGGTGAGACATAAATAAGCCCTTCACAAAGAAGCTAACCAAATGGCTAATAAACATATGAAAAGGTGCTCAATTTCATTAATCATTAGGGAAATGCAAATTCAAACTATACTGAGATACCACTCTACCTATTATAATTTAAAAGACTTAGAATACACCTTTTGTAGAGACTTGGAGCAAATGAAATTCCTGACTGGCCTGTAAATTGGCACAACACTGCTTCATAAAACTGGAAGTATTTACTAAAACTAAACATACATTTATCCCCATGACCTAGCAATTCTACTCTTATATATCCAACAAAAATGCTTTCCAAAAAAAGACATATACCAAGAATGTTCATAGTATATATTTTAACAACCAAAAGCTAGAAACAGTCCAAATGTCCGTCATTAGTAGAATAAAAAAATAAAATGTGTTATATTCTTACAATGGAATATACTATACAGCAATGAAAACAAATAAATGACCGATAAAGACAACAACATGGAAAATGTCAAATCAAAATGTTGAGCAAAAGAAGCCAGAAACAAGAGTACATAATTTGTGATCCCTTTACATAAATTTCAAAAACATGCAAAATTCTTTTACGATATTATAAGTCACAATACTGCTTGCCTTTGGGGAAAGGACAGGGAGTGTCTGGAAAGGCCATCAAGAAGGCTTTGTATATTGAAAAGGTTCTATTTCTTGATCTGTTCTGGTCCATGCTTACTACATGAGAGTATTCATTTTGTAAAAATTCACTGAACTATACTTTATAATCTGTGTACTTTTCTTTATATACGTTATACTTCAATTTTTTAAGGTGTATTAAACAACAAAAAATGATAGAATAATGGAATATTTTTACATCCTGAATCTGAAGTCTCATTTTAGTTCTTTTTCTCTTTGCATTTGGTATCCAAAATTTCAATGTGTCAGATTCAACTATCCTCTCAAAGGATTTCTTCACTATTATTCAGTCAATTTTTAAATGCATCCTCCTACAAAAGAGTCAATCAAATGTAACAGTTCTTCTTTTTAAAAGATCATTCCTTTTTTTCTATTATATTTCTCAAATCTTTTTCAATTATATCAAAATTTAGTAGCTTTTACAGAGCTTTTAGTTTAGACTTAATGGTTACAGCTACTTCTACATATCGAAAGTCATTAGTTTTCTAGATTTCCTACAGCAAAGTGCTTTGTCATCACCTATAAATTCCCATGCAATATCACTGCCCTCCCAGATCATATTTCCAACACAAACCAGTGGAAAGAACTAAAAAACAGCAAAAAGCAAAAAACAAAAGAAACTTACATTATACTTAAAACAAAAAGCAGTCTTCATTTTGTTGAAATCTTCTGAGTATCAAAAACTAAACTAATAAATAACAAACAAAAAAAAATCAGAAGATGCCAATTTATTTCCCCAGAAGCAGAAAGTCATTCTTATACCCAAAGCCTAGAAAGAAACTCAACTCCTATGCACACCTATTCCAATTATTCGGTTCTCCTCTTTGTCATAAGCAAACTATATTCCAAGCCAAAGGAAAAAATGTTATTAGGTTCATTTTACTTCTCAAACAAGTAGCTGCAGTTTCATTTAAGTCAGGCACATATTCTAAATGGTTCTTTGCTTCTACTGAGCAGTAAATACTGAGTCAGTTTTCTAACTATGGGGAAGAAAGGCTGAAAACATAAAGCTTGACAAAATCTTGACCAACATTTGCTTACCAAAAGATGCCGCTTTTCCCAACTAAATCTTTTGCCCTTGACCCAACAGCTTATCACTCCTTTTGTTCCCAAATTTCTACTTCTGGAAGGACAAGCTATGGATGGAAAATGAAGTATCATCAACTTTCACCTTGCTATTCATCACTTGCTTAAAATGATCAATTGTTGTTAATGGATCTAGTTATTTTTATTTAGAAATAGTCCATAAAAGAATTTAACATTTTAACTGCACAGGAAATTAGGAGATAGCTCTCTCAAGTAACTAATTTTGTTTCTAGAATAGTATACAATTTTTCTTTACTTTTTAAATTTTTTTTCCTACTCAACAGAATAGAATGTATTCATTGTTGACAATTAGACAATTCAGAAATTTAAAAAACAATCACTTAAGATAGTCATTGAAACATATAGGTGTATCTCCTTTCAGTTATGTGTCTATGCCCATGCTCTTAAAACAGAACAAAAAGAAAAAAGAGGAACTGCTGATTTTGTATTCTGAATTTTTTCACTTGTAATTATCCTTGTATATAATGAACATTTTTGTTATGAAATGCTCTTTAATGCTTTATAGTATGATTTTAATGGCTACATTATCTTCTACTGTATAAATATACTATAATTCACTTGGTTATTCCCCTAATGTCAAACTTTAAATTGTTTCACTATGTATATCTTTTTACCTATCATACATTTCATAGAATTATACAGAATGCTACATTGAACCCAACCCCATCCAAATTAATTTATGCTCTGCCGGCTTTCCCCTATCCTTCCCCTCCCCTCCAAAATTCAGACGAGACTAAAACACTGCAAGCATTTATGGTAAAATCCTCTTTGTGTGTAAAACCATTTCAGAGGCAATGTTGGGTTTATGAAATAACCTAATGGATAAAAGATATAAATGCTTATAAGCCTTAAAGGTAATTTGAGGCTTTGCGTATCCTAATTTGTTAACCAAGAAAAAAATGAGAAATAATCGCATGTTTTATTTCCCATTAGCATAATACATTTTTAAAAACAAAATACTTAAGGCTAAATTGACAATTTCTAAGTATGCAGAATAATCTTGATATCTTCAAAGTGAGATTTCTGGATTTTATACTGTATTATTACATAAATGAGATCCCATGCTAAGAACTATGATGAGATGGCATAGCAGAAAACAAAGATAAGGTTCATTTGATATTTGAGAAGTGTAGGTTATAACAGTCTTTAAGGTGCTTTTGAATCAAGTTACCTAGCTAAGTTTTTCAGGATAAAATAATTAAAATTATATTTTTCTTGAATTTCCAGCCTGTGTCAACAAATATGATCGAGAAACATGAAAAGAGTTCATTTTCACATAAGAAGAAACAAACATAAAAACAAGATAGTAATACTTTGCCTATCAAGTTGGTAATGATTTTAAAAAATGATAATGCTCGGTGTTAGCAAGGATGTAGGAGTAGATAGTGCCTTTCTGGAAGTATATCTGGTAGTATATTTCACTTCCCATCAGAGATCCTACAAATCTCCAACTATACGTAAAATGCAGTCTTCACCCCTAGGAGGAGTTCACCCTGATGCTGATATAATTAAAATATAACGGCTAATTAACAGGTACATCAACATCAAATATTTTGGGCCAATTACTGTTACTTTAAATTTAAACTTCTGAAATTTTTTTCCCAGTAATTAACAAAGATTTGGTCATCTACTTCATACACAGGCCACAACAACTTCCTGAATAAGTCACAGGCAGGTAACTAAATGAAAAAGTGCTATGGAAGAAAACTTTGCAAACGTAATTTATTCAACTCAGAGGCTTAACAACCTGCTAAACAGTATAGGGACTCTACGAATCCATTCTTGAAGTCATGGATATCCCTCACACATTCATGTCCCTTAGAAAAAAATATTGAAAACATTACCTGTTGCCTAGGTGATGTGACTAGACAAGAGTATTGTTTTCATTCTATTAATAACAGCAACCTATACTAATGGCTTTTACTTATGTGAAAGAGTTAGGTGATTTTTTTCTTTAAGCAGATCTCTCTCCTTCTGTCTTCCTTGTCACTAGCCAGGCTCAAAACATCATGGTAAACTCTTAATTTTAGTTTACTCCCTAAGATCTATCCAGACGGTTAGTTATCTAGTCCTGAAAATGTTATACCTGAAACATCTACTGTCAATACACTTCTTTCCATTCTCACTGCCACCATTCATTCAAGCCCTCAATTCTTCTTGCTGGACTCCCACAATAGCTTCCAGCCTCCAGTCTCTACCATTCCATCCCATCCTATGCACTAATACCTCCTAAAGATGTGTGACTTCCCTACTCAGAAATGTTTAGTTGTAGAATTTTTAATGACAGAAAAATGCTTACGATAGAATAAATGGACAAAAAAAAGTACGTATAGGCTAAAACTACATGCACAGACTATAGTCTCAGTTATATTAAAAAGCATGACCGTGTATACGTATGGACACATCCATGCATAAAGGGAAAAGGGAGGGCCAAGAAACACATCAAATGTTAACAGTAGTAAGGCTAGGTTATTTTTTATTTTCTTCTTTATCTTTACAATAAACAGATTTGTGATAAAGTCTCTTTTAGTAAAGCATCTTATAAGCTATCTATCATGAACATATAATGTTATAGTCATTAAAATATTTTAAACAGACATTTCACATGCTCCCCATTACCTATGAGTCTAACTCCTCACCCTCTAGAGCTCTAGGCCCTTTTCAACCCAGCGCCTATCTCCCTCCTAAGTCTTAGTCCTTATGATCCCTAATATAATCTGGGATCCTTAAGGACCAGATTAGATCACTCACACGGTTTCTTGAGCACGGCAGTTCTTTCAAACTCTACTTTGCGTTTTTTCCACCTGGAATATGGTCCCTTCCCATTTCCACCATTCAAGATCCTACGTATTCTTTAAGGCCTATTTTCAATGATCCATGAATAGCAAACACTACCATATCCTTTTCTCTTGTCCATAGCAGACAACACTAATTGGCTTCTCTGAATCTTGACTCCTTCTCAAAATCCTTCTCAAGTAAACAGACCTAGGCAGTCCTTACTCATCAATCCATTTTGACATACGAAATTAAACTTAGATGACATTCCTGTAGCAATCTAATGTAACTGCCCTCTTCTCCCCTATCCCCATAATTCTTTGTACTCCTATGGAGGTTATCTCCTCTACCTTCTATTAAGAATCATTTACTTAATTGTCATATCTCCCTTTCTTACTAGATTTTAATCTGTGCAAGGGCAGTAATTATGCCTTATTCATCTTCATAGACCTTACAGAGCCTTGCAGGAAGTAGGAACTCAAAACAGTTGCTGAATTGACACTTCATCTTTTGCTATTATTTCATCACTCAAAATGGCTAAATATTTGAAAACTTTATTTTAAAACAATTAAATTCTTCTTGAGGGACTTAGTCCAAGTTTATTTCATCAATTTTAGCTAACATTCCTGCTTTAACTTAATAAGGCATTGTCTGATATCATACAATAACCAGCAGAGTCAAAGAACAGAACAAGCTAAAGTTGAGATGAGAGAGCTGAACCCATTTTGAGGTTCTTACATCCAGGTATAGAAGCTATGAAATTAAATTACCACACTTTGAAAATGTTTATCTACTGCTCTCCTTAATCAAAAGCAAAATGTTATTTCTGACAATAAAGAAATTAAAGGAGTCTGAGCATCAAAAATATACATTGCTTACTAAAAGAACTGTTTGAAATAAGATAGAGAGATGAAAAGGAAAACGAAAAGCTAAAAATCAAGCAGGGCAACAACAAAGTCAGGCAAGTAGCCTGGTAAGGTCACAAGAATTTTTTACCTAAATCAGAAACCCAGTTCAAAAGACCTGGGTAGAAGAAAAATCTAGTGGTATAGTAAGACTCATGCTGCCATCTAGAGGTTAAAGACTAGATGACTTTTCTTTTCAGTCAACTGCAGTTAATTTAACTTATAACTATTATAGATAGAGGTAGGACTGAACAGACCTTATAAAGTAAGCCAGACAGATAACTCTGATGTCAAGCCACAATGACGGATATTCGGGGTATAAGAGTTATTGTCTCGCTGCCCTCGTTCATAGATTAAAATAAAAATTTAACAGAGCTAACTGTTCTTTAGAATTTTATCTAGATGAGAAACAATTTGTAAATATAAATGGATACTTTTTCAAAAATCACATGCTTAGAAGGAAGAGAAGTCTATTATACCACAGGCTAGCTTGAAGCATAGGTTATTCTTTGTTATCACCACCAAAGAATGTTGTTTCTGGTGCAGGCAACCTCGCCAATGTAGATTACTGGGATGAAATATCAAGTTTAAATGAGGAAGTCACAATCTGTTTACAATAAAATGTTTCTTTTAAAAAGTATGGCAAGTAATTAAATTTAGCCAAGTAACAGTCCTATTGAAACTGCTAAATAAACATACAGGATTAGACTATAAATTAGCAGAAGCAACTGCTTATATCAAAATAAGCTAAATTTTGTAAAGATTTTTTAGATGGTAATATACTCAGTGTGACCTTATTTACTTAATAACTTTTTAGCTAATCTTTTCTTTATAGTACTAAAGTAAATTCAAACCAGTCCAAGTAAATGAGTAAAAATTAAATTGAGATTTCTATTTTATAGTATATGGTGAATGTAATCAAGAACAAATGTATCAAATTCAACATCTCTTCATAAGAATATCCAACAAACTAAGAATAAAAGATAACTTCCTCAATGTGACAAAGGGCATCTACGAAAAAATCCACAGCTAACACCACACTTAATACTTTCTCCCTAAGGTCAGGAAGAAGACAAGAATGTCAACTCTTGCCATTTCTATTCAACACTGTACCAGACTTATTAGCCAGGTAAGAAAATAAAATACCCAGATTGGAAATGAAGAAGTAAAACTATCTATCTCTATTTGCAGATGACCTGATTCTATGTACTGAAAATCTTAAGTAATCCACTGAAACACAATTAGAACTAACAAATGAGTTGAGTAAAGCTGTAAGATATAAAATGCATATACAAAAATTAACTATTTCTCTATTGTAGTAATGAGCAAAGTGAAAATGAAATTAAGAAAATAACTTCATTTTAACAGCATCAAAAAATAAAATACTTATGAATAAATTTTAACAAATGAAGTATAAAATTTAGACTTTGAACACTACAAAACATCGTTGAAAGAAACTGAAGAAGACATAAATTGAAAGACATACTACATTCATGAGTCAGCTTAATACTATTAAGATGGCAATACTTCCCAAACTGATCTAGAGCACTAATGCAATCTCTATCAAAATTCCAGCTGACTTCTTTGCAATAATTGACAAATTAAAATTCCTATAGAAGTTCAAAGAACCCAGAATAGCCAAAACAATCTTGAAAAAAAAAACAAAGCTGGAAAACTCACACATTCCCATTTCAAAACTTACCACAAAGCTACAGTAATCAAGATAGTGAGGTACAGGCATAGGATAGAAATATAGATCAATAGTATAGAATTGAGAGCCCAGAAACAAATCTTCCTATTTTTTGATTAATTGATATTTTATAAGAATCCAAGACTATTCAATAAAAAAAGAATAGTCTTTTCAACATATGGTGTGGGAACAACTGGATATCCACATGCAAAAGAATGAATTTGGATCGCTACCTCACGCCATATACAAAATTAAGGTAAAATGGATCAAAGGCCTAAATGTAATAGCTAAACTACCAAAAGTTCAGAAGAAAGTATAGGACCTTGAATTAGGCAATGGTTTCTTAGGTATGATACCAAAATACAATCGACAAAAGAAATAACTGATAAATTCAACTTCATCAAGATTGAAAGCTTTTGTGCTTCAAAGGACACCAACAAGAAAGTAAAAAGACAATCCATAGATATGTGAAAACTTCTGCAAATCATGTATCTAATAAGTGAACCATTTCTAAAATATGTGAAGAACTTTTACAAATCAATAATAAAAAAACCAAATAATCCAATTTAAAAGTGGGCAAAGGATCTAAATAGATAGTTCTCCAGAAAGACACACAACTGGCCAATAAGCACACGAAAACATGTACAATATCAACAGTTATTAGGCAAATGTAATTCCAAACCATAATGGGATACCACTTCACATCCACTAAGATGGATATGATAATTTTTTTAAATGAATAAGAACAAATATTGGCAAGGATGTGGAGAAATAAGAACCCTCATACACTGCTGGTAGGGATGTAAAGTGATATCAGTTTGTAAAGAGTCTAACAGTTCCTCAAAAGGTCAGATGTAGAGTTACCATATGACCCAGAAATTCCATTCCTACTTATAAACTCAAGAAAATGAAAACATATGACCACACAAAAACTTGTACATGAATGTTCATGACAACATTATTCATACTGGTCAAATAGTAGAAACAACCCAAATGTCCATCAACTGGCGAATAAATATAATCTGGATAACTGGTGAATAAACATATCTATACAATGGAATATTATTTGGCCATAAAAAGAAATGAAGTACTGACAAATGCTATAACATAGAACAAGAAAAAACATTATGTTAAATGAAAGAAACCAGTCACAAAAGCCACATATGGTATGATGTCATTTATATGAAATGTCCAGACTAGTCAAATTTATAGAGATAAAAAGATTAGCTACTGTAGGAAAATAAAATTAATTTTTATATATGCCTCCTATATCCTGCAACTTTACTCAATTCATTTATTAGTCCTACTCTTATGCTTATAGAGTTTGGGGGACAGGGGGGAATGGGGAGTAACTGGTATATACTCTGGTATATGATAAAATGGTTCTAAAATTGATTGTGTAATGGTTGCACAACTGAATACTGTAAAAATAATTGAATTACACATTATAAATAAGTGAATTGTAAGGTATATAAATTACATCTCAATAAAGCAGTTATTAAAAAAAAAGAAAAAGAAAAAAAAAAAAAAACAATGCATCGGAGCCCCAGGCTTAACGTCTAGTTTCAAAGGGCATAATCTGCTGCCTTCTCAGTTTTCACATCCTGTTTTAAAACATTTTGAATATAGCCATAAGTAAGTTATCTGCATGACTATTAAAGCCTTAAGAGACAGTGGGATAATTTTTTTTAAAAGGTAAAGACTGCTGAGAATCAGTAGTATTAAATTAGATTCACGACAATTCAATGGGTCTTAGTAAAGCAAGCTATATACTGTTGCAAATTATAAGACAAAATCAGAATCATGCCCAGGTCATAATACAGATGAAGTAGCGTTCAGATAGAAGAAAACATTAACAACAAGCTTCACACTATCTTTACTACATGTGGTTGATCATCCACTATCACAAGTGGAAAAATTCCAGATATTACAAGACCTTCTCATCACTAAAACACAAACTATCCAGAAAAAGAACAATTTCCAGAAGTTTCCACTTTTTCAGTTTTACATCAATGAATTTCATTAGAAAAATTCTGTCATTTCATTTGAAGGCATCTGCAGTTGATCATTCATTCAGTCAAAAAATACATATGGCACATTTACTATATACCAGATACTCTATGGGCTACAAAGACAGCCCAAAAATATGATTCTTAATTATAGTTACAATCAATCCAAACGATAAGACATGTACCAAAAAATCTCCCAGAGTAGTAAAAATGCCATACAAATGAAACAAACGAACTGCCCTAGAGTAATTTGGGAGGCCAAAAAAGAGAGTGCACTTTCCTCATCAGGTATAAAAAGAAAAGGCTGATGAGAGTGGTAAATACTGTACAGAATAATGAAGGATGAATAAAAATTCTAATATTATAAATAAGTCAAAGAGGATTTTCTGAGAAAAAGGAATAGCATGAAAGGAATTAAGATGAGAAAGTGTTCCAGGAAGAGTATTTCAAATGGGAACAGAACATAGTGTTTTGGTAGGGTAGAAGTAAGAAAGAAGGCTCGAGATTAGGCTAGGGCCAGAGTGTAGAGGATTTTGCATGCCGTGCTAAGGAATCTGAATTTTATCATATGGGTAATGAAGTACTACTAATGACTTATGAGCAAAGGACAAACAGAAGAAATAGTACGTTAGAAAAACTATTCTGCTAGTGGCAAACAAGATGGATTGGGATGAGATAGTTAAGAGGCAGGGAGACCAGACAGAAGATGACTACAACGGTTCTAGAACAAAAGGAAGGAAACTGAACCAGAATGAAGTAACAAATGAAATTCTTTATATGGTAAGGCATTTTACAATTTTTTGTATTTCTATATATTTCATGAGGATTTCATATAAATTAACTGCCCAACTCAAGCCAAAAGGCCCCAATCATAAGAGGCTATAAATACCTACACAAAGAAATTATTGCATTTCCAAATCTGTACCCCAAAAGGGTTATCTGGGACATAATCACGTAACAAATCAAAGGGCAGGGTTCATCTTTCAAAAGACACAATCTAGTTATCAGCCCTAGAAGGTTCCCATTATTTCTATACTAACATTTAACAATGCTCTAGGGAAGTGACAAACAATCATGTTTTGAGGACAAATATTTTTTGCATTTTTTTTCTTTCCGTCATCTTTATCAGTGCAGATATTTGCATGAAAACAGGATCATTGGTCCTTGGGGATTCATCAGTTCCTATTGCTTATTTTTCATCCATGTCATCCTCTCAATTAATGCAGGAAAGAGGATTGAGACATCGAAACACCAGATTAGGGTGTCAAGTAAATGTCAACCCCTAGAGTACATGAATAATCTATAAGGACAAAAAAAGATCTTGCTTTTATGCAAATACACTAGCACAATAAAACAAAGAAAGACTGTCTCCAAGAGGTCTAATACATATCAATGTAATTCTTTCCAATTCTAAATTTAAAACTATATTCTATGTTAGGTAATCCGTTATGATCAAGGAAAATGAGTATCAGTTGCAAAGCAATGCTACAGAAGTTTAAGGCTGAATTTTGAACTAGAAAATAATTTTGAAAAAGCTCAGCTGTGCTCATGGGACTTATCTGGCAGAAATGAGCATTTTTGTTATAGAGTTTGGTTCAGTACTTTGGTTCAGTACTTAAGTGACTTCAAATCCTCCCACCTCCAAAGCCTTAAATTTTGGAAATACACTTAACAGTAATAATGGTTTTAACTGTGTGGATTAAAAACTAAAACAAACCATACCAAGTTTCTGACTCAATGGAAAACCATTGAATAGACTTTATAGATGCTTAGGGAACCGACTGATTTTTCTAAAAACTGATAAAGAGAAAGAATCATTTATCCAGTCATAACAGCTTTCAAGGTAATAATAAGTAATTAATAAGATAAAGACCATCGCAGAAAAAAATCTAGCTAATAAAAAGGAATGACAGAATTAGAATATTACCATTTTGCAACCTATAATATAATAGTGGATCTCGGCAAGTTATCAAAGGCTGCCAAAAAAATGAGAATAGTTTAAGGAGTCTCCGGGACAACATCAAGTGTACCAACATTTGCATCTTATGGATACCAGAAGGAGAAGAGGGAGAGCAAGGAATTGAAAACCTATTTTAAAAATTAATGTCTGAAAACTACCTAACCTGGTGAAGGAAACAGACACACAAGCCCAGGAAATGTAGAGAATCCCAAATAAGATGAAACCAAAAAGGTCCACACCAAGACACAACATAATTAAAATGCCAAAGGTTAAAGACAATCTTAAAAGAAGCAAGAGAAAAGCAGTTAGTTACCTACAAGGGAGCTTCCATAAGACTGATTTCTCAACACAAACTTTGTGGGCCAGAAGGGTTTAGCAGGAAATATTCAAAGTGATGAAAAGCAAGAACCTACAACCAAGATTACTCTACCCAGCAAGGCTATCATTTAGATTCAAAGGAGAGATAAAGAGCTTCCCAGGCAAGAAAAAGCTAAAGAAATTCATCACCACTGAACCCATATAATAAGAAATGTTAAAGGGACTTCTTTAAGAAGAAGGAAAAAGAAAAAATATATGTAAAAATTGTGAATTATAAAATGGCAATAACTACATATCTAGCAACAACTACTTTAACTGTAAATGGATTAACTGCTCCAATCAAAAGATACAGTGGCTGAATGAATAAGAAATCAAGACCCTTACATATGCTGCCTACAACAGACTCACTTCAGATCTAAAGACACAGACTGAAAGTAAAGGGACGAAAAAGGATGTTTCATGAAAATGGAAACAAACAAAAAAGCTGGGGTAGCAATACTAATACAAGATAAAATAGACTTTAAAATAAAGGCTATAACAAGAGACAAAGGACCCAGAAATCCCACTTCTGGGTATTGAAGAAACCCAAAACACTATTTTGAAAGGACATGTGAATCCATATGTTCATTGTAGCATTATTTTCAATAGCCAAGAGATGGAGGCTACCTGGGTATCCATAAATTGACGAATGGATAAAGATGTGGTACATATGTACAATGGAATATTACTCAGCCATAAAAAAGAATGAAATCTTGTCATCTACAATGATATGGATGGACCCAGAGAGTATTGTGCGAGTAGAGTCAGTCAGACAGAGAAAGATATATGTCATATGTGGAATCTAGAGAACAGGATAAATGAACAGAAACGAGCTCATAGATAGAGAGCATTTTGATGGCTGTTAGAATGTGGGGTGGGAGTATAGGTGAAGGGAGGAGGGGATTAAGAGGTACAAATTGGTAGTTACAAAACAGGCATGGGGATAGAGAGTATAGCATGGTGAGTATAGTCAGTAGTATTGTAATAACTGCATATGGTATCATATGGGTACTGGATTTATTGGGGTGATCACTTCATAAGTTATATAAATGTCTACCCACTGTGTTGTACACCTGAAATTAATAGAATATTATATGTCAACTACAATTGAAAAAAATAAAATATAAAAATTAAAAAAAAATTATGGGAAGTTGGTATAAGCGAAACAGATTGGCCATGTTGACTACTGAAGCTGAGTCATGACATGAGTACAAGAGGTCATTATTTTATTCTCTCTACTTTGGTATACATTTAAAATTTTCCATAACAAAAAGTAGGAAAAATAAGACACTTCATTATCTTTCTCAATAGGAAAGCAGAAAAACTATTCAGAGAAAATATAGCAATTTCAACTATAACTAAGTAGAGATAATACTACTGATAAATACATTTGGTAATAGCATCTTCTTGATACACTGAGCATGAAATTTCATTTAAAAAAAACTGACAGAGATAAAGCATTGATTATTACGATCATTACAGCATTTATTATCCAGAGCTAGAAACAGAATCAATTTCTATACTACACAGCCTTGCATTCATGAATTTAATAATCATAGATTTATCTTTTCATTATAAACTCTGGAGGTCCATGACATACCTGGTAATTAGTAATTTTGCCAAGACATAAAGTTTAATCATAAGAAATAAACAACCCGGTAGAGATATCAGAATTAGGTCACAATGGGTGAACCTAGCAGACCACCTAGCAACCACATCTTAAAGCATTTTGTTGTTCTCTGCTCCTCAATTCATGAAGTGATTAAAATATGTTTCCTTGGTAAAAGAAAGCCATTGCTAACGACAGTAATGGAAATAAAAGAAAAAATAAAAAGGGCTAAAGTGATAACTATTAGTCAAAAATAAGAAGTTTTTAAATTAAATTTTAAAGTGAAATATTGAATTTGGAAGTAACTTAAACCAATGATGTGAACAAATCCACTACATGCTCTATACACAAAAAAATAATTTATGAAACTGTTTTTAGGATTGTTCTAATCCATCCTATAATCAGTATAAAACTTGTTTTTGAAGAAAATTATAAGCTATAGTAGCCTCTCAAAATTGTGGTTTTATGAAGGTCTCAGGAGGTACCCACGGAGAACAAAGTTCTAAGCACTGTATTTATGTTATCTCTTTCAATTACAAAGTGATAATTTTCTACAATTCCTTTTCCGGTTTTATAATAAATACAGTATGGGAAGAGACTCAATGTATAAAGAAGTAATTTTAAACTAAGAATGAAGAACGGACAGTAATAAGTGAGAACTTTTAAAACATTACTCACGGTAGCAGACTGTGTTCTTGGTCTGCTATCTACCCCTTCCTTTGAAGAACCAATTATTCCCTCCCATTTTGTGTGATCTGAGTTAGACTAACTCTTCCAATCTGTACATGCACCCAGGACCCAGGCCTGGTCCATCAGAGTGCTCTGGGCCACTTGACTAAAGGACTGGTTCCAGGATAGGTATGTCAACCAAGATGGAACAGTCAGAGTCCTCCGCAGGCCTTTCTTTCTGAATGTTCAGAAAAGATGTTCATTCTTTGGGGATTATGGGATTTAAAGACACTTCTGGTCACTTTCCCCGGTTCTAGGAAAAAGCTATCTGCAGCAGCAAAGAATAAGACTAATTAATAATGTATGAGCGAAACAGAGCCTTGAGATTCAAAACAAAAGCAGGAACAAAAGCAAAACCCAATGACATCATTAAGATTCATACATCTAGATATCCTCAAAGCTATTTCTATTCCTGGAATTTTGATTTGTGTGAACTAATAAAGTCCCGCTTTTGCTTAAACTAGTATGATTGGACATTCTATCACTTAAAACTGAAAGGATTTTCAATACATTTCTACTGTACAGAGAAAAATAACTTGTTACCTAGTAAACTCAGTAATTATTATAGCATACTCTTATCATAAAAGGCACACTTTAGATTACAGTGACTTACCTTCATAAAACCTAACAAAGATATCTTCTTAAGTATAGCTAGAACTCATCATGAAATACACAACATGCAATCCTAAATAAATATGATCTGGGTACTCACACTCATCCAGCCCCAGCTGATAGGCCAGGTTCTGTAGGCCTCGTACCTTCTCCATCAAATTAGCTGTGGTGAGGCTCCCCAGTTCTGAAACAGAATCATTTATTTCAATACCACTTCTTTCCACTGTTCTCTAGTAACAACTTATTCGGCTTGGAAACCCTTGTTATAAAAGTTTTCAAGCTTAATTCCTATTGAATAAATAGAAAATGAATACTTTATCTCTTCTCATCAAATCATTCTCCTTACACACAGACACACATACAACACACACCCCACAAAGAATTTTTTCCCACTACTGCAAAATGCCTCAGATGAGCTTACCTACTTAATGAGAAGAGAGTTAGCATAAATACAACGGCAAATTACATAAGGACTCTTTTCATAATACCCATTTTGCCTATCATACAAAATGAATACAACATTAAAGTATGAAACCTTGTGATTTGACATAGCATTAAGAAAGCCTACAGACAGATCAGTCTTGCAAAATGGACAATGTCTCCACTGTAATTTATTAAGTCCTCATTATTTCGATTAACGATAAAATAACAAAAAGACACGTACTGTTCCCCATTTCCCTAAATTTAAAAACAAAAATGAAATATTAATCCAAATTTTTCCTTCAAATCAAATACCTATAAAAAAAATTAAGTTTACCAGATAAAAAGACAGTATACTTAAAACAAAAACTTACTTTCCCAGATTTTCATTTAAATAGCACCCAATTCCTTTTAGGTTTAAAACACAGGTCGATTTGTATGGAATATAATGCTAATGCTATGATTCCTTATTAAAAATTTAAAGTTTCCTTAGAAAATACATACTGATGATATATATATAAATGTCTGTTTGGAACATGAGAGCAATGAACCTGAAATGCCCTTGAGACTTAATATTTCTATAGTTGGAAGAGGGGGTCTGTATTTAAGCATTTCATGCAGAACAATGAATTACTTCTGAAATCAAATAAAGGTGTTATTTTCTCCCACTTATCATGCCACGCTCATTATCGATATCTAGCATAAGTAGCAGACTTTCCTTTTTGATATGTTCAGCTGCTTAAATAGCTCAAGAGTCCAAGATTCTTACCTTAATTTTAGTCTATTACTTTACAACCATCATGAATCTTATCACCAGAAGCATGATTAAAAAATAAATAAGTACATTAGAGCAAAATTGAGGAAAATTAATGTTTTTTAATTTAAATTTCCACTTGTGGTTGAGTTCCAAGTAATTTATCAAACAACAATACTCACCACTTATAGTTTTCTTTATGGGAGAAATTGATGGGATAGAATGAAATAAAAGACAGGTCTTAATCCACTTAGGGGTTGTCAATTAACAGTACTGATGACAATATATGGCAGTAAATCCTAAATAAGGCACTTGTTTATAGTGGTAAGAGACTAGACTAAAAATAAAAAATAAGAGCTTAAAATTTTTAACTCTTTCTAACAAATCTTGGTTAAATTAAACCTCTGAACCTTAGATATCATCATAGCTAACTCACAAGACCTTTAAGAGAATTAAATTAAAAAATTTATGTGAGAGCTTCTTGTTAACTGTAAGCGTTATACAAAATAAAGGTATTTAAGGAATTTAGCAATCATTATGACCAGATCTTGAATTAGGAGGATTTCTACACATGGTAAAATAAAGAAAGGCATTTAGACATGAAGAACTATCAATAAAGACAGTTAAGTAGGCAGTTTGACTGAAGCTAAGAATATTTTCAAGGGAATAGAAAAACTGGAAAGGTGATTTATGAAGAAGCATAAATGCCAGGTTAAAAGTTAGAGGTCACCAGCATTGCTTACCTTTCAACATGTCGATGTCATCACGTTCTATTTCGGCCATCCATTTGGGCGGAGAGCTAGTAATAGGCTGTCAAAAAACAACAAATATCCATTCAGATACATACAAAATGTGAAGAGACCCTACTCTTTCTTTTTATAAGTAGCCTATCACATAGCATTCAGGTTGTTTGAAAATACTGGCAAATCATAACTTCTAAAACACGAATTTCTCCATGTTCAGATATGGCCTAAAAATAGTCTCCCTACAAAATGACACTGCTCATCATTAAAGTTGGTCTCAGAGAAATGATCTTAGAATTTGGTGTGACTACTGTTACTGTTTCATACATGACAAGTTAGTGTAGTAATAAAAAAATTATTTGAAATTCAGCTTTGGTGAATGCCTCCAATTGAACTGTTTGAATCAATAATCAGTTAAGTGACATTTTCTAGCAGAGAAGATTCAAAGAATCAAAAATGAGAAAATTTTCAATTTGCAAGAAGACTGTAATGATCTTCACTTGACATTTCATTATATGGTAGACATTTTAGAAAACTTTAGAATTTTTAGTTATCTTCTCATTTCTGAAAGTGAACTTACACACTTTAAAAGAGACCCTATTCTTGGAATGGCTTTGGGCAACAGTTTTCAATCATAGTTGGACTACAGAATCATCTATGTAACAACAACAACAACAAAAAAATACAAATAACCTGGCCACACTCCAGATGTATTTAGTTATCAAAGGTTGGGCAAAGGTCCAGTGGAGAGCAAAGGACACTACCTATATATTTTTTAAAAGCTCCACAGCTGCACAGTGATGGTTGAGAAACATTACTTAAGCTTTCAGCTCTTTTCCTTTTTTAAAAAATTAATATTTATTTGTTACTATGCAATGAGCAAAATACCATGTTTTATGTCATTTAATTTAAAATCAACCCTATAAAGCGGTATTATTGTACTTGTTTTACAAATGAAAAAAACCATGTACAAAAAGATTGCAAATCACTTGCTTCAGGTCAACAGCTAGTGAAGCCAGGATTCAAAAGCCATGTAGTCTGAGTTCAGAAACTACTACTCTATACTGCCTACCCTAGAAGGCTCCTGGTCAAATTCACCATTTTTACCCCTAGTAGGGAACAGACTATACCAGGGGATCTTAACCTGGGGTTCTGGGATGACCATGAACCCCTAGAAACAAAACTCAAAATGTATGTGCATATTTCTAGAAAAAAAGGTGTAGATTCTTAATCAGATTTTTAAAAAACACTATACTCTAATAATTTATTTAAAAACTACTTACTTACATTTACAACTCAAAATACTTAGTCGTTATCAAATATAACTAACTAAATTGAAGTCAGTATGAGTGAAAATGTAAGAAAATTAAAAGAGGTACTTTCTACTCAATCTACTAGACAAAAGCTGATCTAATAATAATATCTACCATGTGTTGTTTATTATGTCCCAGGCACTATGCAAAATGTTTTACGTGCATTATGGCATTTTCTACTAAGAAGCTTATGGAGTAGTTTCTGATGAGAAATCCAAGTGTGTCTGACTCTAAAGCCCTATGCTGCCTTGAACTCCTCATGCTTAGGTCTTACTGAATGCTAAAGGGGGACAGCCAGCTTACATACAACCTAGTTCTTGAAAAAAATGGAAGTCAGAATCCTTCTGTACAAATATTCTTATGGGACCTGAAAGCCACAGGCCCAAAGGGGCCTTAATATTTAACTCAGCACCTTTAACTCTAATAATGAATAGAGAATGCTACGCATATAGTAAGGTGCTGTGAAAGCTATATTACAAATCCCCAATGGTATAATTTAATAGATAGAACATGGGCTTTGCAATCAGACAGACCTGCATTCAAATCCTGGTGAGCCACTCACTGCAACTTGGGCGAGTGACTTCCAAGTGTCTCTATCAGTCAGTGCTTTTTAACACTGGGCTGAAATTTTTCTAAGTATGGTTTTAAAAATACGAACGCTAGTAATCATTCCAATGGGTTCACAATCTGATTCTGCCACCTACGGCCTATAACCTTGGGAAACCTACTTAACCTCTCTGTGTCTATCTCCTCAACTACAAAATAGGAATAATAATAATAGTGAAGACTAAATAATATATGTAAAGTACTTAGAACAGTGCCCAGCACACGGTAAACACTATGTAAGTCCTAGCTAATATTATAATCGTCATATTCTCCTGGTTGTGAGAATATATAAGAGAACATATGTAAAGTATCTAGCGCAGCGCCTAACGCCTGGGAGTAGAAAAGTTGTGGCTCTAATGGATGTCTTCCTTCAGTTTCTGATGAGCCACTGAGAAATTTCAAAAATCCTCTGAGGAGGTATAAGCTAAAGTCATTATACATCACATAAACAAAAGAGAAAAGCTTCAGAATCATAGTTTGGGTAAAAAGAATAATGGTGTTACAATAAATATTTCAACTGCCTTGCCTTAAAAGCTTTAAAGCTAATAAAAGAGGCTAAGGGACAAAGGTCAAAATGCCAAAATAGAGCATATGAACAGACGAAGACATTATCATCAATCAACATGATGATAATATATAAACAGATTTCCAGGACTGGAGTTATAAAATGATTTGAAGATTATGACATTATTCTCGAAAATGAAATAAGAGATAGTTGAGCTTGCACTAAGGAGCAAAATGTTGGATAAACTTCATTAGGTAAGTAAAATATTACCTACACTTTTGAAAGACGCTGCAAATTCAGCAACACCTGGTACTAAAAAGAAAAAAAATACAACATTATTTATTCAATTAATAATTTAGAATCCCAGACATAGAGAATTTAAATAATAAGAAGAAAATAGCCTTGTCTTCAAGGAGCTTACAGTCTGGAAAAAGAAAGAGACTAAACCGATAACTACAATATTGTTTAAGTGCTCTAAGAAAGATACTAGGTGTTATGGGAAGACCCCATCCTCCCCCCTACCCCCACCCCCACCCCACAAAAAAGAAATCTAAATCAGACGGAGAGAACAAGAAAAGCTTCTCAGAGAAAATAATGCCTCAACTGAACTTTAAAGTATTAGGAATTAGCTGGATGGAAGAGTGGCAAGATATAATATTTCTTACCAAAAGTTTAAATTTCCTTTTTAGGTATGCTGTTCTGTCAATATAATTGTTTATTTAAATGTCTAACAGGAAGAATCACATTAAAAATAAATAAATAAATAAATAAAAACCAGATATTTAAAAATAAAATGTTCAATCTCACTAATAAATACAAACTAAAATTAATAAAGGTCAGTCACATTCAATAACAGCTAGTATGTGAATAAATGGGCACTCTCATATACAGTCATCCTCTTCCATGTGCACAAAAGTATTTGTGCAAAGATATTCATTATTACCTTGTTTGTAATATCAAAAGTGTGATATAACTTAGGTTTCCAAATAGGGTATAAATACCTAAACTATATTGTATCTATCTATACAATGAAATACTTTAAAAGAATGAAGTAAATCTACACCTACTAAAATGGAAAGATCCATTAATAAATTACTACTAGGCAGAATAAATTAAGCTGCAGACCATGTACATATGGCCCTGACATTATACCAAAAAACAAACAAACAAAACCCAAATCCCTCTATATACTTAAAAACACATCTTTATTTGCTTATCTGAATAAGCATAAAAATGGTCAAAAGAATTTGAACCAAACTATTAATGGTTCTTTTATAAGAGTGATTAAAGGAGGTGAAGAAATATGTTACATATCTCTGTATTGTCCGAACTTATTGCAGATGTAGTTCTCAAAAATAATTATTTTTTAAGGCTCCCTATCATTTCGAGTCACACCATGTCCTGAAAAAATTAACATTGTATCACAGAATTCAGTGGTTCTCAGTGGCACTGGTTGTCCTGCATTGATTCTGATATAAAGAAACCAAAAACTTACATTGTTCTGGCCAAAGGTCTGGTGAGGCACGGTCAAGTTTTTCAAAACTTAACAAAGATGCTTCCAGATCTGTTCCTAGAACAAAATACCCAGATGAGCCAACAAGACATAAAATATGTTAATTTATATAACATTTCAATCTCAAAGAACATAAATTGTAACACTCATCTGGAAGTTTAGAGATCTAAATTCTATAACTACAAATAAATTCTAAAACTATACAAATGAATCATTCTCCTTCATCAAATCTAATTTTCTGATCTCTAAAATGGGAGCAATATTTTAGTGGAGTATTAAGAAAAATGAATATCGACAAACCCAACTGCGCCTTCACTCATATGTCAAGATTTTCCTCCAATTACAATTAATTAATTATTTCTGCTTTCAAGAAAAACAAACTCTCTATACTAGGGTTCTAAATTCCATCTTCTTTTGCTTTGTCAAAGACATCATGAAAAACATCTCTCTTGCACGATCAATTTTTACCTTCTCTATTGGCTCATACTCAACAGAGCAAGCAAACCTGCTCTAGAATTTCTCTTCTCTGAAAAAACTCTTCCTTGACGCCATTACCTCCTAACTCCTTCACTGCAAAAGTTCTTCAGTTGTCCATCCTGCTGTCTCCACTTCCTCACCTTACATTCTCTCCTTAACCCACAAAAATCAGGTTTCTGCTCCTATATACATGGAAACTGCTGCTTCAAGGTCATCTATGACCTATGTTGCTAAAAATAGTGGTCACTTCTCTGTTCTCTTTTATGTGACTTTTTGCAGCATTCACATGCTGACCACCTTCCCTGAAACACTCACTTCCAGCTTCTATCAAACCACTATGCTCGCTTTTCTCCTTCCTCGCTGACTCTTTCCTTGGTCTCCTCTTCCACTCAGGCCACAACCTAGGCTACCTTCACTCTCTATCTAGTCTCCTAAGTAGATCTCATCTAGTCCCATAGCCTTTACCATCATTTATATGTCAATGACTCCGTATTTATATTTCCAGTACCAATCTTTCCCTAAACTTCTGAGTTATATATCTAAGTGGCTACTTGACATTTCTCTACATTCACATGTATGAAAAATCCCTTAAGTCTAAGGTGTTCAAAACCACACTCTCTCAGTCTTCTCCATCTTAAGAAATAGCACTACCATGAACCCTAGTTCTCAAAAACCCAGATATCATCCAGTCTTCAGTGCCTCACTTTTCTTATCCTTCCATAACCAACTATTAGTAAATCCACTAGTTTCTATCTCCAAAACACATCTTGAAACCAAATTAATTAACCAAGGAACCATCACTTTTCTCCCGGACTACTTCAGTAACTGCTTAACAGGTATCCTTTCCCCATTCTTACCCCTCCCCTTCTCTACTACCTCCAAATCTATTCTTGACAAAGTAGCCAGAACTGATTTTTTTTAAAAAGCCAATCAGTTCATGTCACTCTCCAGCTTAAAGGACCTCTTCCCAGCTAAATACATGAATGTATATCTACCATGCCCTAAAAATTCCTACATGATCCTGCCTAATTCTTTGACACTATTTCCTCTCAACTCTTGCCTGGGCACACAGTAGATACTGGATATTAACAACAGTTAACATTTATTGCTGGCATATTGTATGCTCAGTATGCTAACTAGTTGCATAAATTAGTTCATTTCATGATATAAACAGTAATTTCTGAGTAAGCCACATCTTTTAAATCTTAAAAAAAAAAAAAAGCTGCAAACTCACTCTCCAGAAAATGTACATATATAAAAGTTTTTCAACATGCGCTTTTCTCTCAACTGAACTTTTCCCTACAAATATTCTAAGAGAATTTCTAATGGCATTCTAACTGGTAAAGAACTTACTTCAATAAATTCCCTTAACTAAAGCATCCAAAAATGGTAACAAAGAAAAGCTGTGTGTAACACAAAATGTCAATTTTCAAATTCCAAGGAATGTTACCAATGGGAAGCTCAACTGTAACAAAAATAAACTTATTGGGGCTAGGATCCAATAACCAACAAGGGTGGCCTTATGATACCACAGTCTGAGGCATAACTCAGATTATGCTGTGAGTCTTACTCTCACAAATTAATTAGATGGCTTTACTTGATTTCTATATTCTCCTTTTCAAAGAAGTCCCAGCAAATTATGCATTAAAAAGATAAATGAGTAAATTACCTAAACTTTTTCAAATCATTGTTATTTAAATTAAATTTTAAAGACAGAGACAGGTGGAACACTAAAAATAGAAATGAGAGAGCTAGGCAGTAGAATATTTTGGAATGAGACACTTATTTAGAAGCTGAATTTAAGTTCAAAGTGTTCAACTTGATTTTGTCAGATTGAAAATGAAGGTTACGTGAAGAAAGGCAAAACTCTGTAAAAGATGAGACTGAAAACTATTAAAAAGTTTTTTTAAGAGTACAAACAGAGTGACCATGGAGATGGCTAGATCAAAGAAAATATATGTTTACAATACTATTTCTGGCCAAAGAAAGGAAATTAAGAGACGACAGGGATAAATCAAACAAAGGACATAGCTCTAAAATCTCCACAACTTATAAATCTAAAAATAACCTCATAATAAACTAAAATTTTTAATAGCAAATACTTCTGTCACCTGTCTGACTTTTTAAAATTGTGGTAAAATATACATAACGTAAAAGTTACATTAACTATCTTTAAGTGTAAAGTTCAGTGGCATTATGTACATTCACAATGTTTTGTAACCATCATCACCATCCACATTCAGAACTTTTTCACCTTCCCAGACTGAAATCCTACCCATTAAACAAGCTGACTTTTTAAATCCTCCTTTTTTTTTTATTTTTCTTTCTGGCAAGAGAAGGTCATTTTAAAAAGAAAGCACCCAGCCAGGAGAATGTCTTTTGACTCTCAACATCCATAATTTCTTATACAGTCTGTACCTGCATTCAGAAAAACTTAAGACTCATTAAACTTGATACTTATGATTAAGTAACATATTATTTATGAATATATCTAATCATTCTTACAATAAATGTTCAATGAAAGCCTACTGCTTACTCTGAGATCCAACTATGAACAAGACAGACTTGGAGTTTGTAATCTAGTGTGAAAGGGGAAAAGTTAATAAATATGTTTACAAAGGTACTGAGATAGTGAACAATTGTGAAGAGGAGCAAATCCAGATACTGTGATCTAGGAAAGCCTCTCTGGGAGGCGACATCTAAAATGAGACCTGAAACTGCAAGTGTTTACATGCTTGATTAATCTTTTCCCCTCCCAAAGCACCTAGTGTCATGCCTTTCATATGGTAGGTAGTCAGTATAGCTTTCTTGGCCTCAATTTCCTCATTCCTGAAATGAACTTCCAAGATTCCTTCCAAAGACAAAATATGTTGATTTGGGGAGGTAAAACTATATATCAATGAAATGGACGTGGGGATGAGGACAGCAGAAGCAAAAATTAAGTTCAGAAATGACTGCAAGACCTTAACTCTCTGAAGCAGAATCCAGCGCAAAAGCATACAGATATACCAAAATCGCTTAGTTGCTATCTCAGATGACTTGCATCTTAGACAATACAGAAGCAGAAATCGTTCGTTCACTCAGCCTGAAGAAACAACACATACAGCTGGAGCATGGGAGGTTGAGGTGTGTGCTAGACTACATTAAAGAGCTCAATTCTCATTTTCCTTGGGACTCTCACGGCGAGAGGCCGAAAAGGTCCCCCAGTTCTCTTGCTGCCAGAGCAACGGTACCAATCTGAGACAGGAGAGAATCATGTATCTCTTGCTCTTCAGTCTAAGGATTGAGGTCAGCCACCAATTGCAGCTAGGGTTTGAGAGAACAGTTCCAGATGATCAAAGCTAAGAGCCTTCAATGGGGCGCCCCAGGAGCAAGCTACAGTAAGGGTCTTCCTTTTCCCCATCAGTATGGGGAAACCTAGTATATACCAGGTTTCAGTGAGTTCTACTGCAGAAACTTGTGCATTTTTAAGATTCCTAGCAGAGTCAGCAAAGGTTCATGTTTAAATATGTTGTTTGATGGGACAGTGTGGAGAGTGGATTGGAAGGGTTTGTTAGATCGTCTGGCTGGATTGGAAGGGTTTGTTAGATCGTCTGGCTTCGCTCATATTTCTTCCTTTTCTCCTTCTCGCCCTCAGCTTAACCCAAATGGGGCTAAGGGAGGGGCAGGGCCCGGGATGAGACCTTCGTGGGTGCCCTCCTCCCTACCCACTTGGTACACAGGAGAAACTGGGCACGTCCAGAGCCGCTGTGAAAAATCGGCCAGCTGAAGACACACCCGCATCTCAAGGAAGAGAAGTGGAAGGGAAAAGAGAGGAGCCAAAGAAAGAAGTGTAAGTTAGAGAGGCAGATGGAGAGCGGAGCAAAGGACGTTGCAGGTGAAAAATGTAAGTCGGTTCTTACCGTCAGTGGGAGACGCCATCTTCCAACCCATGTCACGTGACGTGGTCAACCGTCGGCGGGAAAGCTGGGACCCATAAGCCACGCCCCCAAAGAGAGACCCTATCCTCAACTCGCAGCCTTCTCGTTTCCCCGCCTCATAGGCGATCCTTGCCTAACCCCGCCCCCAACGCTAGCCACACACACCTCTACCCTGGCGGAGACGGAGCGACTGCAAAAATTCTTGGAGGGTTTTTATTTACTTTCCCCAGTGATGGGGTGGGGCCGCGGTCATCTTTGTGGCCAATCGGAGTTCCCGGTTAGGGGGCGTCTTCCCCGTGTGCTGAATATAGAGTACCCAAGTCAGGGGCGTCTTCCCTACCTCCGCCAACAGAATTTAACAAGATGGGAGAGGGGCGAGAGCTCTTTCACTTCTGACCAACCGCATATCCCCAAAGCTGGGAGTGAGGGGTGGGGTAAGAAGTTCTGGCGCGTGATTGGTTAGAGGAAATGGTCCTCTCCACCAATGAGGAGGTGCAGCAGGACAGAGGGGCGAGGTCTGGCAGCCGTAGTGCCTTTGGGGAATCACCCGCAGTAGAGGCACCGGGAGGCGGAGACTAGGGGGTCGAGAAGCATGGCGGCGGTAGTGGTGGCGTCGGCAGTGCGGGCTCGGATCCTGCAGGCGAGTGAAAGTGGCGCCGAGGGGTCGCGAAGCTAGAAATTGGGTCCCTTCCTTCCACTCTCTGAGCCAACCCCTTCTTGGCAGACCCTCCTGTTCCCACTCGACCTGTGCGGCCCTGTCCCAGCCCCCTCACTCCGTATCCGTCGTCGTTGGTTCCGGTCCTGGTCTATCATCCCTGGCCTCCCACCCCGTCCTTTTACTCTTGAACCTCCCCTCATCCTGCTGTGGCCCCCTCTCCTCCAGCCCTATACCCCGTTACTGATGTCACAACTCGCCCTCACCTCTCCTGGTCCGCCCACATTCTTTCCTTTTCACCTTTGCACCTGCTACCCCTCTCCCCAGAAACTCACCTCTGGTCACCTTTTTAAGAGCTCTTTCCCCTACCTCGAGCGTCCAGATTGTTCCTCTCCCCCACCTTTTTTCAGTGTCTATAATCCGAAGTAAAGGGAGGAGGAGGAGACACATCAGGGGTGAGGGTCAGTGAATGAACTTTGAATCTCCTAGGAGTGTACACTAGGTTTCCTCCCCAAAATAGTTATTTGCTGAGCTATCTTCCTCAGCTATGGCTATTTGTATTTTCCACAGGCCATGGGGCTGTCCCCTTGCTTGCCATGACTTTCAGTTAAACTTAGCAAAGTTACAGTGTTCATATTGGCAGTAAATAAGACACCAAATAAGGACACAAATTATGCTACCAGTCTGTTCTAAGCACATAAAAGGGACTAAACATCTCTAAAACAGGTGATAGAAAATCGGAGCCAAGAAGACAAGAAGTGCAAGTTCCAAGTTCCTGCCCCAAAGTCAGCTCTTAGTGGGCCAGTATATCCTCAACAGTGCCCATCAGGTGGATTGGGTCTTCTCTGAAGCCAGTCTAAGGAGAGGCAAGAGCTCATGCCTGAGTCCTGTGATGTCTAACTCTGTTCATAGCTTTTCTTTTGTTGTTCACAGCTTAGCAAGGATTTAGAATATGAGACAAGATTTACTGCAGGCAACATTGTTCAACCTGCAAGAAATATTGCCCTTTTACCATTACGTCCACCCTGGGAACTTCTTCCTCTATGTTGCTGAACTTTTAGATAATAGTATATACCAGGTTTCAGTGAGTTCTACTGCAGAAACTTGTGCATTTTTAAGATTCTTAGCAGAGTCGGCAAAGGTTCATGTTTAAGTATGCTGTTTGATGGGACAGTGTGGAGAGTGGATTGGAAGGGTTTGTTAGATCGTCTGGCTTTGCTCATATTTCTTGCTGTGATCCTACTTCTGTTTTTCTAGTATCTTGTGTTTTTTTTTTTTAATCATGGAGAAACAAAGTTTCCAGCCTATATTTTCCATTAGTAACTTCACTTGGAAATTTTTTACTGAAATTGACTTTTTTCCTTTGCCTCCTCTCCCTCTCTTCAATCACAACGAGTCATTGAGAGCCTTAGGAAGGTATTTTGTCTTTTGCATCAAGGAGAAGACTCTGCTTCCTATGTACTTTATTTGGGAAACATATTTTCTGATTCTTTTGAAGAAACAGCTGAGTTGAACTGGAAAAGAACAGAAATACTAATCCTTAGCCAACCAATAGGTACTGTAATATTAAACTTCAATAGAGAGTAGTCTAGATTCTGACAGTCATGAATTTTAGTAGACTATCGAACAGTGTGTTTTCAGTTATTTAAAGTACATTGTTAGCATATCTTCTCTGTTATGGTAGCTAGTAAAAGTTAGAACTTCTGTTCCTCATATTATTGCTGCCATTCAGTAAACCTGTCTTAGAGAGTCTCAGTGACTTGCATCATCGATGTAGTAGAAAGAGCACAGGCTTCACAATCATACTTGGATTCTGTCCCAGCTCCATCATTGTATAGTTCCAAGAATATTTGTAAAGATTGGAATTAATGAATATAATGAAGTAAGTTACCCAACACTATGCTCTAAGGTCACTTAAGATCTCCCAACTCGGAACTGAATTCTGTCTTGGCATCCATCTGTATGTCAGGCTCTCTCCCCAGGCTTTGGGAAAGGAAAAATAAATAAAATACTCATTGAAAGCTCCCCTGTTGTAAAGCACTGATAAGTGCTAAACAATAGGAGTACACAGGGTACTGCAGGAACAAACTAAACCTGTGCAGTTCAGGAAAAGCTTCTAAAAGGGCTTGGTCCTGGGCTTGAGTCTTGCAAGACTAGCAGGCCTTTAGCCAAGGGGAGAAGGGAGTTCCTGATAAACAGCAAGTACAAAATAAGCATCTAGAGAGTAAGAAGTTTGATGTGACTGAACATGGGATAGTTTCTTCAGCAACAGTGCTTGGGAAATGAAGAAAAGATAGGAGATCTAACCTGTCAACAACTATGTGATAATGTTTTATTATTCCAATGCAGTGCCTTTTATGCCCTCTTGACAGCAGAGGCTGTGTGCAAGTGAAAAAATAAAACTAAGTGGCTAGAATGCTCAAGTTGGCTGATCCATGCATTTTTTTGCCTTGTAAGACAGTATATATGAAACAATATCAAGTGATTGCTTGGTGAGTTCTCATTCTTTCAGTCTACAAAATATTACTGAGTGCTTACTCTATTCCAGGAATGGTGCTAGGGGCTGAGAACACAACCATCTAGTAATGTAAGGGGAGAGAGACTTAATAATTAAACAAGCTATTATTCCATAATATGATAAGAGAAATAGAGGAATTCAGGTGTTTTTATGAACTCCACAATCAGGTACTTAGCACAGACCCTGAGATTGAGACTTAAAAACTTCCAAGTCTGCTACTTCTCTCATTCTGAGTTAACTTTGTTTCTCCTACTTCAGAGGAAACAGAAACAATCAAATATTCCTTTTTCTACTAGCAAACCTAGAAGACTGACCTGTACCTATACCCAAAATGATGGCTAAGCAGGGAGCAAAGGAGTAGGAGTGAGCCAAGCAAATGGGATGAAACAATTCCTGGCAAGAGGGAGCAGTACATGCAAGGGCAAAGAGAGCCAAAACATGTTCCAAATGGCTGGAGTATAGAGAGCAAGGAGGAAAGTGTTGACCTATGAAACTGGAGAAATAAAGATACTACGTAGAGTCTTCTAAGCAACATCAGATTAGTCTTTATCCCAAGGGCAGTGGAAAGCCATTGGAGGATTTTAAACAAGGGGGTGATCTGACCAGATTTGTGTTTTAGGAAGACCTTCTGGCTATGATGTGGAAACTAGATTCAGAAGGATTAAGGCTGAAATCCAGATGAGAAACAATGACGGTATAGTGGGGGGAGGTGATGGCAGGAAGAGTAGAGAAAAAGGGGTGTGGTCAAAGACTTCTGAGGGAACAGATTGCCAGGACTTGTTTGATTCGCGGTAAAGAGAAAGGGAGGAGTGGGGTGACATTCAGGTTTCTGGTTGCACAACTAGGTGAGTAGCAGTCCTGTTCACTGAAAGGTGGGTTTTTGAAAGCAGCACAGGTTGGTAGGGAGAAGATGAGGAGTTTGGCTTTTTCAGTGTATACCTAAACATGTCCAAGTAGAGATAAAATGAAGACAGTTATCTTAAAAAGGAAGATTCTGGCTAAGGACACAGATTTGGGCATCATCAGGATCTAGATAATTAAGCCACAGAGTAGATGAAATTACCCGAGGAGAGTACGCAGAATGAGAAGGCCTAGGACCAAGCCTTGAGGAACTAACTCGAAGAGGCCAGGTAGAGGAGAATAAACCAGCAAAGAAGGTAGAGAAGTGACCCAAGAAATAGAAGATACTAGGGTATCACAGAAGACAAATGAAAAGAGGGTTCAGGAAGGAGGGCATGATTAACCATGTGTTATGTAAAATTTCCCAGGGCCAAGAGACCAAAGAAAGAGGCTGACAATTCCATATTTACATAAAGAGTTTATTAAGGGAATTTATATACAAGGCTTGTCTTGCCATGGATAACTTCTGTGCCACGTGGCAGGCACTAAGGGGTAATATAGGACAGGGCAGGATGAATGGGGGTACTGGGGTTTGAGATCCCCCAGAGAAGGGGAAAATGCTTTGCATGCTTATCTGCACAGGGCAGTGGCCTGCTCCAAGAACTAGCATATCTGGGGCATAGGGGCGGGTTCAGACAGTCTCTGAAGGGATTTCTGGGAAGCATTCTCTGTTCTGGCCAGGATCTAGCTGGCAGGTCTGGCAGATCTGGCAGGTCATGGAATAGTCTCTCCTCTATACCATGTCACCTCTACTGAGAGGTCAAGTACTACAAGAAGTCCATGGGGTGTAGAAAGTCACTGGTGTTTAGTCTTGAAGGTTAGAGTAGATTGAACAGTTAGTGGGAGATGAGGAAATAAAGATAATTGGTATAGAGAACCCTTGCTTTTGGATGGAGAGAGGTTTAAGGTACAGAAAAGAAAGGATAATTGATGGAGGTGTCAGAGGCAGCAGGAAAGGTTGGCTTCAGAGCACAGGTGCAGAGATTAGCCTTAGATAGGAGGACAGACACCCCTTTAGTCAGTCCATAGATATTGATTGTGTACCTCTGTCTCCCAGTTGCTTTGTCCTCACAGAGTTTGCTAGCTCCCTTCTCCATTATAGGAGGGAGGAAGGAAAAAAGGATGAGTATAACTGCAGGTCAGTTTTGTAGGTTTGCTTATAGGAAGTTGAGGACGTTCTCATCTGATGGTTTCTGTTTCCCCTGAAGTAGGAAAAATAAGGTCAGCTCCTAAGAGTAAGAGGGAAAGTAGCAAAGTAAGAAGTTTTAAAAGAATTGATAAGTTTTGAAATAGCAAGGAGTGAAAGCAAACAAGTATTTATAATAATAATATAATAATATTTAATGAGCACCAGCTATTTGCTAGCTGTTTTTCGTATTTGCAGTCTTGATCACAATAACTATGTAAAGTAAGTAAACAAGATAGATACAGTGCCTGCCTTCAAGAAACTTAGTCTTTTGGGTAACAGACAAATACCCAGGCAATTACAAAAGGGACAAAGAAACCTGATAGGGGAAGTATTGGCTGCTGTGGGAGTACAAAAAAGAGAGTACGTAATCTCGTCTGGGGCGGGGGGCAGTCAGGCAATATAGCTGCCCAGTGGACCTGTCTTTTGTTTAGTAGATATTTATTAAATACCTACTATGTACCAGATTGGTATTGGGAGCATAGCTGTAAGTAAGACACGATGGGCTCCTGGAGGGTTTTGGTGGTTTAAAATAGCTTTTGTGGGGCATGGACGAAGAAGCAGACTAGGCTTTTGTCTGCTGGTCCTTTGGACAGTGCCACAGGTGTAGTTCTTGCATTTTGTGCAGCTCTAAACTTTGGGTTAACATGGCCTCTCTTCAAACAAGATAATAGATTATTAGATTCAAGTCCCAAGTATTTCAGATGGCTTGCTTTGATTAGAATATTTCTTAAGTCAACTTCCATAGTATATATACAAACTATTTTTTAGAGAGTTATTTTATTACAACCGATCCCCCTCCTAATTTTCTAATTATATCCTGTTAAATATTACCTACACAACACAGTTTTTTCCTATAAGGTACATGAGGCATTTAAAAAATAGCTTATTGAAATAAAATTGGCATATACTGTATATATTTAAAATATACAATTTGGTAAGCTTTAATATTTGTATACACCTGTGAAATCATCATCACAATCAAGATATGAATAGATTCATACCTACTCTCTACCTCCTCCATCATCTTTAGGCAAACACTGATCTCCTTTCTGATACTACAGATTAGTTTACATTTTTTAGTTTTATATAAATGAAATCATACAGTATGTACTCTTTTTGTCTTACTCAATATAATTATTATATATGTATATAATAATACATTTATTATATATGTATATTATAATAATAGAATGCATATAATAATACATTCTTTTTTATTCTGAGTAGTTTTCCAGTGTATGGATATACCACATTAGTTTCCCTATTTACCTATACAGTGGTGGACATTTGTTTTTTTTCTAAATTTTGGGTTATTACAAAATATATTTGTGTTTGTATGGGAGTAGTAAACTTACATTTGATACTTGGTTATATACTACCTTATATTCAACACCTATTGTGTTAGATACCATGCTGAATGTTTTCATATTGTCAGATTTATAGTGACTACATTTTCCAGACCAAAAATTAGGAAAATACAGACTAATGACAAAAAAAAATTTTAAACCAGGACTGCCCTGGAAATTGAGAACATAATGATTATGGTTTATAGTCTCATGTCTTTTCTCTTTAGACTATATGATCCTTCAGAAAAACATCAAGTCCTTTTTCATATATCCACAGTAATATTAAGCATATAGTATAATGTTAAGCATATAGTAGCCATTCACTAAGTTTTTAATAATTTTCTGCTTTTGTTCATCAAAATAATAATTCTTTTACCTCACAGGTTTCTTCCAAGTTAAACTCCACTTGGTATTCAGCATCTTCCTTCTCTTCTTCTTCAGTGGTGAGTTTATTTGGCACTAAAGATTGACTTTTAAGAAGAAATCTAGGGTAATTTTTGAGTATTCCTATTTATATTCTTTATGTAATTGTGATCAGAGTGCATGTGAAACTTTGTATCTTGGTTTTCTTAATTTAATATTATGTCTATTGTATTGTAAGCATGTTCAGTATTACAAGATGGTCTTTATATGTGGTTATGATTTTAATGGCCGCATAGTATTTCATCAAGTAGATATAACCTGAGTTAACTACTAATTTCCTATATAACATTTAGATTGCTTCAGTTTTTCAGTATTATTAAACAAACATTTATTTTTAGTTTTTTTCTTCTTTTAGATTATTTCTCTTCTGAAATAAGATTACTGTGTCAAAAGATAGAAACATTTTTTGGCTTCTAGAACTTTAGTTGACCCTGCCAGATAGTTTATTCTTGACAACTTTAGAGCTGTTTTTACAGGCCTTCTGTCTTGTCAGCCATTTGCAGTACCTAAAATCTAATAAATAAGGACTGGTGCTCAAAATCCTTTATGTGTAGAAGCATGCACACATTGTAACACAGTAGTCCTTTATCTTTTTGTTCCACAGACCCCTTTGAAAATTTAATGAAAATAAGCTTCTTCTCAAATAATTCACATAGATAAAAACATTAAAAGATTTTTTTGACCATAAAGGTAAGACATCATCATGGTAATGTGACAGAAAGTCAGCTGGGCTGACAAGTTACAGTAGCTAATATTTGTTAACACAAAGTCTGTGACACTTTTTAGTATAAGCTTTACAAGTGACATGTGTTTACTCATGAAGTTTCACTGTGTAATTAGCTGGGAATTTCCCATTTTCAGAGAGGTTATAGTGTTTGAGAGGCTCTGCGACATATTAACAAACAGTATAAACAAATATATTGTTTATCTTTTCTCTAATGGTAACATTTCTAGAGAGCAGTAGATTCAGTTATCGAATGGAATTCTTTCTTTGTGAAAGGAAAAGAAAATTAAGGCAATGAACTAATACAAAGTTTTGTGTTATTTTTTCCCCCCAGCCAACTGTAAAGCTCTTCATCGATGGGAAATTTGTTGAATCCAAAAGTGACAAATGGATTGACATCCACAACCCAGTAAGCAAAGCTGCTTAAACTGACTAGCCTAGAATTCTGGGCACATGGTGGGAAAATGGGGACCTGGTTGACTATTGTGAAGCACACAGTGCTGCCTTTGTGACTAGATGAAAAACAGAGGTGGGGCAGGGACAAAGAATGATGTGCTGCTTTTTCCCATCAGGCCACCAATGAGGTTATTGGTCGGGTCCCTCAGGCCACCAAAGCTGAAATGGATGCAGCTGTTGCTTCCTGCAAACGTGCTTTTCCCACATGGGCAGACACTTCAGTATTAAGCCGTCAGCAGGTCCTACTCCGCTATCAACAACTTATTAAAGAAAACTTGGTAAGAAATCTGAATGGTATCATTTTCCAAACTGTTGCTTAGGGATACTTGTCACATTCACAGAGGCCCTTTCAGCTGCATTCCCTCACTCTACAATCCAGAGAGACATAGATCATGGCTCTCTGCCTTATACTGCTTCTCCCCCATTTTGTTCTTCTTTGGCTGCTTGAGAACTAAAAGGAGGCACACCCTTGCATTGGTTTCTATTTGTGTTTTCTTTCTAGAAAGAAATTGCCAGGTTAATCACACTGGAACAAGGGAAGACCCTAGCTGATGCTGAAGGAGATGTGTTTCGAGGCCTTCGTAAGCTGGGAGTCCTTCATGGGGAGGCTCAGGGACTTTTGGGAAGGAGCAAAGGAAGATAGGAGGCAAAGATCTCAGAAAGAGGGATTGCTTCTTTTATGTAAATTTTGTTATCCCATGATATCTTTTTTAATGTTTGTGGAAAATGGCAATACTTCTCAGTGATCTATGAAATTGGTTTACTTTATTGTTTTACTCAAATGATCTTCCAGTAGGTACGTGCATTTCACTTTCCTTTTCCCATTTAGAGAATCTCATTTTGCATACCTCCTTCACATGGAAGGGCAAGTCACTATATCTTTCCTCTGTCATTGGCCTGAGCCATTCTCTGTCCTCAGAGCTGATTAGAGCATGACAAAGCTAAATATTGCACAATGTGGGCAGCTCATGGCCTGACTACTTCTTCTCTTGCAGAGGTGGTTGAGCATGCCTGTAGTGTGACATCCCTCATGCTGGGAGAGACCATGCCATCCATCACCAAAGACATGGACCTTTATTCCTACCGTCTGCCTCTAGGGGTGTGTGCAGGCATTGCTCCATTCAATTTTCCTGCTATGATCCCCCTTTGGATGTTTCCCATGGCCATGGTGTGTGGAAATACCTTCTTAATGAAACCATCAGAGCGAGTCCCTGGAGCAACTATGCTTCTTGCTAAGTTGCTCCAGGACTCTGGTGCCCCTGTTGGAACACTGAACATCATCCACGGACAACATGAAGGTAACTGCCCTTCAGTACATGGCACTTAATCTGGCTTCCAAAAAATCAAGGTGTTAAGTGGTGATGGGGTGTTTTAGAATGAAGAACCTAGGAAGGAAGGGGTTTACTAACAGTAACCACCATGAAGGAAATGTTTGTTGACTGTTTTGCCATCTCTGTGTGCTATGGTGAGTAACTAGGGAGAGGCAGTCCTTGCCTTACAGAATATATGGGGACAAAGAAATATGGATTAGAGCAAGACACAGATAAGATTAAAAAGAAAGTTTTTACTTCAATATTGAGAGAGTTTATGAGGATATTTAACTCAGAATTTATAGACTTCAGAAAGGCTATAAATTCTATATAAGTCTATATAACAATAGCTAGTACTTAAAAAGTCCTTATGTTTCAGGCATTGTTCCTATGCTTTTCATATGTTATCTCATTTAATCTTTACAACAGCCCTTTGATGTAAGTACTATTATTTTTCCTTTTTACAGATGAGAAAATTGAGGCATAATGAAATTAAGTAATTTGCCCAAAGTCACACTGCTAGAAACAATTGAAGCCAAGCTGTGTGTACCTGGGAAGGCTGACTCTAGATTTTACTTTTAAATACAGTCATGAGCCACATAACAATGTTTCGGTCAACAGCAGACCACAAACATGACAGTGATCTCAAAAGATTATAATGGAGCTGAAAAATTCCAATTGCCTAGTTGCATCACAGCCATTGTAATGTTATAGTGTAACACATTACTCATGTGTTTGTAGTGATGCTGGTGTAAACAAACCTACTGTACTGCCAGTTGTATAAAAGTATAGCACATAAAATTATGTACAGTATGTAATACTTGATAATCATAATAAATGACTAACTGGCTTATGTATTTACTACACTATACTTTTTATTGTTATTTTAGATTGTATTCTTCCTTCTTAACAAAGAAGTTTGCTATAAAACAGTATACTATGTTATGCTAACAGCAGCCTCATGCATCTCGTGTTTACTGCACCTCTTGATTGCATCATTTTGTCTTGTGTTTAATAGCGTGTAGTTTTGTATAGAAACATACCGTATAGGCTTGTAGCCTAGGAGCAATTGGCTATACCAGGGGTCCCCATCCCCCAGACCGCAGACCAGTACCGACTGGTCCATGCCCTGTTAGGAAGGAACCAGGCCACACAGCAGGAAGTGAGCGGTAGGCCAGTGAGTGAAGCTTCATCTGTATTTGCAGCCGCTCCCCAGCACTAGCATCACTGCCTCAGCTCCACCTCAGATCATCAGGCATTAGATTCTCATAGGAGCACCTGTTCCTGCTGCCAAAAAGGTTGGGGACCGCAGGGCTATACCATATAGCCTCAGCGTGTGGTAGGCTATACCATCTAGGTTTGTGTAAGTGCACTCTATGATGTTTGCCCAACGACAAGATTGCCTAATGATAAATTTCTCAGAATGTGTCCCTGTTTTAAGCATCATATGACTGTACTATGTTATATTATCTCTCACATGAGGACACAGTAGTATCTGAGAGTCCTGGTATATAGTTACAGTTGAGGAAATATCACATTCTTAAAGGACAAAAGAAGTGTTGAGTATTGAAGGGCTGTTATTTTGGAGGAAAATAGGAATTGTAGCCTTTGGAATTAGAAGTGGAAATTGTGGAATATCAAATGGGAAAAATAATGAAAGAGGCTAAATAGAATTTGTAGTTTAAAGAATTAAAAGAACAAGGAAAGAGAGAACTAATTCTAGGGTAGAAACACAAAAATATGAAAACTTCTTCATAGCAGTGGGAAAAGGAGAAATTTGCCATGTTGAGAAGGCCATAGCCATTTGTTCCTTTGCGGTGATCATTTATTTTTCTTCCTAAAGCTGTTAACTTTATTTGCGATCATCCGGATATCAAAGCAATCAGCTTTGTGGGATCCAACCAGGCAGGAGAGTACATCTTCGAGAGAGGGTCAAGACATGGCAAGAGAGTTCAAGCCAATATGGTGACTTCTTATTCCTTTTTTGGCCCCTGCTCAAACTCTGTTATATATAGTTAAATTACCTAAAACAGCCCATCAGCAGAGGGGCAACTCGTCCACTCTAATGCCAGTGTTTCTTTATCCCTATTTCATCTGAACTATCTTTTCCTTTAACAATGAACCTTATGATGAGTTTTATTCTGTCACTTTAATTACCTTTATCTTATACAATGAATCTCGGTATCAAAGGGCACATTACTCCCTGAGAATGTTGTTCAGATTATTTGGGCTTTAGCAGTAACAAATTCTGGTTCTGGCCCTGCTTCCCTCATATCATGCTTTTCTAGCCCTTCATCTTTCTTTCTTTTGAGGGGTGTCCTAACTAGTAATGTCAAAATATGATCTTCCCTAAGAGTCCAAGGCTGTTTAGGGCACTGGAAACAGCCCAATATCCCCGTATGAGATGCGTGGTTTGGTTGGCCGCATAGTTTTGCTGTTCTCTTACTAGCTCCTTGTCTTATACTTAGCAGTTCTTTGATACTAAAATACAATTGCTACTTTCTCACCCTTTAGCTAATGTTCATAAAGGATAACCACCTATGCACAAGTGGAGACTTTATGATGTGCCCACTTATTTCTTGTCATGGCTGAATGTGCTTTGGCCAGTTTGACTCAAGTCCTAACCAGCTCATCATGAATTTATTGAGTGAATTCTGTGTCTAACAGTATACTATGTGTAATGGGATAAAATTAAGTTAGCTGATATGGTACTTATTTATCCATGCACTCAACTATAGTTGTATCTGGAAATGTGTGTGGAAATGACCATATGTTATCATACATAGAAGTTCATAAGGCTATATATCTAGAAGCAAGTCAGTCTGGGGAAGCTTTTTCCAGAAACTGTTTATCAGGAGAGGTCTACCTCTTATTTTGCCTTTTCACTGGCCACTGGCATTATTACTGGCAGCTCTTTATATATACTGCTCTTCATTTAACTGGAAACCCCAGCAGATAACAAATTCTTTCCTATCTAACCGAGGAAAGAGAAGGGAGTTCTCCTTGGTTCCTGGATACAGTGTTTAGCTTGTCAGTTTGATGTAATGTGATGATTGAGGCTCTTTGTTTGTTTTGATCTAAATAAACATAAATCAGCTTATTAGATGAGCAGTGAAAAAAAGTAACCTGGACACTTGTTCAATGTTACCAAGACTTTAGCAGTATGAAGATAATAAATTTATCCTCAAAGTAACAAAGGATAAATTCTCTAATCCTTACCTTAAATTCTCATTTGAAATTTCAGATTCTTTGCCTGATTTCTCAGCTTAATCGTATTTTGCCTAGGAAGATTCATGTACTTCCTGTATTTCCTCAGGGAGCCAAAAATCATGGGGTAGTCATGCCAGATGCCAATAAAGAAAATACCCTGAACCAGCTGGTCGGGGCAGCATTTGGAGCTGCTGGTCAGCGCTGCATGGCTCTTTCAACAGCCATCCTTGTGGGGGAAGCTAAGAAGTGGCTGCCAGAGCTGGTGGAGCGTGCCAAAAGCCTGAGAGTCAATGCAGGTAATTGGTTATCTGCTTCGCTCCTTTAGACTTTGCATCTGAGGCACTAAGCTCTTGGTTTTAGCATTGCTCTTGGCCAATGGAAGCAATCATGTCTGCCCTTACTGAAGAAGGGCCTGGTTTGGAACCCCTTAGTAGAGGCCTCAAGTGTCCCCAGCCTCACCTTTCCTTCCCCTATAGCTTAACAATAGATTATCCCCTGCAGCTTGATCCAGAGCTTGGAACATCCCCTGACTTGCCCTGAAATTTATGATTAATGCCTTTATGCTTACTGATCACAATCCTCTAGCATTCTTTCCAGACTACTCCCATCTTTGTCCCTGAGTCGCTAACGCCACCAGAGGACCATATTGCTGGAGGAACAGCTCCATGAAGCATAACAGACCCCCTGGAATCATCACATAGCCACTGGATTAATGACCAGATTATCCTTTAAATACCGTAAGCCAGACTGAGAAGGCAAGGCAGTTTTCCAAGGTGTTAACCTGCTGCCTTCTCAGATCACTGGTGCCCTGACAGTAAACGCTTATTCTAAAAAGCCCAACTCCTGTGTTGATCTATTGAGGTCTATTGGCTGAGCCCCGGACTCAGTTGCCCTCTGGTTATATTACTGTTGCCTCTTTGTACTGTAGTTGTCATTTGGATTCATCTTTAGTTGGCAATCAGAATTTATGTTAACGAGTCTTCAACACTTCTGTGTTATTTTACAGGAGACCAGCCTGGAGCTGATCTGGGCCCTCTGATCACCCCCCAGGCTAAAGAGCGAGTCTGTAATCTAATTGATAGTGGAACAAAGGAGGGAGCCTCCATTCTTCTTGATGGTCGAAAAATTAAAGTCAAAGGCTATGAAAATGGCAACTTTGTTGGACCAACCATCATTTCTAATGTTAAGGTGAACAACTCTGGATTATTTTGTTCACAAATATGAGAGCTGAAGGCCCTTTGGAGGCTATGGAATCTCATCTCTCCAGTTTATAAATGAAGATCATTTAATAACTGGGGACCTCATCTCTTGCCAAGATTACTCAGTTATTTTATCTAGAATCTGAATGAACCTCCCTTCTCATCCCCAATCTCTTTCCACTCTACTAGCAACCAGGAAACTTTCCATAAAGGGCTAGATAGTAAAATTTTTTGGCTTTGCAGGGATATATATTCTCTGTCACAACTACTCAACTCTTGACATCTTAGTATGAAAGCAGCCATTAACATTGTGTGGCTATGTTCCAATAAAACTTTATGGACAATGAAATTTTAACTTTACATTCCATGATTGATTTTTTTTCAGCCTTTATGTAGAGCTTTGCATAGTGGCAGTATGACAGCCAATGAGGTTTATCTGAGGCACAATTATTGCTAATTGAAAAAATATAGAAATTATCCCTAACTTGTTGGCTGTACAAAAACAAGCACATTTGGCCCACAGGCCATATTTTGCCAACCCCTCTCTTACATTATCCTTGTTACTTATTTCTTTAATTTTTTTCTTCCCACTCCTCCTTGCTGCCTAGCTCATAGTTACTGCAGTGTCTCCGTCAACATATCAGCCACCCAGTATTTTTATTAAGTATCTACTCTCTGTCCTAAATTTATCTGCATCTTCACCAGAAAGTGACGAAAGAAAAAGAATCGATCTGTCAATTTTTATTTATCAAAACTCTACAAGTCTCTCAACTAAAATTAATGAGTAAATTGAGGTTAGGAGGCTTTCTTTGAAATACATATGTCCCCACCAATCCTACTATAATCCTGAATAATTGTTAAATGTAAATGTAGCAGAAATTGTGGAATTTCTTGCTTCAAAACCATAGAGGAAAAATCCACCTATCAACTGACTAGCAGCAGTGGTGAAGGATATTTTGATTGTTTAATGTGACCTGATATCAAAATATAAAGTATAGACTCATTGGAAGGCAAAGGAGTAAATGAGAATGTATTGTTCAGTTACAGAAAACTTAGCACAGGGTTTCTTTAAACAAAAATTCTCCTGTGGTGTTTTTAATATATATCTGATTTATAAAAAAATGATTTTTCATGTAACTTTTCAGTAACATAACAATTGTATAAACCAGTTATATAAGTATAAAAGAGGAAGCTAGTGATGGTTCATGAGACCTAAAAATACAGTGCTTAAAGGAAAGGAATGTAGTTGTACTTAATAGGAATTTCAAGTTGTTTATATGATTGGTAGCTTGGAAGATGGAATACAGCAAGAAAGCACTTTTTAAAAAATAGGTGGTTTAAAATGAAAAGAGATTACTAACATGAAAGCCATCCATGTAAACAGTGGGTAATACAGTACCAAATAAGCATAAAATACTGACTTTTTTTTCTGGATGCATCACTCCTGGCAGCCAAATATGACCTGTTACAAAGAAGAGATTTTTGGTCCAGTTCTTGTGGTTCTGGAGACAGACACTTTGGATGAAGCCATCAAGATTGTAAATGACAATCCATATGGAAATGGAACTGCCATCTTTACCACCAATGGAGCCACTGCTCGGAAATATTCCCACTTGGTGGATGTTGGACAGGTTTGTGAACAAAGTTTTAGGAAGTTCTTGTAGTCATTTACTGTTAACTATCTAGGGGAGATGGTAAAGAGTAATCAGTTGCTGCCCCTCCGCTCTTCCACAGGAATAAAAGTTAATGGGTGGAGATGGGGTAGAAGGTGGGTATTTAAAATCGGTCTCTTTGGTGCAAAACATTTGTGCTTCCAAATGGAGAGTTCCTTTGTTTGAGTCCCTTTCTTAGCATTTGACGTGGATTTGTTCTGCTTTAGGTGGGTGTGAATGTCCCTATCCCAGTGCCTTTACCAATGTTCTCATTCACCGGCTCTCGATCTTCCTTCAGGGGAGACACCAATTTCTATGGCAAACAGGTAACTTTAAGTTTTAAAAAATGTTTTTTCCTCTAGGAAACTTTCTTGTACATATTCAGGAACAAGGATTCTGCAAGGAAGGGCCTGCAGCAGCTTCTGTGGAGTCATATGTTGTTGAGCAGTGCTTGTCAGTAGGTCTCCTAGAAAAGATTTAAAAGTTAACAAAATTTTGCCAAAGCTGCTTCTTGTTGAATAACTCAAGGCAACAAAGTTTTGGAGAAAGAGCAAGAGAAAGCGCAAGCCTTTGTATAAGCCCTTTCCTCTGCCTCCCGCCTTTCATCTGACTAACTCTTAATCATCTGTCATGTCTTAGTGTCTTTCCTCCAGAAAATCCTCTCTGACCACCACCAGCCCCTTCCTCAGTGCTGGGTTGGGTATGCCCTCATGCTCTCACTGCACATACTTCTCCTGTAACAGTTAATCATTTACAAAAAAAATTTATTGAGCACCTTTGTACCAAACAGTATTCTAGGCACTACAAATACAGTATTGAACAAGAAAAATAAAGCATACGTGAAACCAAATTGTCAGGTTCAAACCCCAGCTCAGCCAGTTATTAACTGTGTGACCTTGGAGGATACACTCTCTGTGCCTCAAGCTTCTTCATCTATAAAATGAGAGTAACACCAGTACTTATATTTCATAAAGTTATGAGGGTTAAATAGCACTATTACCATCCTTCAGCAGGTACACATGTTCTAAGGCAGGAATAGCATGACATGTTCAAACAGCAGAAGTGGCTGGAACACAGTGAGTGGATAAGTAACAGTGGTAAGAGATGAGGCTGGAGAGATAGGCAAGGGTGAGGCATGTAGGACTCTTTAAGCCATGTTAAGAAGCCCTCCGTCATCATGCTGTAATTATTTTTGCCTATCTGCAGCCCCAAACACGTGACCAAATGTGTTCAACTAATGGACTAGTGGAAGTTCTTTGTAGTCCCGCAGAAATACGGCCATTTTGGAACCTTTAGTAATAAATTACACTTTTTCTATATCAGTCTCTCTTATAGGTTAAAAAATTAACAATGGGATTGCATAGCAGAATATAACAGTGTAGCCAGTTGGTTAAGAAAAAATTTTGGTTATCTGGAGGCTGATTGTACAGTTTGTGCATTAGTCATAGCTTTTGCAAAATTAACTAGTTCGATACTATTAAAAATTTCTTTTTAAGTTACTCTGGTAAGTGAGGCTTCTTGGAAGAAAAGACTGACTTCATACAGAGTTGAAGTCTTAAATCCTTAGGTAATTAAATTGCTATTTTGCATGGAAAAGAGACTTGAAAGTATCATTCTTACATAATAAAATGTAAACTTTAGTTGTATCTTATACTGAAAGTATGTAATAATCTCTAAAGTTGTTTTCAGTATATTAAGCATGGCCTAGATTTTGCCAAAAAATTCTAGGAGAGTATTTTATCTAACTAGCATGTTTTTTCCTAATATCTTTCTAGCTTGCTAGTAATTAGGTAAATGTTAGATCTGTACAGTCTATTCTCTTTTGCTCAAGCCCACTGTTACAACATAAACTATGTATATGTAAAGCCTCACGTGTAATATATATTTCATTTCTTCATTCTTTTCTATTCTTCATGGGAAGGAGAGAAAAACATTACTGAACAGCAGTTATTATGCTAGGATATTTGTATGCCATTTCATTTTCCCCTCACACATTGCTAAGAGGTGGGTACTATATCACAGATAATGCCCAAGGTTACACAGCAAGGAGTAGAGGCAAGATTTGAACCCTGTATCAAGACCTCAGAGCACATGATATTCAGCCCTAGCAACAGAATGTCCTGCAAGTTTAACAGATTACGTTGTTCAGTTTTTCCATTTAGATGCTAATGCTCTTGGCTAGTTTCAGCATAATGACAGCTAAGGTTTAACAGTTTACTATGTGCCAGGTATTATGCTAAATGTTTTAGAAAAACTTTGATGAACAATATGTTGGATTCTAGTTGCACCTATTCCTCAAGTAGGAGTGTGAGTAGCATTTTGCAACACTCCCTTCAAAATTTGATTTAAAAAGGAATCATGAAACCCCCTAGAAATATATGCTAACTCCCTCTCCCTCTCTTTCTTTTGTTTGTTCTCTTTAGGGCATCCAATTCTATACTCAGCTAAAGACTATCACTTCTCAGTGGAAAGAAGAAGATGCTACTCTTTCCTCACCTACTGTAGCCATGCCTACCATGGGCCGTTAGAAACAAGTTTGTTCCAGCTCAGCCCATCCTGAGTAAGCTCTCTTTATTTTGACTGACTTCATTTGCCAACTTCGCTCAGACTAGATCCCTGGGAATGGACTACCTTGTAACTAATACCTTTCTCAGGACAATTAGCCCCTGCAAAGTTGCTATAGGGAGACTCCTAGAGTAACTCTGAAACCAGATTTTCATTTACTCTTCATACATCTGTTTTTGAGGTAACTGTTGTTAATTGTGAAATGTTTATCTAGAATGATTGCTTAGGACTATTTTCTAAAAATTCTCCCCTTTTCTGATAACTTGAAGGAAGGGAAGATTATGTAAAGAAGATCTTTCATAATTGGAAGAGAACCTCTTGGATGAGAAAATGGGACAGGAATAATTCACCCTTTGGTTGATCTTCAAACACAGCCCTACATAAATGCCTGTGAGAGACACCCCTCTGCCAGGCTTTCCTAAGCCTCTCATTTATCACACACTACACAAAATAGAGTCCATTCTACTTATCCCACAGTGTGACAACTGCTTGTTTCTTTTTCTGAATGCCAGTTTGTCCTAGTGAATTATGAACACTAAATTCTGCCATTGTCACTTTTCCTGCTTAAAATCATTTCTCAAGGATACCTCAGTATGCACTGGATAAGTCAACTTTTTGTTGTGTGTGCCAAGTGTTAGATTTCAGGATTCGCTTCAGCAGTCATTAATTAATGCTTCAGTCATTAATTCAGGTGCCCGTAGGTTTTTTTGTATTTTGGGTTTTTTTAGAAAACCATTTCAAAAGTTATTTTACACCCAGAAATCAAGCGGTGTTCCAGTCGTGAAAGTGGGCAAGACTCTTGCCTTAAGCAAATTGAACCTGATAGTCCTTGACAAAATTTTTATGTTGTTCTTTCCTCTTGCCTTCATTAAATAAAAGAACCCTTTATATAGAGTGATTGACTGGGCCTAAGAAATTTTAAAGCTTTTTATGACATAAAACAGTAAAAAAAAAAATACTTTGACAGATTCTTTTGCTACCATTAATTTAACTGTCTTTATGCTTCTTGTTTCTTTGATGTAGCTCAACTTTAAGTCAGAACAGAAATTGATGTGCTAAACAAAATAGCTTCTGTCTTTTTGCTCTGCATCCCAATTGAATCTTATCTTTCTGATACGGTTTTCACCCACTGAACTAGGAGAGGGCTTCAGGCTCTGATAGAGAAGTCTCTCGTCCTCAGCCAGATGACATAGGTCATTATTTTTCCATCTCCCTATTAGTCATATGGGTAATGCTAACCTAATCATGGGGTTATTCAGTGAAAATGTGCACTCTATAGATTTTAGGCTTATTATTACCATGAACTAGATAGAATGTCAAAATCTTCAATCACTTAAGATGACTGGTATTTAGTAAAATACATTTATGACCCTACTGGGTCTTTTTTTTTCTTTTCCTTTTTTAGATTTGCCTTCCTAAAGAGATGAGGCAATAAAAATTTATAGAATGCTCCTTGTTTTATCTCTTATCACATCTGGCCAGTGGTAGTGATATTTAATTCAATCCAACAACTACAGGCTAGGTTGGATAAAAGGTCATATTACCTAAGTTCCAAATGGAATTAAATATAATCACAGCGACTTCTAAATTTTCCTTACATTTAAGGGAAATCACTTTTTAAAAAATACTAACTAATGAGAATTGTGTTGTCCTTATTGGAATCAATTTCATTGGCTAGCTTCTCTACTCAAAAGCTTCTTGTTTCTGAGATGGAAAAAAATCTATAGTTATGTTTATGCTAGTAGCAGCTAAAAAATTCAGTATTTTATTTTCTTTTTGCTCTGATGTGACCTCATTTGAAATTTCTCTGATTTTATATTGTACTGATTATAAATAACAAATTTTTAATAAAAAGCTCTTAAAAAGAAAATCTGGCTTTCTTTTTTTAATGGTGCCATACTTCCTTGTAATCTTGTCCCCGAGCTTCTAGTGACTCAGACTTCCAACCTCTGTCCAAAGCCAAGAGTTACATGGTCATCATGTTTATTCTTACATAAAAGATAGTACATATTTTGGCTAGGCTGTATATTGCCAAAGGCAGTTAATAGGTTGTCCACACTAAAAGAGGCACAAATATGCATTAAGTGTATGCCTTTTTCAGTGTGGATATTGTGATACAAATGTCCATGATTTCAACTAAAGGTATTACTCATTTCACTGACCCCTGAGAACTCCTGGCTAGTAAAGCTAAAGGACTGTGACTTAGCAAGAAGCTGCATGGAGAAAGGTAACAGTTAAGTGTATTGTTTGGTTAGATTACAGACTCTTTACCATGTCAGACTCTTGTGATCCTTTCTGAATTTTGGATATTATCAGTTCACCAGAAGAGTCTGCAATTGGTACTTGCTGTGTGATAAAGGTTTGATCTTGAAGCTTACTTTCATCCCTGCAATAATGACAAAATAACAGACCTGTCAATAACCAGACACACATGGAACCTGATTCAGAACAACAGACTTCTCACTCAGTTTGAGCACGTATAAGATGTCCACAAGAACCACTATGATCAGGCACTCGCTCATGGCTTTGTCAAGAGAGACCTTACCCAAATTCCTCTGTTTCTCCATTGTCCAACACAACATAATCTGGAACTGGAGGCCTAGAACTGTGGCTGTATTTCCTGTGGTGGGAAAAAGTTAAAGTGAGGCAGTGTCTCCTTGTGCCAGGTATTTCAACTACACTTTAAAAGTGCTTAAATAAATGAATGCTTCAGTTAAATAGGCTTCTCATTTTTAAAAATGAGCTTTTACACACAGAGAGACAGTATAATGTTAGGCAAGTTAATATAAATTTATATTCTTTTGAAGTTGAGACGTTGAACTTAAGAAATGGAAATATTTATTGAGATGATTATGATGATGATACATAACAGCTATTAATGGTGATGGGCAAGTTTGAACCAGAATACTGACCAAAATAGCCAGGAAAATTCCCTTGCCATGAAAAGAACCACAAAACACAAAAAGGTTAACTAATGGAGACAGACACAGTATGAAAAGTTCTCCTTATATACTGGAAAGTCTGGTTTAAGGACAGAAAATAAACATATTACTAATTCGATGTTCTAATTTGAAAGCAAGCTTAACAGTTTCAAAAAGTATAGTAGGTTGATTTGGCAGCAGATAAAAGACACACATCTCACTCCTAAAATCTGTCAACTAGGTACACATGAAAGCAGTATAAACTCATTCAAAATCTATCAATATTAAATAGTCTGATAATGCATGTTAGCTACTACTAGTGCCAGAGTTGCTGATGCACTGAAGAGTACAGTTTATTGGTTATACTCCTTTGACTTAGTTCTATCACATACACACACACACACACACACACACAATATTATACTATTGGAGTCACAATGATACACAATCATTGTGAACTCCTACCAACTTCCTAATTTTTTGCCTTGGTAGACCTCTTATCATTTAATTCCGCTCCATTCTGAGCTTTCTCATTTAATCCTATCTTTATCTCAGTATTTCACCATTCTAGTCCTATCTTCTTTTCCTTCATCCAACCCTGGCATGAAATTCTGACAGGCTTAGACATGGTTCCATTGTGGCCAGGTTTAAGTTCATTGTTTTGGTGTGAAAGATTTCACTCAAGTTCCTTTGTTCCTCCAGTGCTGAAAACAACACGGTATGGCACTTGAGGCCTGGAACTCGGGGGTACAGAAAAGTCAACTCAAAATGAGACATTAAATTCATTACTTACAACATAGATCCTACCACCACTTCTTTGGAGGGCTACCAGAGACACAAAAGCTATTTCAAAGTCTTTAATCTTCCATTTAGCCTATACTTCTTTAAACTACTCTTTTGGTTGTACTCTTCTTTGTTTTCCTGTTTATTAATTGTGCTTATTCCTAAAGGTTCTAGCTTCAGCCCTTTACTTTTCTACCTTTATCCACTCTCCTGAACTCAACTACCAGTTTTCACTAAACATGCTCAAATCTTTCTCCCCAAACTAACATCTGTACTCCAATCACTATTTACAATGCCTTAAGTGTTTTTCACGGCAGCAACATATTGTCACTTCCAATTTGACGCTGAAAATACTTTCTATTTCTTCTACCTAGAATTTTTTTCCTCCTTTTTTGTTCCTATTTACCTTTTAGAGGTCAGCTCAAGCTTCTACTTCCTCAGAAATGTTCCTGACCTCCTCAATTAGTTCAGATTCTCCTAATCTAGGCTCTTATACTACTCCTTTGAGCCTATATCAGTTATACTTTTGTATTTATTTGTGTGATTTGAATGTTTTTCTTCCCATGTAGACCACAAACACCCTGAGATTAGGTATGATGTCTTTATTTGCTCAACAGTATATCCTTAATAATAGCAGCTATTCAGTATGTATACGTTAAATGAGTTGGTAGATGGATTAAATAAAATTTAAACATTTCCCTCACACTGGCTTTCCAGATTTTTCATTTGCCTTTCACATCACCATTCTTTCATTTCTTAATCCAAAAAACTTAAACATTTACACTTTGTTTTCTTTATTCGTTTTAGTCCTTTATCACCACATCCTGTTTTTCTTTCCTGAGTGTCTTTCAGTTTCTCCCCGTTTTTCCTGACTGCTCCCACTCTTGCCTAAAACCCCTCATTACCACATATCCAGAGTAGTATGGTAGCTTCTGTTGGTCCCCACCTCTATTTTTGTCCTCCAATCCATCATACTTGTCACTATTAGATTCAGGTTAGCTCTGAGAACAATGACCTGTGAGCCCTTCCAGTGAGAGTATGAGAGTGTGGCTTATTGCTCTTTGTAGTTCTTCAAGGCAGAAAAGAAAAGTGTTACACTGCTTTAGAATCTACAATAGCATAAGTTCAGGCTTTTCTGCATGGTTTTTAAGCCTCAACATAATTTAATTATAGATTAAACCTTATTTCTAATTACTAATTACTCTTACATTACCAAATTTCCTCAAGCTAGGAAGTTTTCCCTCAGTGTTCCCTAAATACCCAATATCCATTCCTTCCTCTGGGTTTTTGCTTAAGCTGCCTACTAAGCCCCTTGCCTGATGTGCCCCTACCCCCACTCTCTATTATCCCACTATCTTACAAGGCACCCCACAGAGTCATACGCTTTCAGTCTGAGTGAAGTCTTCCCTGACTACTCTAGCCCACTGACATATTATTTGAACTCAGTTATATTTTATTGTGCCACTTTATTTTCTTCCTTGTTATGTTTGGTTTTGCTTAGGCAACCAGATTCTAAGCTTTGAGATTAAGGGCAATGTCTCTCAATTCTTTGGAATCCCCATAGTACCTAACACAGTGCTAAGCATGTAATAAGCAATCAATAAGTGGGTGATTTATTTTACTACTTTATAGTTCATTACTAGGATTATAGTTACTGACAAAACATAGTGGAGGGAATGAAAACTAATTAAAAAGAATTATTTGGAATATCTGTGGATTTTTGTTTTAATTTCTAAGTCTTTTTCTTGGTATTAGAGATTCTCTGAATTAATAATCAGCTTTAAAAAAATCATTTACTTATCTTTGCAAACCAATAAAATGTTAACAATTGTTATGTTTCTCTTCAGTTACCACTCATTCAGCTGAGCAATGTTGTACCTTCTTAGCAAGCATTACTTTAAACATCTAAGATTAATATCTTTTCTCACCTCCCCCTTTAATTCTAATTCATCTTTCATTTTTGTGCTCATTCATTCATCTCCCATTCTTTACCTCTGAGAGTTGCAGTATCTAAGCACTATGACTCATATTTTCTGGTCTCTTCCTATCCCTTTAATTCTAAGTGAAAATTAATTCATTGTTCCTATATAGTTTCTAGGGTTGATAACAACTTGGTGTTCCACCACAGAAATAGGGAGTTACCTAGGAACAAAACCGTTCATTTTTGCAAAGAGCAATCGTAAGACTTTCTCCTTCTGCTCCCAGGTCAAATCTCCAATATCCACATTTCCTTGAATATCTGTCCTAACAAATTAAAAAAAAAAAAAAAGTGAAAGGAAAATTATGGTCAATGTAAGCATCTGTCCTTTTTAAAAAATATATAATATGTAAACAGGAGAAGAAAAAATTTCCAAACCATAACTGAATGTTATGAGGTTTCCAAATGTAATGACTACAAAGCAAACTGTCCATTACATTATAAAGTGGAAAAGAATATCAGTACACTAGCCAAATCGAAATGTTATATATCATTAAAATAAAAATAAGAAAAACTATAACATGAAAAAAGTGTGCTCAAACATCAAGCAAATAAACAGAAAGTTGTAATATGACATAATATACCCAGATACAAAGACAAAAAGAAATAAGAAACAAAACAGTTGTGTAGTGATATTATTGATAAATTCCCTTTAACATTTCTTTTTGTATTAGATAATTTTGCTATGAAGATAGAGTAACAAAGATAAATTTAGAAAATAACATGTAACTCATCTAGTCTATTTTCTTATTTCCTAATTAGGCTGTAGCTAAGCTTTCTAGGCAGGTCTTTACCTATACTATATAACTATCTCAGAAGATTCAGTCCACTTGCAATTTTAAAAAGCTGGCTGACATGTAGATAGAGTACTGATGTTGAAACTTTGGCATATAGGGCACTTGGGATAATTTTCTTTAAGTTTAGGTTTTGCCTTAGGATCACCACATCCTTCAACTGTCCTTCTCCAATCTGCCTTTTAAGCAGATGATGTAATATTTTAACCACCATTCCTGCTTTGCTGGTACAAGCAATAGGAAACTGAGGTTAAGGTGACAAATTGCTCAGCAGCAAAAATGTCACACAGAAGGCAGAATAGAAAAATTCCAGTTTCTGCAATAACAATGTGGAGAATCATTTCATGTACCTTCCTCTGAAAACCTATATACCACTTAATATACAGTAGACAAAAAAAAAAAGTAAAACTGCCTATGTTTGATAGGGACTCAAAACTTGCTTAACTTGTTAAATAAAAGGAAATTACAGTGAATCTTTAGGTAATAGAAGTGTTATTACAGATTTCTGACTAAGGCGAGAAGGTAAAAAATTATACATAATATGGGCATTTTTGAAGAAGAGTCTTATCTTTCCAAAGCCACTAACCATGTCCGACCTTCCTAGCAGCTACATAATTTAAAAGAACCTACAAATTAGTCCATTAAAAAATAATTTAAAGCAGAAAACACATTTAGAATTACTCTTAATAAAATGTTAAGTATATAGTAGTACGGAATCCTTTTTAGTTTCTTGAGTTAAAAGAATCTAATTGAATGGGGATATAAAGCATAATTTTAAGAATAATCTTTAAAATGTATCATAACTCAATCCATGATTAATAGGGGGAAGAGTGCTCTAACAGATAAAAGTGCTAACAGGAAGCGATTAATCATTTATAGAAGCTACAACTGTCTCAAGAATTTTGCTACCTTTATCATAGTGGCAGTAGCTCTCCAGAGTGTATTTTGGAAACCTATGGAGATTGTGATGGGGAGTACTATTGGGAGAGTTCTGTACAACAAAGAATTGCTATATTAATTTTTTAAATTATATGTTTAGTTAGATATTATTACCTATGAATTTTATTTCAGTAAAGAGAACTTAAAAAATATTTATGAAAGTATGTTTATCAAAAATGCTTAACCTCAATCTAATCAAACCTTTGTAATCAGTTTACAGGACATAAAATAAAGGAACATGTTAAAAGATACTACAATGACATTCTAAAGAACAAATAAGAATATCTATTAGGTCCTACAAACTATGGTAAGCATATGGGTTACAGAGATAAGTAAGTCAGTTCCTGTCCTCAAGTAACTTTCTGAGTAATCTAGTCAATACTTAGATATTATCAAACTGAACTTTTCAGGGTTATTTCTCTAAAGGGCACAAAAATAGCAGCACAAAAGATAAAATATCAAAGCATGGTTAGTACCATTTTTCAGCCTCCATAAGATCCTGATCCACACTATTGGTGCTGTGCTCTCTGCCGTCAAATGTTCGAATTTTGGGATATTCTGTTCTTCTTGCACATGCCTCCCGCATTTTAAAATTGAAAGCAGCTTGTGCTACTTGCTTATAATGCTTCCTGCTCAATAAGATCTGTTGCTTCACTTGGTGTAGAGCATCTAAAAAGAACCTTTCCACTTCTGTCCTCTCATCCAGTATATTCTTGGCAAGCTTCTTCACTCGATTCATTTCCCTGTCCTTCATCTGAAGAAGGTACTGTAGGTTGTAAATTTCAAACTGACCCTCTTGGTTATGTACCATTGCCTGCTGCTGTAGTTTTAAAACTTCCGTTTCAAACTCTCTGGTCATACAACTCAGGGCAGTCTCCAAGCTTATGACCTTCTTCTGAAGAATTTGGATTTGTGATCTTTGCTGGGTAAGTTGCATAATCTTTTCCTTAACCAATAAATCATTGATCTCCTAAAAATAGAAAGATGAGAGAGGTGAGAGATTTTTTTTTTCTTTAATTAATTTGAACTTAAAAGTTCCTCACCAATTTCCACTGCTTCATGAGATTTGAGTTTGAAGTCTAGTGAGATGGTGATACTTTGCTATTCTGATTATAGGGAGTGAAAAACATCGTAGGGTCCTTGTCTGGACCTTGTCTGAAGATCACTGATTTTGCTAATTAAGAAACGTTCCTTCCTCTAAAATTCTGAAAGTTTAAATATTTTATATTATCAAAAGGATAGTTCTAAAATCAATAAGACTATACGATAAAATATTAATTTAACAACTATGTACTGAAAACTCTGGCAATCTGCTATTTACCTATCCCAATGTCCATTTTCCCTTTTCTCCTTAGTAATAAAACCCCAACTTTACTCAGGAAGTCAGCAAGACCAGTTGAAAGTTCCCAGTCTCCCTTGTGGTTCAGCATGGCCACCTCAGTTCTAGTCAATGAGATGTTAAGTGGAAATGTGTGTAGAACTTCTAGGAAGACCACTAAAGGGAAGGGTATACATTTTCCCTCTTGTCTTTCTTCCTTCCTGCTGTTTGAGTAATGGTTAGAGCTCCAGTAGCTGCCATGGGCCATGAGGTGACTTTAAGGATGTAAACCGCATGTTGTAGAGCAGAGTTAAGGAACTGAAGTTTCTGTTATCTTTGTGGCACTACCATTCCAGCTCTGGATTGCTTACCTCCAGACTTCCTTTAGGTGAGAGAATAAGCTTTTATTTGTTGATGCCATTGTTGTCAGGGCTGTAACTCATAGCTGAACCTATTCCCAAGTGATTCAGGGACCAACTCCAAGCAAAGCAAAACAAATATTCTCAGGTAGTAGATGATAGGAGTTATATATATTTTTCTCTGATGTATTCTTTATAAAGCCAAGTCTAATGCTTCTTAGTCATTAAGTAATTAATTGTTTCAGATAAGAAAGGTACCTCAACCAGACAGAAGAAAAATGGTCCCATTGTCCCTATTTATCTTTATTTTACTCAATGCTTTGTATTTACCAACCCAATCTTTCAACAACAACAAAAAAAAGATAGAAAACGAAGTCTAAATGAGAGTGGGAACCTTTTGATGTAAAAGGAAAGTCTGAGTCTCTTGCAACTTCTCAGAATTTTTTTGTAGAGCATCAGCTTCCTGCAGGTGGTATGCCAGAGCTTTCTGGAGATAAACATTTTCTTTAAAAACAGCTCTTCCAGCATTGTTCAGTTGCCTGAAATAAACAGATATAAGATCTCAAAACAGAGGCCTAAGTTTTAGATATTACCAAACTAAGCAATGATTGCTTTAACATTAATAATAAAGACAATCCTGCAAGGTTGCTATTATTAACCCCATTTTTAGATAAAGAAATTTAATTTTAAAAAAAGTTAAGGAATCTTCCTACACTCAGTTGATACATATGTTGAGAACCAATCTAACTTCAAAGCCTTTCTTAGCCTCACACCATGCTACTACAGGAAAGGCAGAGGGGTGAGGAGCGGGGACACAAAGTTCTCTTTCTAGAAACAGTGAGGGAAAGTAAGCCAGATAATTTGAAGAATGCAAACCTGGACAGAAGTGGAAAGACAAAAAGATAAGAACAAAAGAGACCCGCAAAGAGGTAAGAGAGGCTATCAGAAAGGAAAAAAGGCAGCAGTCTCTTACACAACAGCTTCATGGTGGGCTCTCTCTGCCAGCATTATTATCTTTTTTTCAGCCTCTTGTTCTAGTCGGTGCTAAAAAAGAAAATAGGCTGTTTTAATAGTTATATTTCTAACAACAAAATTTACATATCAAAAAGTTAAGTATTTATTTTATAATATCAAATAAAACGCTTCTATCCATATGACCTGATGTGAAATACTCCAAGTATTAACGGAGGAGCCAGCAAAGAGGGTAGCGTGAACACAGGAACCCTAGGGTACCTCCCAATTTCCACATTAAAAAAGCGACATGACAGAGAAATAGGGAAAAGAATTCCACATCAGTATAGGAAAGCAGAGCTGGGAAAAATTTTTGCTAAATATAATGAAGAGAGTCATAACTTATTCATTCAACAAATTTGTATCAAGTGCTTTTGTGTAGCTGATTTTTCAGATACTAGAGATTCTGTGGTGAACAAAACAGATAAGGTCCCTGTTCTCATGGAGACTATATTCTAGGATGGGATCCAAACAATAATAATTAACATGTACTTCATGCGTACCACAGTGACTTCTTCAATCCCGACTCCCCTATATAATGGGGTACATGCAGCTTTAGTTCTACCAGGGGAACACCATGCTGAGAGGGATGTGTCCTAAAGCCTTGGTAAGATGACAATCTCTCTTAAGGATTTCAAGAATCTCTTAACTGGAAGTAGGGAAGAGACTAGACATTGAGATATCTAGAATAGATTTATTTTCCCTGTTTTTTATTCTACTATGATTTGATAACAATCTTCTAAGATACCAAATGGAAGGTTGACATATCTCAGAATGTATATAAGTACAATTATGTTGTTCTAGTAATCAAAAAATTTCTTAATTAACCCTAATATATCATACCTTTTCTTCAAAAAACCTGTTTTCCAATCTTCTAAGAGTCTCCTGATGTTTCCGCTCTGTGCTCCTTAAATTCTCCTTCAGCTAAAATTAAAAAAAGAAAAAAAAACCCCAACTAGTCAATAGGAAATGGGGTTGATTGGGGCATATTCCTAAAAAATTCTCAATAAACACTTTCTGTTACATATTACCTCTTAATCCTGAACACACAGAAAAACTGTCCCTGCCTATGAGGACCCTATTTCCCTTAAACTTCTATAGACTTACAAGATCAATAATAAGTTCCTAAAAAGCCTTTCATGAATAACAGTTCTCAGAATATTCAGACAAGATGTTCTCATAATCATATTTTTGAAATATCCTCATTTTAAATGTGTGGAATCACAGAATCATATTTTAGAATTGGAAGGGAACTTATGAATCAGATAATACAATCTCTCACTTAATATAGAAATCTCTTCTATGAGAAAAACATCTTGAGATAGAAGTATCACTAATTCAAATCTCATTAATTCATTAAGCTGCCCCTTAATAGTTCCCATTTTTAGAAAATGCTTCTTAGTATTAATCTAAAAAAAAAAAAAAACCTTCCTTCGATTCCCCTGGCTGGATCCTTCTGTCCTCTAAAACTACATATAATAAAAAGGACAAAATTCTAGGCAGAGAAAGTTGAGCTAATTTAAAGTTATGATCCTGGCAAGAATCAATCAGATCAAAACAAGCATACTCATTCTAATATTCATGCCATAAAAAAGGCTGCGAGAAGACCAGAGTTCAGGTGCTACCTCACTCATTTACCAGCTGTTTGACTCTAGGCAAGTCACTTAACTTCTCAAAGTCTCAGATCTCTAGGAATAAAAAGAGGATAATAATAGTAGCTATCTCATAGGAGTGTGGCAAGGATTAAATAACAAATAATACATGTACTTAGAATAGTAACCATTTAAGTATAATGCTTAATTGCTATTGTCATTACATCTAATATTGTCCCCTCTTATACTTAAGTTTTCCTTACTGTGATCTCTGTCCTAACTGCATTAAATCTCTATTTTATATGATCTCTTTTAGATGTTCTTCTTTCACCTTGTCTTATGTACATACTTTTTTTAAATGGCTTCTTACATTGTCAAATACTTTTAAAATTAATGTGAATATATAAGTTTATGGAAACGTCTACCACCCCACTGTGCCACTGGACTCCCTCAAAAATCTATAAATTAATAAATGAATCTTTTGAAAGATAATTAGACAATGCATATCAAAAACCTTTAAAAGTTTATGTTATTTAACCTATAAATTCCACTTCTAAGTTACCCTAAAAACTAATTAAAGATACAGAAAAATATTTTTACTTAGATGTTCATCACAGTATATAATAGTGAAAAATTAGGAAACAGTCCAAATATCTAGCATCAAAGGACTGATTAATAAATCATGATAAATCTACCCAATGGAATTTCACGTATCTACTCAAAAGATTTTATAGAAAAACATGTAATGGCATTGAAAAATGTTCACAATGCACAGTGAAAAAATCAGGTTAACAATTTATGCATCATGACTTTATTTTCGTAAAAATAACATACAGATATTTTCAACACACCGAAATATCAACAATGGTTACCTCTACATAGTGTAATTGAGGGTGTGTGTGTATGATTTTCTTCTTTTTGTATCAGCTAAATTTGCTGACATGGGTATTATCACTTTGTCCAAAAAAGAAAGACTAAAATAATTAATTAAAAAATAACTAAAACCTACCAATTTTTGCTTCTTCTGTTAATCAGATAGAAATAATTTTTTCTTTAAAATTTATGCTTTGATTACCTTTTGATAATCTAAATTTAATTAGTCTCTTTTAAATTTTATAATGAATTCTATATGTAGTATAATTAATTTCCTTCATTTATGTATATCCTCCAATTTTAAGTTCATGGGCCCCCACACTTGCCTTAATTATCTCGTATTTGGGATTCCTTGAACTACATTATTTTCTCCCATAAGCCAGTATCCTTTTTGCCTTTGAATTTTAAGTCTTCTGGCCCAACAGCCCTCTTTGAAATGTTTGAAATCTATTTCTCCCCTAGGTGGCAACGTTGTTCTTTAAAAAAAATAATAATAATAATCACACTGTGGCCAACTAGAATATGCACAGCTAGTTCCTAATCCACTTTTGATTCAGAATGTATACCTACACTTAGGATGACTATTTTGAGAGTCCCCGAAAATTTAAGGAACTTAACTTGATTCAATCTGCAGCATTTTAATATGAAAGAAAACTTGATATTCCTTCTAAACTTTTTTTTCAGCTTTATTGAAATATAATTGACAAAATTATAAGGTACTTCAAATCTCCATCGTGATTTGATATACATTTACATTGTGAAAGGGTTCCTCCCATTTAGTTAGAAAACTTGATATCCCTTCAATTACATTTTTAATGGAAAGACCCACTCAGAATTTAACAAATATTCATTGAGCATTACTGTGTATCTTACATGTTGATTAATACAAAGGACAATACTGTTTATACTTCAAATAATTTATAATCTAGTAGGAGAGATAAGACAAATGAAAAATAATAATATCGAGACAGAATGGGCTAGGTAGTATAAAAGAGATACAAAATGCTAAGGGAACACATAGAAAAATTATTCTTTTTTTTCCTGCTAATAGTCTTTTTGTGTATTTTTTTCCAGTTTATTGAGATATAATTGACATATAACATTGTGCAAGTTTAAGGTGTACAATATGTTGATTTGATACACTTATATATTGCAAAATGATTACTACCATCGTATTGGCTAACACCTCTATACTGTCACATAATTACCATTTCTTTTTTTGTGGTGAAAACATTTAAGATCTACTCTCTTAGAAACTTTTAAGTATATAATACAGTATTATTAGCTATAGTCACCAAGCTATACATTAGATTACCCAGAAGTTGTCAGTCTTATAACTAGAAGTTTGTACCCTTTAACCAATATCTCCCCATTTCTCCCTTCCCCCAGCCCAGGTAGCCACCACTCTAGTTTCTCTAAGTTTGGCTTTTTTTAGATTCCACATATAAGTGATATCAAACAGTATTTGTCATTCTCTGTCTGACTTATTTCACTTAGCATAATGCCCTCAGGTTTCATCCAAGTTGTCACAAATGGCAGGAAGAAAATTAGTACTTTTAAAAAGGACTCTGAGGGAAGGTCTCATGGAAAATGCATTTGAGCTGAGCTTTGGAAGGACAGGTAAAATTTTAATGGACAGAGATCTATCAGAAGTATATTTCAGGTAGAAGAAACAGTGTGAACAAAGTAACAAAGGCAGAAAGATTTCAGGGGTGAGTACATGTCCAGTTTGAGTGGATTAAAAGGGGTATGCATGGGGAGGGGTAGTAAAAGGAGACAATAATGTTCCAAAGTAGATGTAGGGTTTTGACACTCATACTAAGGTGTCTGGGAAATATTCTATTGTCAGTAGAGAAATACTAAAGAAGATACTTGAGGGAGGTGATCAGAACATCATTAGAACTGTGATATTTTAAGATCATTCCTGTAGCAGTGTGTATTTCGGACTGTGGTGGTGTGGTGGTTTTAAGATACGGGCAAACTTCTTTGACAGTCCTCCTTTCAAATGATGGACCCTAATTCCCCACCCTTAGAATGTGGGTCAGACTTAGGAATTTACTTCTAACTAATAGGATATGACAGAAGTCATGCTATGTGATTTCCAGCTAGGTCAAGAAAAGGATAGCTTCTTTCTGGCTTTCTCTTGAATTACTTGCTCTCAGTGAAGTCATCCTTCAAGTTGCACACTAAGGTAGCTTGTGAAGAGTCTCATGTGTGACGAAGTTGAGGCCTCCCAGTAATTACCAGCACAGATGTGACAGTCATGTGAGTTGGCACCTTGCAAGCAGATCCTCAAGATTCAATCAAGCTCTCAGATGACTGCAGCCCTGGCTGATACCTTGACTGCAACCGCACGAGAAACCCTGAGTCAGAACTACTCAGCTAGCTAAACTGCTCCCGAATTCCTGATCCATGGAAATTGTGCTTTTAACAAATGTTTTTTATTGTTTTAAGCCATTAAAACAAACAGTGGTTTGTTCTACAATAATAGGTAACTAATGCAGGTAAAGAAATAGAAGTATTGGATAGGATTTCAGGACACTGTGATTCTGCTACCAGCTTTATAACTTACCACAAAAGTCACTTAACATCTTTGTGTCTGTTTTCCTCACCTGTAGAATGACTTAAATAAGCCCTAAAGTTTATTCCAGCTCTAAGACTCTATGAATTCTATGAAATGTTTTAGTTTTAGATGGTTCCTTATATCATTCATTTAGCAAGTTTTATTATTAGGTACTAGTCTAGGAATTAGTGAGCAGTGACAAGTACATACACAAGTAGATGATGTGGCTCTTATTCCCTTTAGTTTACAAAGATTAAAAAACACAAACATAAAACAACTAGAGAAGACAGTTATATAACTGCTATTTTAAGGACTTTAAAATGCTTGAAACCCATAGAAAGATCCCCCAGAAAACACTGCAAAAGGGATTGTATACTGGTGAGCTATGAAAACATAACTCAGAACAATTTTAAAGCAACAGTTATAACGATGGTTATAAAGCAACAAGTAATCAAGCTTATGAACAAAGTCAGCCTCATGGAAAGATTTTGAGATAATTATACAATGATGGTAACACATTCCTTTCAATCTAAGAAAATATCTTCCCATTCCCCAACTTGCCTAAAATGTACTGACTCGGTCTTTTAATTAGAGCTTCAAAGAGTCCTCTATTAAGATTTTTAAAGCTAGATAATCATAACGATGATCAAAAGATCAATAATTGCTATGCTATTATTCTTACTAGGAATTAGTATAAGACAATGAGCTAAGTACTTTACACATTACATTATTTAATCCATACAACATCTCTAAGAGGAGATAGGTGATACAATAGCCACAGTTTACAAATGAGGAGTCGGAGACTCGGAGAAATTAAGACTATCCAAGGCTACACATCTATCAGCTGCAGAGCCAGGACATGAAGTCAATGATCTCAACTACTACATTATCTTATCTACCTTTTTCATTTCTCATATACCCTTTCAATTTAGCAGTTAGCTAAAAGGTAAACAGAAACAAGATAAACTTTGGTTTCCCATCAAAGCTTGTTCTTGCTAAGTAGCACCCTGGGTAGCCAGAGGAGAGCCTGAGAGAAACTGCATGCTTGAAGGACACACCGTGATTGAGAGTGAGAGGCACTAAAAGGGATAGAGAAAAAAACTTAAATATTACTAACCATAATAATCATAATTTTGAGCAGAAGTAATAACAGCAGCAGAATAAGCAACAACAGGTAATATTTATCACACAGTGCTAAGCATATAACACAGATTATTTCATTTATTCTTCACAATGACCCTTTGAAGTTGGTACTATTATTATCATCTCCATATTACAGATAAAGAAATTTAGCAAGATATCCAAATAGTGAAGACAGTATTTATACTCTGGCAGTCTGACTTCAGAGCATCAACTTTTAACCCCTACAGTAAGTTGCTATATGGTTATCTTTGGTGGCAATACTGCTTCTATTATTACTACTTATATTACTAGAGTATTCATGTATATTCAGTAGAGTGTTAGAGCAAGCTCCTATCAGGAATTTTGCTCGCAGGTTGTTAAAGCATTAGTAGCTTGAAATTGGCCATAATGAAAGTATTTACTCCCAAGGAAATCAGCAAATGCTACAAATCAGGACTTTTTTATTTTGCAAAGAGCTATGCACCACTGTTAATATAATTCTATGTGATATATACTATTTTAAGCACTTTACATATATGAACTCACTTAATCCTTACAACAGTATGAGACAGTAACTCTTATTATCTGCCTTTTACAGATGAGGAACCCAAGGTATAGAGAGGCTAAGTAATTTGTCCAAAGTCACAAAACTGATTTCAGCTACCTGTGCCTGGCACACATCTGTGACATTTGTTGCATTATTATTAATGCAATAAAACTATCTTCTGAACTGAGGGAATGGAAAGTAAGAGAAAGAGCATAGTAAGGTCAGAAAAACTTTATGAAAGTACTCAGTTTTCCTCACCCTACTCAACCCTACCCAGAGAGCCTTATAAAATTTTCTAAAATTATCATTCATCAGTCTAAATATTACTCCTTAGGGACTTTGCTGCTTTGCCCTTAATATTTTTAAAGAACTGTAGTTTCTTATTGACGTCACTATAAAGGTTTAACTGCTGATAAATGTGAGAGGGTGTGCTGGCTAAAATATGTGGAATTTTCAAAGAAATCAATGCTTAGAAAAAGAAAAGTCTAACCATCAAGATCTTGAGCATCTAGTCCTAAACTGATATGTCCTATCCTTTTATTCTCAAAAAATCTCTAAAATGTCAAAGGGAGTCTTTTACCATCTAATAGGAGTAAATGTCTATGAAGGCTTTTGTAGACATAGTAGTCAATTCTAATCCCCTTTTTTTAAAAAAAGAAGGAAAGAAACTTACATCATCTAGTTCTTTCTCCACTTGGATTTTTCTCTTCTGGAATTGTTTTATTGTTTTCATCTCTGTTTGAATCATACTAATTTCTTTGGCTTTTTGATGGAATTGTCCCTCCAGCTCACTTATTTGCACAGTGTACTTTTGTTCCTATATGCAAAACAAAAACAAAAACCAAAACAAAAAACAGGTAAATGAGTTGGGAGAAAGAACAGAAGTCCCACAGAAACATGTTCCATCTGAAGCCTTAAGCCATTTGTCTATTTTCTTTGAAGAAACATCCCTTTTCATTTTGCATTGTTTTCATTTTTTTAAAAGATATCAAGTGCCCTGAATAAGAAAAATTATATTTTTCAAATCTTTTATAGAAAATACACCTATTTATTAAAAAGAGGCATGAGAAGACTAAACAAATTTTTACTCTGTAAAAAAGATAAATAACATCTGTAACCCTAAATTAAAATTAGTAAATTAAGAGACAAAGAGGACTAATATCTCTAATAAATAAAGAGGAATAAGATGGGGAAAAGAGGAAGGAAGGGGGAAGAAAGAGGAGGAGAAAGAAGAGGGAGGAAGAATAAAGGGAAGAGGAGGAGAGAGAAAAGACAAAAAAAAGGAGGGAGGAGGAAAAAGAAAAAAGAATAACACTGTAAGCACCATTAATACCAGTAAAAAAATGAATAAGACCTATCAAAAGAAATGCAAATAACCCTCAAACATATGAAAATATACTCAGCCTAGCTCATAATAAGAGAAATGCAAATTGAAATACACTGAAATACCATGTCTCACCTAACAGGTTGACAAAAATCCATTTTGACAATATACTCTGATATATTGTGAACACATGGATAAAAGTTAGATTTCTCAGAATACACCATGTTTGATAGATTTGACTTTGGAACCACATAAATATTTTACATAATTATAATGACATAATTACACAATGTTATATGTGCAATTTATTTTTCAAAAGCAACTCCTAAAAATCAAAAGCAAAATGTGTTGTTGAGTTGATGGCATAAACTTCCAGAAAAGAATTATTTCAAATTGTTTCTAAATCTTGTATTTTTACAGTAGATTCCTACTGGTATAATCCTAAGGGGAAAAGTGCCCCACAAAATCTTAAACTGTTTCTACTAGTCTATGTAGGTGGTAGTATTCTGTGACTGTTGATGTATTGGGGTTTAAAGCAACTACACGATTATATTGGTATTATTAAGAACCAGAATTTTTGATGAGCGAGAAAGGAGACAGATAAAGTTAAAACCCTGTATTCCTGCATCTGACTTGAAAGTATTAGTATGGGCTCATAATATATTTCATAATATATTTTTAATCTTTAAAAAATATATATTGCTGGGAGGGAGGTTGGGAGGAATAGTGAAAAAGGTCAAAGGTCAAGAAGTATAAATGGACTGTTACAAAATAGACATGGAGATATAAAGTGAAGCATAAGGAAAATAGTTAATAATTTTGTACTGAATATGTAAGGGTAAACAGGGGTACTAGATTTAGTGAGGTGATCACTTTGTTGGTTTTATAGAACTCTAATCACTATGCTGTACAACTGAAACTAATACATTATTGTATGTCAACTATAATTGAAAAAAAACCTCATTGAGTTATGCAATGTAAATATGAGCAACTAATTGTCTCTTATATTTCAATAAAACAAATAAATAAAAATAAAAAATATGTATTGTTTCATTTGGTCCACTGAATAGCCCGAGAATGAATTTCAAACTCAAGATGAGTAAGGACTACTAATACAAGATGGTTTTCTAAGTTTTCTACAATAATGTATTTTTATGGTATTTTTGAACTTCTGTACAAGTGTGTGAGCTTTAAGGTTGCTAAGATGCTCAGAGGACCTATTCATTTATTCTCATTATCTTAAATATAAGCTTGCCAGAAACCTGACCACCCAGTAAGTGAAGTATTAGTATACTTAGATACTCACCAATTTTTCCTTCTCCTCTTGGGCTTTTTCCCTTGTTTCATTCAATTGTTGTTTCAGGTTTTCAATCTGTATAAGATGAAAATACAGAGTTAGGAAGGTAGAAAATGAAAATGCAGAATTAGGAAGGTAAAGAAATTGTTCTGTGCCCTGCCTTTATTATATAGCCTTATTTTCACATAATATTAAAACCAGTAGGGTTGGAGAGGTTGAGTAAGGCGGAAAGAGAAGAGGAGACGTATACCATACCCTCAAACTGCTATTGCCAGTTTCCAAAACCTGGCCATCATCAGAATTACTGGAATAACTTTTTAATTGCGGTAAAGAATATAACATTAAATTTGACCATCTTAACCATTTTATTTATTTTTATTTATTTTTTAGGCTGGGCAACCCTTGGTTCACCTCACAGATTGCAAGGACCTTGTCAGTTTACAATCCCTTATTTCTTATTTTTTAAGCCTACAGCACCTGGTCTTCCTAGGTGGTCTCCTGTCCAGTACTAACTAGGCCCAACCCTGCTTAGTTTCCAAAGTCAAACATCAGGCTTGTTCGGGGTGGCATGGCTGTAGACTCCATCTTAAACATTTTAAATGTACAGTTCAGTAGTGCTCTTTATTCACATGGTTGTACAATAGATCTCTATAAATTTTTCATCTTGCAAAACTGAAACTCAATACTCATTAAACATTAATGCCTTCTCCAACATTCCCTCCCCCCAGCCCTTGGCAACCACTTTTCTACTTTCTATTTGTGGATTTTGACTACTTTAAATACTTGATATACATGGAATCATACAATGTTTGTCCTTTCATGACTGGCTTATTTAACTTAGCAGAATATTCTTAAGATTCAACCATGTTGTAGCATGTGACAGGATTTCCTTCTTTTTTAAGGCTGCATAATTTTCTTCATCCATTCCATCATCGGACATTTAGGTTATTCCAGCCTCTTGGCTGTGATTAATGTTTCAACAAACATGAGTATGAAAATCTCTCTCCAAGATCCTGCTTTAAATTTTTTTGAAAATATACGCGAAAGTGGGATTTCTGGATCATATGGTAATGCTTTTATAAATTTTTTGAGGAACCTCGTAATTTTCGGTAATGGCTGCACCATTTTATATTCCCACAAATATTCTAATTTCTCTGCACCCTCCACAACACTTGTTATTTTCTGTTTTTCTGATAGTAGCCATGGTATAAAGTGGTACCTCATTGTAGTTTTTATTTGTATTTCTCTTATCTGGGTAACTTTTTAAAAGAAAAGTTTCAAGAAGAGTACAGAGTCCTCATACACTCTTCACCCAATTTTTCTATTTGATTTCCCTCTCTATGTATATGTAGATAGATCTATCTAAATACATAATTATATAAATACATACAGATGATAAACTTTTTTACATCGTTTTTTCTGGACCATATGAGAATCACTTTAAGACATCATGATCCTTTACCCCTAAATAATTATGTATTTCCTAAGAAAAAGGACATTCTTTTTTAGAAGCACAGTATAATTATCAAAATCAAGAAATTTAAAATTGATATAATCTATACTCTATATTCAAATTTTACTACCCTTTGTCCCAATAATGTCCTTAATTGCAACTTTCCTTCTTCTGGTCCAGAATATAATCCTTGGTTATGCATTACATTTAGTTGTCATGTATCCTAGTCTCCTTCATTCTGGAACAGTTTCTCAGTCATTGTCATTTATGATATCAACATTTTTGAATACTGGCCAAGGTTAGGGCTGTCTGATGTTTCTTCATGAGCAGATTCAGGTTATGCATTTTTGGCAGGCATACACTGCCAAAGCGATGATGCATTCTTTCCAGTGATTCACATCATGAGGTGATTGATGTCAATTTTAATCAATTGGTTAAGATTGTGTCTGCCAGTTTTCTCCACTTAAAAGTTACTATTTTTCCTTTTGTAATTATTAATTAATTTGTGGGAAGATATTTTGACATACCAATATCCTTCTGCCATCAAACTATCACCCACTAGTTTTAGCATCCACTGATGATTCTTGACTGATGCCAAATGGTGCCTGTTCTAACTCCATCACCATTCCTTGAAAATTTAATAATTTATTGAATTCTATTGTAAGGAAAAGCTTTTCTTTCTCCCTCATTTACTAACGTATATATTTATTTATTAGTGTATGCACTCATGGACTTAAATTTATTCAATGGGTTACAATCTATTAGTGTCATTATTTATTTTGATTATCTCAGATTTGGCCTGTGGGAGCTGCTTCCAGCTAGCCCCTGTGTTCCTTAATATTTTTTACTTACTTTCTGGCACATAAAGACATCCCAATCTCATCTTTTACTTTCCCTGCCCCAGTCTTGGAATCAATCATTTTTCCAAGGATGTTTTAGTAGAGAACTTGGGTAGCTTTTTAAACTAAAAACTCCTTGACATGGTTATAAAATCAGAGGATACGGAAGTGAAACACTGTTGTAAATGATATCTTAGACTAGTTTAAAGAAAATCTTAAAATTCTAAAAGAGAAATTAAGACAGTCCTAAACCATGTAGGACAGGTGTGAAATATAATGATATTTATTTTGTGATTGACTGAACAAAGCGTTAAATACAAAAACTCACTCTTAAGAAAAATCTACTTTTGTTCAATATATAAGTTTTAAAAACATTTCATTTCTAATATTTCTATAATTAACACGAAAGAAGACTATAAACAGTTTAAAGTTTAAGAAAACAGCAGAATGAGTAACAAAACTATAGGAGAGCTAGTTAACCAGGATATATTGAATCTACTTTACTTTTTTCCGCAAATTAGTTTCTTTGGTTTTAATGGGTATCCATGATTGTGAAAAATTATGCATTTGCTACAGACAGTTGTGGGCCTTGATATATTGAGGTATTTCTTGTTGAAAATCAAGAAATACAAGTGATACTGATAAATGCAGACCAATATCAATTAGCTAATAGAGGCCACAAAACTTCTATGTAATGAATTATGAAAATTATTTGTATGGCTGGCCTCAAATTTACTTAAGACTATTCTACAGAAGACAACTTTGATAATGCCCACTCTTCAAAAAGTAATTCTGAAAACAGGCTACCTAGAAAATAAAGTAAAAAATGACAATAATGCACAAAATTATATTTTATTTAATAAAATCTACACAAATATTACATTGTCTGATTTCTCTAAAATACTTTCAATATCATCTTGAACTTGATTTAATGAGTGCCTGCTTTGTGCCAGGCCCACACTAGGTGCTGGAGATACAGCACTGAACAACAATTTTAAAAAGTCTCCAAAATTCTTTACTTCTGAGAGGCTTCATTCTAATCAGAAAAAGACAATAAACAAATATGTAAGTAACATGCATATAGCATGACAGAAAATAATAAATATATAACAAAGAAAATAAAACAAAGTAGTGGTCTTAATTTTAAAGAGGATAGTGAGGAAGGGTCTCACCAAAAAAGTGGCATTTGAAAAAATTAAGGAATGATTCATGCATTTGCACATCACCCTTACATAGGAGCCATACGTTGTATCACTCCAACATTAGTTCATTCATGTACTGAAGCAAACACATAAATAAACAAACAATGGGTGAAGAAACATATAGAAGATGTTCAAGCGACAAATAATCAGGAAAATACAAATTAAAATACCAAGATACCAATTTACACCCATAAAATTAAGCAAAAATTATTAAGTATAATATCAAGTATTAACAAAAATTTGGCAAACAGGAACTTACTCTAATACATTGCTTGTGACAGTATGAATTGGTATAACCTCTTTGTAGATCAATTTAAACTCCTATGAAGTTGAAACTAGGCATACCCCATAATGTAGTAATTTAACTGTCTACTCTAGAGAAACTCTCACAAAAGGGCACATGCAGACATATACAAGAATGTTCACGGAATGTAATAATGAAAAAAATGGAGTCTAAATGACCCCCAGGGGGTATAGATAAAATTAAGTTTATTTGATGGAATATTATAAAGCAGTTATGAATAAATGAAAAAATAAAGCATACTCATTACAAATTTCTTAAATGAATTGAATCATGTGATTTTTGTGAATATACTACAAAAATATTATGTTGAGTAAAAAAACAAGTTGTAAAAGACATGTACAATATGATACCACTAATGTAAAATTTAAAACAAGACTGTAGTGTGTATTGTTTGTGGATATATAATACAGAAATAGTAAAAGTAGAAAAACATGCATAGGACTGAAGCACCTCAGCATGGTGAAAATTTCCTTGGGTTTTCATGGGGTTCATAGAGGCAGATGGAAAAGAGAAGAATTTGGAGTTCCACCTAAATTCCACTTTCAAACCCACTAGCTGTGTGACTTTGGGCATGTTACCTGTCCTTCCTGAGAGTCAATTTTTCATCCGTAAAATGGGAATGACAATATTGTAGCTACATGGGGTAATTAAAAAGACTAAGTGAGATAACAAAGGTAAAGTACCTAGCATAGAGTCTGGCACAAAATATGGTCTCCACAATGTTAGCTCCCATTCCTTTTTCTTTCAGATCCAAAATAATAACTTTACTCTCAAACACTTAAATAAGGTATGATAAGATAAATTCAAGATGCAGCTTAAGTTTATATTCTTGTGATCACGGATTATTAGTGAATTTACAGATTATTAAAACTAAATATTTATCAATATCAAGAAATATATATATCATATACCATGCTCTTACCCTTAAAATAAAATGGATTATTATGTTTACTTATGATCATTAATCTGTTTTAGACAAGAAAACATGGAACAAGAACCGAAAATGAGAAAGACTCAGCTATGATAGTAAAACCATTCTGAAACAGCATCCTGCTTCAAGGAGAGTTAAAGTCAACGGAAATGTCTTAAGTATGTGATAAGTTTTCAAGGAATTAAAATCCTTTAAATATATAACCACACAAGTATAACACAGAGGTAGTTACTAAGACACAGGAGGGTTTCTACCTACCTACCATATTATCTTTTTCCTGATCCTGCTTCTTCAAGTAGCTTAATACAGACATTGTGTCTTTCTCCATTTTATACTGCTGTTTCTTTAATTCCTCATTAGTTTTTGCAAGTCTCCGGGAAGTATCACGATACTCAATCCTAGAGAGTTCTGTGACTTCCATCCTGGCCTCCCAAAGGGAGGCATTGGCCTTGGCTCTTTCCACTACAGATTCATCAGTTTTTGTTATCTTCCTACATGGGAAGACAACATTGACAGTAAATAAATATTCTCTACTATAGTAGTATTACAGCTATAATAATTTGTTTTGCTTGGCATTGCCTGGCACATATGAGCAAATATTATTGGATGAATTAGTTAATAAGAATACATATTTACTTGATAAAGGATAACTATCTTGGTAGGTGCCTCTTCCTGGAAGAGGGGAACTTTGGAGCATAATTCTAAAGGACTAGGAAAACAAAGAGAAAAAGCATGATAAGTCAAATTCATTTCATTAAGCCTTCACATCTTTTCATCTGCTTCTTCTTTCTCTAATATTTGAACTGTCTTCTATTTCTACTTAGTCTTAGACCTTAGCTTTCTCCACTGCAAATCCCTTAGTTCCTCTTCTGCATGACGATACATTCATAGTGTAACTGTAACATTAAGTCCATATTTCTGTAATCTTCTACCTATCCGAACCCCAGTTTTGTTTTTGTTCTAGGTTGGGTTTTTTGTTTTGTTATTGTGTTTTTTGTTTTTTTTGGCTAGGCCTTAGACAAAACATCAAGTAGCTATGTTAAATACTTTATCTGCTGGTGCCACAGTGCACCAGGCTTCAAGGATGGCTGATAAACCATAATCATTTATACAGAGGTGGAGAGGATATTTAAAAATAATAATGGCTTCAAAGATTAAAGCAATAAAAAGGGAGCTTTTCCAAAATAAAGATTATATGAGCAAGAAAACACTATCCCATATGTGGTAGGCACTGGATATATATTTAGATAACAACTAAGAAGACTTCACCTATATTGAATTCTAAATATTTTCACACATAAGTATGTGTGAATTTTCTGTACTGTCACCCTTCATTCCTACCTCTCAAATCCTGATTCCTGATCCCTTTCCAGTCCTACTCTCACCTTTTCTTCTCTACAAATTAAGGCCAGCTCCATCTCAACCCCCAGCCTTTTCTAGCTGTTGACCTCTCTTTCCAGCATGCTTTAGGCAGTAGTGATAGACTGCCTTGCTACAGTCATCTAATTGCTCCCTGAAGGTATCAAGTCTAAGCTGCTCAGAGTAGTTGATACATGAACTCTGATAGGATTTCTCACAAGAGGACCACTAATACTGACTGTAGAAACAAAGCAGGGTTTCTCAAACTATGCGTCATGGAAAATCCCAGGAATAAGAGATCTGTTATCCTCAATGTTCTCCATTGTTGATGTGTGTACTGTAGATGCAGGGTCAAAAACAGAAAACATATGCTAGTGAGTTCCAGGAATGTGATAAGCCCTTGCCACTTTTAAAAAGTGCTAAACGATGCAGTTATATTTTTAAAAATCACAATGTAGAATACTTATATTAACAAATGGAGGGAAGCTAAAAATAAGTATGTACATTAGGCTATCATTTTACAAAAATGAAAAAGAATGTCCCCAAATGATAATAGTGGTTATCTTTGGATGATGTTTTCTCCTTTGACTTTCCATGTTTCTCCTAAACTTTTTGTACTGGCATATATTACTCTCTTAAACAAGTTACCTCACAAATTTTACAAGTTTGGGAGATTTCCTTGTGGTTCCATAAATAGTGTTGTTGGATACCACGTATGACTCCATATGTGTCTAGGAACAATCAGGGTCATCCAATAGGTCTAGTGGCAATCCGGCAGCAACTCCAAATCTGCAAAGGGTTAGTGCTACAGCAATATCCACTTCAGAGGTTCCAACCAGTTTGGGGAAAGCTGAACAATTATCCAATGTGGTCAAATCCTTTAGGCTCCCTTTGAACCAAAAGGAATCCCTAAAAGGCCCAAGGAACTACTTCAATCATCCAGAGAGCCTTTAGATGTTCAAGATCATCTCAACCACATAGCAGAGATCTCTCAGACTAGGGGCAAAAACGAATGAACCCAGAGCACAGTTCTTGTGGAAAAAACATCCAAGTTGAAGCACACACAAGCAGACACCTTAATTTGATATTGAACAAATATTAAGCACCTGCTATGTTCCAGGCTCTCTGATAGGTGCTGATGATATGGTGAATAATGCTTAGTGTCTACTCTACAGAAGAGTATAGTCGTCAGCAGGACTTCCCAACCCTGGCACTACTGACACTGAGCCAAATAATTTTTTCCTTGGGGTGAGGGTAGGGGCGTTGTCCTGTGCACTGCAGGGTGTTAAACAGCAGCTTTAATCTCTACCTGCTAGATGCCAATAGCACACATCCCCAGATGTGATAACCAAAAGTCTCCAGATATTGCAAAATGTCCCTTGGGAGGCAAAACAGCCCTGGGTTAAGAACAACTAGTCTAGAGCAGTGCTGTCCAATAAAACTTTCTGTGATGTTCTTTACCTAGGCTGTCCAATATCTCCACTAACCACATGTGCTTATTAAGCATATGAAATGTGGCTAGTACAATTGAGGGTCTGAATTTTTAATTTAATTTTAATTAATTTTAATTTGATAGCCACATATAGAGGGTGCCTACTCTATTGGACATCACTTGTCTCCAGGACCTCCAACATCCCAAGAAATGTTATCCTGACCTTCACATCTAGTGTCGGAACTCTTCCTCCTCATTCTCAGTTCTTTTCTCCTCAAGTACCACCTATTTCATTCGGTCCTGTGTTTCTTCTTTTCTTAGGGAATTTATCTGCCTCCATCGTTAATACACATGGGCAGGGGCTGTGTCTAAATTACTTCAGGGTCCCAAATCTTACACTCTATATTGTCTCAGGTGAAGCAATACGCTTTGGCATACATTTGGGGGAATTTCCAAACACTAGGAACTGTCTTCGGGGCCGGGAAGAGCGAGAGGAGGGTCCAGGATGGTCGAGGAAAGCCGGCGGGAGGGCGCCAGTTAGTCAACTCCTGCGCCGGGTGGCCCCCAGACCCGAATCCCCGGAGGGGAGGTCCAGGGAGAGGGGATCTCAGAGTGGCTTCTCCTTACTTCTTCTTGTCTTTTTCTTTACTCTTGCTTTTCCTTTTGTCCTTTCCCTTCGACGGCATATTGTCTTCTTCAAGGGCCCCGCTGTAGTCGTAGTCTCTCCGCTACGGCCTAGGCCCGGCTCCGTCTCTAAGGAAACCAGCACGCCAAGCTGGTTACGTTCTACCCGAGACGTTGCCAGCGCGCGGAGAGCGCATGCGCTGTTACGTTGCCCCCCCCCGACGCCGCCGCGGGCGGGGCGCGGAGGGAGGGGCGAAGATCGCTCCGAGGGCGGCGGGTCGCCGCGCCGGAGCGGCGCGTGCGGTGAGTGTGCGAGCTGTGGAGGCGCCAGAGCCTGCCCTGGGGGTCGGGCAGGGAGGCCGGAGAGAGCCACCCTGGGGCAGTAGCAGCACAGTGACCTGCGAGCCACGGGTCTCCGGCGGCGCGAGGTCGGGGTGCCCTCGCCTCAGGAGGCTCGTTGCCCTACCAGTCGGCCCGCCCGCCTGTTTTGCAGTGTTCCTCGCCCGCGCGTCCTCCCCTCTCCTCACGCCCCAGCCTGCGTGGCCGCGGCCGCCTGGCTGTAGCCCTTGCTCCGCCTCAGCTTTTTCTGAACCTGTCCCAACTCTTTTGGTTTCCTTCTCGCTCTCCTGGCTTCTAACTCTTGCTAATTCTTAAGGGATGGCGCACATAGCGGACTTCCCTGGCTACACATTTTTTGGTGAGACAGTTGGGGACTTTTAGGAGGGTGGTGGTTGGGGGCGAGGCTGGCAGCCTCCGCGGGGCAGCGCACGCGGGAGTCCTGGCATCCAGGAGCAGAGCGAACAGACAAATGCTGCCACCTAAGGTGAGAGAGGCTACTACGGGGGCTGGAGGAGCGTCTTGGGGTCAGGTCCTCCGCCTCATTTTGTCCTGCGTAGCGGACACTGCCCGTCCAGAACCCGCTGAGGCTTCCCACTTGTTATATGCGTCCGCAGCTCCTTTTTCTGTAAGTTGCATAGTTGAAGGCCCTTGCCTTTTGTTCTTTTTTTTTTCTTCCCCTTTAACCAGAGCACACCTGTGAAAAGAAGTACTCGGAAGTATTGTTCTCTTTTTTGAGAGGAGGAGCTCTGTAATTATGCCTTCATTCAATGATAGTGAGTCGTTAAGACAGAGAATTATGGGTGCCAAGACCATAGTTAGGAAACTTGTTGAAGCTCAGCTCTGCGTCAATCTCCATTTCAAATTGAATTTAAAATTTCTTTTAAAAACTTCATTGTGCATCGTCCCGCTCCATTTCCTTGGGGAGAACTTAATCCCTCCACCCCTTCCAGAGGTCTGATGCTCTTTGACCTCTGATGCTCTTTCCCATCCTCTCTTTTTCACTTATGTTAATTTGTTTCTGAACTCTATAAATAGAATATGTTGATTTGTTAATGAGCAGTGAAAACCTTTTTAGACATACCATCTGCTAGCATGATCGTGGCTCTGTTTCTGGTGCATTTTTCCCTCTTTTGCATGTCACACTCCAGTGAGTCCATGGTGGAATCACCATACAACGGAGGGGTTTCCTCTGATATGGAATCTATAAAGTTACAATTAATTTTGTATGTCTAAGGTTCTAAAAAATTCACCGTATTGATAACTTGCTGAAAAGAGGGTAGGGCATCTTCTATCAAGGGCTGTATTAGGAATACATTCTAAAAATTGGTAATTGCAAAATATGAAAATCAGTCCAAGATTTTCGTTGTTTGAACATAGACCTACAGACTCATTTATAAACATAAAATTTGTAACAAGATTATTTCTTAATATGAGCATAGTACCTTATATTTGTACTTTGTAGTATGTACTCTATAGATATACATTTTTGTTAACTATGAGTTTGATTTTGTAGTTAGAGTGTTGCGATGTGAATATGGTTAAGAGAAATGCCCAGATTCATAGTGTAGTTAGTAGACGTGGTTCTAGAATTTAGTCTTCTGAACCTTACCATTCTCTGCCAAAGAAGTGGATGTTATTCAGTCATCTGATAGTAAGAAACATCTGATGGTACAAATAGTAGAATAGGAAGCTGCTGGTTAGCAGTCCATCCGGTAGCATTTCCTTCCATAATTTATGGTAGGTAATTTTACTATGAAGTTTCAGGATTATTTTGCTGAATAAATTTGCTTTGTTTCATTGTTTAGAATGCTAATGATTTTAAAACTTGGAATAAGTCACTTAGTGTTTTGTTGACCTGGCTTTATAAATTTTTTTTTTTTTTTTTTGGTCCAGTTTGGATAATTCCTGGTCAGCATAGAAATGTGGAGTGTCTTGGCTGAAACCTCATACAGACGAAATCATTATGGCCCTGGTAGGTAGGGCGACTATCCGGATGTAAGGTAACATCTCTGCTCTCTTAAAGCTGTAAATGTACTTCATGTGCTTCTGGGCTTTTTGTCTGTTTGTTTCTGAATTGGATTTTCTGTCTTTGCCAAATGATGTTAACTTTTATCCCATTAATTACAATACCATCAAGTGTGGAATTGATCAAAAAGCCAGGTAGGAACTTAGGACTATTTATCAAGATATATAGTATATCTTATTTTTTCTTGTAATAGTTTTAAATTTTGGTTTACTCTGTAAAGTCTTCTGAGGCTTTATTGAAGACCAAGTTTCTATTCATAAATCATCCTTGAAATTACTTGATAGCAGGTGCTACTCTATAGCTGGAAGAGATTGGTAAATAGCTTTTGATTTTGTCACACAGCCTTTGGAATCGTGAATAAATATATTATCATGCAAACTATATCTAAAGGGACTAATCAATACTTCTGAATATCATGTGGAATTATTTTTATACTACTTTTTTAAAAATTTTTAATTAGTTTCAAGTATACAGTACATTGGTTAGACATCTATATAGTTCATAAAACGATCCCCCCAATTGCTCCCTCCCTCCCCAACCCTCTACCTAGCCAACATATTAATGCTAACTGCATTCTCTTTGCTGTGCTCCTCATCCCCGTGACCATCCCTCAGCTACTAATTTGTACTTCTTTAACTCTTCACTCTATTATCCCAGCCATCCAGCTCCCCCTCCCCTCTGTCCATCACCAAATTGTCCACTCTATTTGTGAGTCTGTTTTGATTAGTTTGTTCTTTTTATTCCTTAGAGTCCACATATAAGTGAAATCATATAGTGTTTATCTTTCTCTCTCTGACTTAAATACCTTCTAGGTCCATCGAAGCAATATCTTTTTCCGTCCCCTTCCTTATCATATGTAGGGGTCTTGTTTTCTTACTCTTTCAGCCACTCTATCTTTTGGTTGGAGCACTTAATTCTTTTCCATTTAAGGTACTTATTGTTAGGAATGTAGTTGTTACCATTCTTTATTCCTGTTTTTAATACATGTTTTTTCTTCTTAAAGAAGGCCCTCCAACATTTCCTGTAATATGGGCTTGGTGGTAATAAATTCTTTCAGCCTATTTTTGTCTGGAAAGCTCTTTATCTGTCCTTCAACTCTAAATGATAGCTTTGCTGTATAAATTATTCTTGGTTGTAGATCCTGGGTCTTCATCCTGTCGAATATTTTTTGCCAAGCCCTTCTGTCTGCATAGTTTCTTTTGAGAAATCAGCTGCCAGTTTTATGGGTTTTCCCTTGTAAGTAACAATCTGTTTTTCTCTTGCTGCTTTTAATATTCTTTCTTTGTATTTAAGCTTTGGAATTTTAATTATGATATGTCTTGGTGTGGGCCTCTTTGGACCCCTGATTTTTTTAATTCTCTGAGCTTTCTGGGGTTTTATGTCCATTTCCTTCACCAGGTCAGGGAAGTTTTCCATCATTATTTCTTCAAACAGCTGTTCAACATCTTGATTTTCTTCAGTTACGCCAATCAGACAGATATTTGGACCCTTAATAGTGTCCTATATCCTCCTTAAATTATTTTTATAGTCTTAGCATCTTATTTCTTGCCATTCTGATTGAGTGTCCTTGACTTTCCCTGTCCTTGGCTTTCCCATCCTCTAGATAGGGCATTTGATCCTTTTCTTTATTCACTCTGTTTATTCCTTTGTTTATTCCATTTAATATACCTCTCATCTCAGATAATGTGTTCTTCATTTCAGACTGGTTCCCTTTTATAATTTCTATTTTCATTTTTATGTTTTTTAGCTCTTTGTTGAAGTTCTCGCTGAATTTATCTACACTTCCCAAAAGTTCATTGAGCATCTTTATAACCAGTGTTTTGAACTCTGCATCTATTAGACTACTTGACTCCATTATACTGGATTTCTGTTTTGTTCTTTCATATGGTTCCTGCTTCTTTGTCTTCCCATTTTGGCTGCCTTTCTGTGTCTATTTCTATATACTAAGCAAAGCTCCTAAGTCTCCCAGTCTTATTAGTGTGGATTTGTGAAGTAGCTGTCCAGTGGCACAGTCCTGAGAGGGGCTCGGCTACAGGCCAAATTTAGCTCAAGCCTGTGCCCCTCTGGGGCCACCTGTTAAGATTCAGCAAGCAATCCACAGATGCTGTGCTTATAGCTGCCTCGAAAGGCCACACCAGAAACCGAGGCCAGCTGCCTCCAGTGTGAGGCTAGGCGCTGCTCAGCAAGGAGCATCTGACTCACTGAGGATAAACCTGGATGTGGCTTGGGTGGGGCCATGAGTTGGGGGAAGTGGAGTTTCAGAGAATCTTATGGGCGGAGCAACCTCTGTTATCCAGTCTGATGCCCTCACTGCAATGGTGACACTGTGTCCACGCACTGGTAGTGGGCAGGGCTCAACAGGGAATGATGGATACTGCCAGCATTCTGTACAGAGCAAGTCTCCCTTCGGCTCTCACTCTGACAGTGTCTCCTTGTAAGTCCCTGGTGCCCGCTTTGCTCAGCCCAATCGGCACTGGTGTTCAGAACGAGCAGGTCCGTCACCGCGAAAATCTGCTCGAGGACGCAGCCTCTTTAAGAGGCATCTGCTGCTGCCGCAGCCTCTGTCTCAGCTGCTCAAGAGTGGGTTGCCCCACGTCCTCGCCCCGTCTTACCTTCTGCCGTTGCAGGGTGCTTTCTTGGATTTCTCCCTAATTATATGCCTTATTCATCAAGATCCCAGGCAGTTTTTCCGTGCTGCTGCTCCTTGTTTCCGTCACAACTTTGATTTGGTCGCCAGAGGGATGAACAGAGCCTCTGTCATCTACCCCATTTTGGTTCTTCTCCTATATTACTTTTTATTGCATATGTGCAAATATAGAATTCTATTAAATAGGTGTTATCTTGTGATATTATAACTAGTTTAAATCCTTGCAGGAATGAGAAATCCTGGAGATCAAGGATTTATTCTCATCAATTTTTAAATCAGTTTTTTAAACGTTTACTGTTTTATTTATATACAAAATGTTTTGCCTGTTAATTATTACCTATTGCCATTTTATTTGCAAAATATCCAATTTTTATTAGTTGTCGTTCTGACTAAGCCATTACGCAGGACTGAAAGTTCTCTAAAAAACATTATATACCCACATTTCAGGCCAACTTATCTGCACTTTCATGGATCTGTCAAATGTTCATTTAAGAAATGTTTAGTGAGTACCCGCTGAATACCAGGCTCTCCTATAGCTTGAGGGGTACAATGGGGGACTAGATAGGATCCTTGCTTTAAAGTGGCTTATAGTCAGGCGTATAGAGTTTGAGTTTGTATCTTTCATTGTAGACAATGAGAAATAGATGAAAGTTTTGAAGAGAGATGTGATTTATGTATTCATTAATTCATTCAGCAAACATTAATTAAACATGTTATATTCCAAGTTTAAAGAAGAATGAATCCCTGCAATGATATGGGTTACAATCTAGTGGGAAAATGATGAAAACAGCATTTTAGGATGACAGTAGTGTAGATTTGAGAATAGATACATTGGTGATGAGAAGACCAGTTCAGAGTTTCATAACAGTCCAAGTCAAGTAATAAAGGTTGGAATCTAGATTCAGGGAACTAGGAGAAAAAAAAGAGAAAGATATGGGAAAGACATTGCAAAGGAAAAATCACCAGTCCTTCATAACAGATTGAAATATAGATGGCAGGAGAGGGGAGAATTCACAGATGGTGAAGATTTTGAGTTGTTGATTAGGAAATGTGTGGTGCCACTAGTAGAAACAGCAAATTAAAGGGGAATCCATTTAACCCTCTCTGTGTGTATGGGGCAGAGATGCCGAAGAAGGGGGATGTTTGGAGATGCCAGTTTGAAGTGTCTCCTGTTTGAAGTGTTTTTAAAAGGGAAAGTTAATGGAAGTGTTGTCAAGATTGCAAGCCTTGGGGTAGGTACCGCTCATTCTATCCTAGGATTCCAAATATCTGGAGAAGGGCTTTTTTTAAACTTTAAAAATATTTTTAAATTTTTCAATTATAGTTGATATATAGTATTATACTAGCTTGAAGTATACAACATAGTGACTAGATATATAACTTACAAAGTGATCACTCCAATAAGTATAGTACTAATCAATGTTATTGACTATATTCCCTAAGTTGTGCTTTACATTCCTGTGACCGTTTTTATAATTGGCAATTTGCACATCTTAATCTCTTCCACTTTTTCATTCATCTCCCAATACCTCTCCCATTTGGTAACCATCATAATGTTCTCTGTATCTATGAGTTTGTTTCTGGTTTGTTTATTTTGTTTTTTGGATTCCACGTATAGGTGAAATCATATGGTATTTGTCTTATTTCACTTAGCCTAATACCCTCTAGGTCCATCCATGTTGTCAAGATTTCATTTTTTTTTTATGGCTGAATAATATTCCATTGTGTATATGTACTACCTCTTTTTTATTCATCTATCAGTGGACACTTAGGTTGCTTCCATTTCTTGGCTGTTGTAAATAATGCTACAATGAACATGGGATGCATGTCTTTTCAAATTAGTGTTTTGGATTTCTTTAGATAAGTACTAATAAGTGGAATTGCTAGGTTCTTCTTGTCTCTTGTTTTAAGTCTATTTTGATTGATATAAGTATTGCTACCCCAGCTTTTTGTTAACTTTTATTTACATGAAGTATCTTTTTCCATCCTTTTACTTTCAGTCAGTGTGTCTTTTGATCTGAATTGAGTCTCTTGTAGACAGCATATGTATGGGTCTTGTTTTCTTATCCATTTAGCCACACTATGTCTTTTCACTGGAGCATTTAATCTACTTACATTTAAAGGAATTATTGATAGGTATATAGTTATTGCCATTTTATTATTCACATTTTTGACCTTTTAAATTTTTATCCTTTTTAAAGAAGTCCTTTTAACATTTCTTGTAAAGTGGATTCTGTGGTGATGAATTTCTTTAGCTTTCTCTTATCTGAGAAGCTGTTGATCTCTCTTTTGATTCTAAATGATAGGTTTGCTGGGTAGAGTAATCTTGGTTGTAGGTTCTTGCTTTTCATCACTTTTAGTATTTCCTGCCAATCCCTTCTGGCCTGCAAAGTTTCTATTGAGAAATCAGTCTTACGAGAGCTCCTTTGTAGGCAACTAACTGCTTTTCTCTTGCTTTTAAGATTCTCTTTTTGTCTTTAACCTTTGGCATTTTATTATGATGTATCTTGGTGTGGGCCTCTTTGAGTTCATCTTTTTTGTGACTCTGTACTTCCTGGACTAGTATGTCTATTTCCTTCACCAAGTTAGGAAACATTTCCATCATTGTTTCTTCAAATAGGTTTTCAATTCCTTACTCTTTCTTCTCCTTCTGGTACTCCTATGATGTGAATGTTGGTATGCTTGAAGTTATCCCACAGGCCCCTTAAACTATCCTCATATTTTTGAATTCTTATTCTTTTTGCTGTTCTGATTGGATGTTTTCTGCTACCTTTCTTCCAAATTGCTGATTCTATCCTCTACTTCATCTAATCTACTGTTGATTCCTTCTAATGTATTCTTCATTTCAATTATTGTATTCTTCATTTCTGACTGGTTCTTTTTTGTTTTCTATGTCTATTTTGTTTCCTGTCTCTTCGTTAAAGTTCTCACTGAGTTCATCTACTCTTCCCCTTATTTCATTGAGCATCCTTACAGGTGTTTTGAACTCTGCATCGGGTAGATTGCTTGTCTCCATTTTATCTAGTTCTATTTTTTTTTAGTATTGTTCTTTCATTCGAGACGTATTTATTTGTCTCCTCATTTTGGCTGACTCCCTATGTTTGTTTCTATGTGTTAGGTAAAGCCACTACATCTTCTGGTCTTGATAGCTTGGCCTTATATAGTTGGTGTTCTGTGGGACCCAATGACACAGTCTTCCTGGTCACCTGAGCAAGGTGCTCCAGGTATATCCCTTGTGTGGGTTGTATATGCTCTCCTTTTGCAGTTGAGCCTTGACTGCTATTGGTACCTCAGTGGGAAGGACTGACCCTCAGACTGATTGGCTATGAGGACTGGCCATGACTACAGTGGAGGAGCTGTTATGCAAGGGCAGAACTCACAAAGCAGGATTCGCTTTTGTGGGGCTCTTATGCCTACCGAGTCCACCTTTTGCGTGTGTCATTTGTGGAGGTAGTTGGATGGTGTGCTGGTGTGGTCCGAAGCTGGCCACCAGTTGTGTTGCTTCTGGGACCTCTTGGGAGGAGCTTTGGTGCAGGTCCAAGTCAGCCACGGCCTTTGCCCTGCCTGGAGCCATGTGGTATGAGCCTCAGAATAATCCGATGATAGTTCGTGCTAGGCTTGGTGGTGCCTGGGAGAAGCTAAACTGCAAACTGAAACTGGCTGCTACTACTGCCAGGCTTCAGGCCACTTAGCAAGAGGTACAGGGCAGGCTGAGGCCAGATGCTTCTTATTTAGAGTTTGTGAACCTTTGAAAGAGTTTTAGGAAAGTCCGCAGCATAAGCCAAAACAGGCAGTTTATATGAAGAAACCACTGGAAGTGGCTTGGATGGGCCCACAAGTTGGGTGGCACAGGGAATCACCAGGGTGGGGGCAAACAATTTGGTCAGGTCGAGAGGGACTCAGACTTGCCTATAGGTGGGTAGAGGGAGGGCTCAACAAAAGAACAATGGCTTCTGCCAGCACTTCTTTTGGGAAGAACGCTGCCTCTGCAGCCCTCACCCTGAAGCCAGACAATTCATTTCCTCCCATGTGTCCCTGGCGTTTACCTAGCTGCTGTCCCAGCACTGGAGCTCAGAGCGAGTGAGTCCGGCAGCAACTAAGTCCTTGCGCCGGGCCCCTTAAGAGAAACACCTGGGTCTCCAGCAGCCCTCCTCTCACTCAGGGTACAATCCATGCTGTTTTTCACATCCAGAAGTTATGGAGATTCTCTACCCAGCACTGGAACCCTAGGGAGCCTGCTCTGGGGCTGTGACCCCTCACTCCCCAGGGGGGACCTCTGCAGCCCAAGATATCCCTCCACATTTTTAACTGCCTCACATGAATGTGGGACCAGCCTGTTCTGCATCTCTGCCCCTTCTGCCTTTCTCAACATGGCTTCTGCTTTATATCCTTAGTTATTGGACTTCTGTTCAGCTAGTCTTCAGGAGGTTATCAGCAATGGTTGTTCTATAGTTTAGTTGTAATTTTGATACGATTATGGAAGGAGACAAGCAGTATTTACTTACTCCACCATCTCGACCTGAAATCCTCTGGAGAAGTGTTTAAGTTGTAGTCAATAAAATGTTAGAAGACCCTTCTTGAAAATGTTTACACTATAGTTAGAATTTATAACACTTTATATTCTCTCTTGAATGTATAATTTTCAGATTTATGTTGCATAGGTAAGTTTAACTTTCTGAGAGAATGGAAAATACTGTATAAACTCATGCTTAAAGACATTTTCTGAGTGTCAGTACTACCCTTCAGAATTTAACTCAGGAAGTAGCACAGGGATGGATTGTTGTCATACTGTTAACTCTGTTGAAATAGTAGCCCCGATTTTCCTCTTATGACCTTATGTTTGAAATGCTTGGTTCCTTCTGTTTTTAATTTTTTTTTACTGGTACAAGATGTATAACATAAAAATTGCCATTTTAGCCATTCTAAATATATAATTCAGTGGGATGAGTTACATTCACAGTGTTGTACAATCATCATTACTGTTTCCAAAACTTATTTATCACCTCAGGCAGAAACTCTGGACCTGTTAAGTAATAGCTCCCATTCTCCATTCCTCCAACCCCTGATGACCTCTAATCTACTTTCTGTCAATTAATTTGCCTATTTGTTATTTTAATATAAGTGAAATCATATAATATTTGTCTTTCTGTGTCTGGCTTCTTTCCCTTAGCATAACATTTTCAGGGTTCACCCACGTTGTATGTATTAGAACTTCATTCCTTTTTATAGATAAATAATATTCTATTATATATATGTGTATATTATTTTGTCTATCTCTGCATTTGTTGGTGGACACTTGGGTTGTTTCCATCTATGGCTCTTATGAATAATGCTGCCGTGAACTTTGGCATAGAAATATCTGTTTGAGTCGTGTTTTTTTTCTTTTAGTTTTTATAAAAGTTGCCAAACTGGCAACATATGACAGGGAGCAAGATCTCAAATGATCCGAGTCCCTGTTTTCAATTCTTTGGGTATGTACCTAGGACTGGGATTGGCTTGGTCCCTTTTAACCACATCCTCATAAATGTAATACTAAGTGGTTGCTTTTTGTCACACTTGGAGCACGCAACTAGTAGTTGAGTTCTTCACAGCCTAAAAAAAACCTCACAAAACAAAGTGCATAAACTGCACTTTGTTTGCGGATTAGCTCTTTACTCACTGCCCCTCACCATACATTTACACAAAAATGTACACTAGCTTTCAGAGGGAGTGTGATTTGCCTCCTTTTGCTGTTGCTGATTTTATAAACAAGTGATTTTATAAGAGTGGCCGCAGTTGTAGTTTGAATAAAAAGAAAGAGTGGAAGAGGTGAAAAAGTCCAAGAGTACAACTACCAGTCAGGAAATGAGTTTGGTGATCTGATTTCCAAAGCCTGAACAGATTCAAAACAAATGTGAAAGAGATAACTACATCAAAAATAGGCATACTGACAGAGAAAGGAGAGAACATTGCTCTTATATGAGTATCCATGTCCATTTTCTACAGGTTGAGAGTGACATATTAGTTGAAGGAAACGGGGAAAGCCCAGAAAGGAAAGGAAAAATTGGTAAGTAACCTATATAAAGTAATACTGCACTTTTCCATAGGTCAGATTTCTGCAAATTCTGCTTTCTTATTCTAAGCTGAGAGCTTATAACAAATGGAAAGGAATCTATGAGTCGCTAAAAGAGCTGTCACAAAGTTCACAACCTTTATTCTATTGGAGAGGTCTTCATTTGCATAAATTGACAAAGTGTAATAAATATAGATCTCCGATCCACCTCCCACAAAAGATTTTTTCAAATTAGATAATGGCAGCTTATCAGAGGAGTCAGGCACATAGTAATAGCATGATGTCAAATAAAACCAGCTCAAAAATTATGGTAATGGGTCCATTTAGTGGCAGAAGGGCAAATAATCCTATAAACCTGTAGCCCCTGGAGGCATACCAGGTTTACAGAAAAATATAACTGATGATCATAATCAAAACCTTAAACCATAAATGTTACTTTAGAGACATTTTTACAAAACATTGTGAAAATAAAAATGTTAAGGTATTTAGAGGGGAAGCATCTTAAAGACACATCTGAGGAAATGTACTTACATAGAATCTCTATTCCTTGTCTTATACATGAAGTATTGTAATATTTCAGTCTTTCTCATATAACTTGTTTGAAGCAGTAGCTATTTTTCACTTGCTAACAAGAAAGGGAAAACATGTTTTCACTTCTCTTCCCACAAACTCCAATATAGACAATGACATATGGCATTGACCCTTGTAATTATTCCTCTGCAGTAAGTGCCTCCCACAGTGGGTATGGGTTTAGAGGCAGAGATTATTTATCACCTTAGATTTTCATTATATTTGCTTATTGGGGCGCTATTAACCCCCTCCTGATTGATAGTATTTTCTTAATCTAGAGAACTTTCACTCTTAATGAAAGGCCTTGTGACTGATGAAGAACAATAGGCAACAATAGTTACAGCTTTCCCCATGCTTTGATTATGTAGCTAAGTCAAGCCTGAAACGAAGAATGAAGTCATGTACTACCTGATGTCATTTTGGTATAACACCCAAATGGTTTCATTATACAGAAGGAGCCTTGTCTAATGATGTTTTGATTAAAATGTAATAAAGTGCAGAAAAAAGATCTATTTATAGGAAAGAATTTTATATTTTTTGATAACTATCAATGCATCAATTCTAATTCTTTTATTGGGAGTTAAAAGTATTTGATCTCAGGATTGGAATGACCTTAAAAGATATCAACCAGCATCCTGATCTGTGAATCTACTTTGGATAGTGTGGTCCAATGTAGGCTAAGCCCTTGGGGTAAAAATTCTCACTTCTCCACCAACATGAAACAACTCATACTATTGGGAAATTCTTCTTCTTGTTCCGTCTCTGCCATTGTAGTTTCCATGCTTACAGGTCTTTATTATAGCTTCTTGGCAATAATCTAATAAAAGTTGATTTTTAAATAAATTTCTTTTATTTAGTTGCTATTTGAAAAATTCTTCTTATAAAATTTTTCAGTATTTTTCAGATCTGTGCTAGTAGTCAGTCTTGTCTCTTTCTACCAAATATCTCTTCAGTACTTAAGTATTAATGCTACCATTGTATGATTAGAAACTTTTTTCCGTAATAGCGTAAAGGAAATTGCCATTCTGTTAATATCAGTATTTCCACTTTATATCTTCCTTGATTTAGTATTTAATTTCACTTAGTTTTATTCAGTTATTAACATGTTTATAATTTTAAATATAATGAATCATTAATTCCTACTCTTTCATAATATATCTGACTTTTATTTGAAGTATTTAAATTCACTTTCACCCTTAGGAACAACAAAGAGGACATTGTGTGAGTTGTAGTTGTCCTGATTTTAATTCTTTCATTAAGTAAAATATTTAGACTGTAAGAAAAATTGGAAAGCTTCAAGTGGTTAAAAGAGAAGTTTAAAGTCCATATTGTTTTCAGTTTTTAAGAGTTAATATTTTTGGAAAAACATCTACTTCCTAAAACAAAAAGTATGTAAGCTATGTTAATAGAAACATATATAAACTGAAAAAAAAAGCTGAATACAAAATATTGTGCAAATACTGTATATAACTTGTAGCCAGCCTCCAAGATGGCCCCCAATGAACCTCACCTCCTAATATTCATGTCCTTGTGTAGTCTCCTCACATATTTCATCAGGATTGGTCTGTATGACCAATGGAATATAGAGGAAGTGATAGTGTATGAACAAGGCCAAGTCATAAAAAACATTGCTGCTTCTGCCTTGCTCTCTCTTGGATTGCCCACTCTGGAGGAAGCCAGCCACCATGTTGTGAAGATTTTCAAGGCCCAGTGGAGAGTCCACATGAGAAGTAGCTGAGGTTTACATCCAACATCCAGCCATCAGCTTGCCAACCACTGAGTGAGCCATCTTGGAGGTGGGTCCTCAGCCTCAGTCAAGCCTTCAGATGACTGCAGCCCAAGCTTACATCCTGACAACAGTATCATGAGAGACCCTGAGCAAGAATTGTCCAATTAATCCACTCCCAAATTCCTGAACTACAGAAACTGGAGATAATAAATGTTTATTGTTTTAAGAAACTAAGTTTTGGGGTTATTTGTTGTGCAGCGATAGATAATTAATATACAGCATCCTAAAATATTTATTGGTTTAATAGAAAAGAATTTAGACAATGTAAACAATGTTTCGTATTTAGATTGTTTTTGAAAGTTAATCACAATATTAACAATTTGAAAGTGGTTAAAGAAATTCAATTTAGCTTAATAGATTCAGAAAACTAAAATTATAATTTCTTCTAAAACAATGACTAGATTAGGTATTCATTAATTCTCTTAAAAATATAACTATGAATGTATTATTTTTTCCCTTTTTATGCCACTTTGCAGTTTATCCCTACTGTCAGTTTCGGTTGAGCACCTACTTGGACTTTTCTAGGTGCTCGAGCTACATCAGTAAACAAAAAAGATTCCTGCTCTCAAAGAACTTATATCAGAGGAACATAGACAATGAGCAGAATAAACAAGCCATCTAGAAAGTTAGAATGTCGTAAGTGGTATGGGAAAAAAGGTAAATCAGAGTAAAGAGGATTGAGAAAGCAGGCAGGGGTAGAGAGCACATGAGGGAGGGAGGTTATGGTATTGAAGATGGGCCTCAATAAGAGAGGGGCATTTGAACAATGATTTGAAAGAGTTGCAGGAATTTATCAAGTGGATATATGGAAAAGATTGTTCCAAACAAAGGCCCTAAGGCAGGAGCATGTGTGACGTATAAGCACAGAGGTCAGCATGAGGAGAATAAGGTGAAAACTATTAGTAGATGAGGGGTAAGGGGAGGGAGGCAGAGCAGATGGATCCATGAAAGCTATTGTTGGGACCTTGCTACTCTAAAGGAAATGGGAAGCCATTGCTGGATTTTGCAGAGAGATACTCTAACACATTTTTGAAAGATAGCTTTGGTTGCTTATTAAAAATAGACTAGAGGAATGAGGGTAAAAGCAGCAATTTGTTAGAACAATATTAGAGTAAATCACATAAGGTGATGGTGGCTGGGGCCAAGGTGGTGGTGATGAAAGTGGTCAGAAATGTTCAGATTCTGGAAATGTAATAAAGGTCGAACCAGCAGAAAACATCAAAAACCCTTGATCATGTATAGGAAGGAGATCAAACTACTCTAAGACTTGCACAGTCTTATGCCAGTCTAACTTAACAGCTTCATATCTGACCATTCTCTGCTCTACACGCCCATATCCAGCCCTTGCTAGAGCCATACTGGATGACCTTTCCAGAGTAACCTAGTCTAGGCTCTGGAAATAGACAATCTGGGTTTGATTTCTGGCTCTTTTCACTTACTATTGTGTGGTCTTAAATTAGTTTCCTTAGCTTCTGTTTTCTCATTTATTGACTGGGGGTATTAATAATAGAACCTACCTCACAGGGTGGTATTATGAGATTAAATGAGATAATCTATGTAAAACACTTAACATAGTGCTTGGCAAGTATTAAGGTCTCAGTAAATATTAGCTGCCATTATTACCTCAGATTGTGTTCCTTTGGCCACAGTCTTTCCTCTGCATTGAGTGCTAACCTTCCTCTTCTATACCTTCCTCCACTATAGTCTTCTACTTTTTTTTCCGCTTTGTTTCTCAAATCCATGTGACAGACATTCCTGAAGAAATTTAAAAATGAAGTCAGACTCCATAATTTCCCTACTATCTGCCAAACTCAGCATCTTGAATGAAAAGGTCTGTTTATTTACCTTTAATTCTCTGGTAACTAGTGCTTAGTAGACATCAGTAAATGTATAGAATTAGACAATTGAGTGGAGCCTACGAAGGCTCTCCACCCCAATCCTTACATGTAACTGCCGGATTCATATTTGTAATATTCCCTTGCTCAAAATCTTCCATGGCTTTCATTGCCTACAAAGTCTAAACTCCCTAGCCTAATATTTGATGCTCTACTATCTGACCTCAATTTGTCCTTCCAACTTTATTTCCTACTACAGTTAGGCAAACTGATCTGTTCACCATTCCCCCGGGCCTCTCCATCCCTTTTCTACATCCATATTGTTTCTTTTTCCAGAAAAGCACTCCTCTCCTGTCCTAATTCCTCTTCTCAGGACCTTCCTCAAATGCCACCTCTTCCACAGAACCTTCTCTGATCATCCCAGCTGGAAGTAATCTCTCCCTGCTTTGAAGTCTCAGCATCGTAACTGTGCTACTTGTCACATTTTAACTTTACAGAGGTAATTAATTGACATGTATTTTCCTGTTTACTGCATCCTCTTAAAGGGCGGGTCTGTGATGATTCATCTTTGAATGCTGTTCTTGTAAGTAGCATTAGGCAACTGATAAGTTCTCGAATGGCTAAACGAAAGAATTAATATATGAGTAAACAGGCTTTCTGGAATAGCATTCCTATCCATAGGCTGGTTTGGAGGGTAATGGGGATTTGAAGATGTGATACTTAGCCATAGTGAGACACTGGGAAGCAGGGTACTCCCTGCCCCAATGCTCCTGCAGGTAGGTACCATTAGCCCATTTGTACCAAGTCCATTCAGGACACACTTACTGATGTCTGATATGTTCCAGGTCAGTATTTGGTTTGGGAAATACAAAAGATATCATGCACCCTCACCTTAGATACCCTTCAGATAGATAGCAAGGTGTTACAAGGCCCTGGACCTTGGTACTGGGTATGTAGGTCCCCAGTTATATCCCCAAATGAGGCATTGCTCACTATGCCGAAATCTGTTCCAGATTTACCTTATTAGGCTTACTTTGGTTTTGCTTTGCTTGGTTAACTTAAGCTTTGGGTGTTTTGACTAATCCATTCTCATAGTTCAGCTTATTGTTTAAAAATTTAATTTTAGTTACATTTTAATCTTCCTTAGTGTTTCATTTTTAACTTTGTTAAAGCCAGCTTTGCTGTGGACCTCTAAAGAATTGGCAGTGGTTGCTTTTACATTTCACTGTTTTCAGAATTTTTGGTGGATCTTTCTAGTCACCTGTCCTATTCCATTATTTTCCACTGTTGAGAAATACTGTGTCATTTTATGCAAGTCAATCAGTATTGATATTTGCTTATGGAAGAAATAGAAACTTAAATAACAGGTGTCACCATGGAATTGTACATATAAGAAAAATAAGTCTACTCATTCTGAAATCTGTTTCATTGCCTCCAGAACCATCCTTTCTCACACCTGCCCTCTATTCTAGTACACCTTTATATTCCAGCCATTCTGAACATTTGTTTGTTTTTCCCACCTACAGCACCTGGTATTCCTAGGTGGTCTCCCATCCAAGTACTAACCAGGCCCAGCCCTGCTTAGCTTCCTAGATCGGACAAGATCCAGCACGTTCAGAGTGTCATGACCATAGACTCATACTGAACTCTTTTAGAACTTGAACTCAAAATTTTTTTCATGTCACTTCACCAGGTTAATTTCTACCTTTGCTTCAGGACCCAGCTTAGGCCTCTCATCCCCCTTGAGAAGCCTACCACTCACTCCCTTCCCACTTCCATCCTTCCCCTTCTAAGATGAGTTATTTGCCCTGTAAGTCTATTTGTCACACCCTGTGCCTATTTCAGTTAGAGAACTTACCGCAGTACATTATAGCTGTTGGTTTACTTGTGCGTTTCTTCTAGTAAGCTGAAGACAGTTTAGACAGTTATTAATTAGACAGTTTAATGCCCAGCTTTCTAAATTCATTTCAAGGATGGAAGCTATCAAGAAGTACTATTAAATTCTATACTATTGGGCTAATGTTGTAAAAACATGAATTAGTAGAGAATTAATAGTATTATGTAATTGTAAACATAATATTATTAAGTAATCTTGTAAAACATTAATTGGTAGGTAATTAATCTCCTGTGTAAAAAAATACAGAATTCAGTTCTTGAGCAACTTCTGCCCTATAAGCTATATAATCTATTAGTTGGCACTTAACTGTCATAAAAATAAACAAACCAGACAATCATATGTACCCAGAGAAAAGGCAGAAGGGAGGAGTGAAGGATAAAGAAAGGAGTGAGTAGGCAAAATGCCACACAGTTGCAAGCTAGTACAAAGGTAAATGTGATTCATGAAGCTAGCTTGATTCAGAAGGGCTGAAATAAGAGCAAAGAGCAAAAGGCAAGCAGCAGTGAAAGCAAGGATTCGCAGGGAACTGGCAAATACGAGCAGGTGAGCACCCAGGTGGGGCCCGGGTCCTGTGGAACAATGGTCTCTCAGGCTCTGGGTGACATGGAAGAAGGGAATTCAGAATGTGAAGCTCTGGAGAGGCTGAGTAGGAGGATTAGTGTTTACTACAGAAACAAAGATACACTGAAAAAGACCTTAGAAGGAGATGGGTATAGTGACAAAACATTGGCACCAAAGTCTCAAAGAAAAGAAGATGGGGGTTTGTCGGGGGTGAATAGGAGATTGTAAGATATTGAGAAGACCAGTTCTGAAAGTAGTGGATTTAAATATATTGATGTATACTCTCCAGTCTATAGAAAATAAACCTGACTATGTACATTATTTTGAGTAGCATATAAAACTTTTTATAATTGACACATTTGGAGAAGCAGTCCTTCCTTGGAAGTTTGAAATCTTGATCTTCCAATGGGTAGGTAATTATTCTCTTTTTAGAAAGAAGTCAGCTATCATATTTCTTGTTAAATGGGTAAGATCCAGTCCGTGAGCTATTGGATTACTGTTCATCCTTTCAGAGTATTTTTTCAGTACCTACTATGTGGTAGCACTGTTCCAGCACCAGGAACACATCAGTGAACAAAACTGACAAAAAGTCCTGCGTATGTCCACATTGTCCAGGGGGCAGGGGGTGGTCACAGAGCAGGGAGTATGGGGGAAAACAATGTAGTAAATGATATAGTGTATTAGAAGGTGAGAAGTGCTATGGAGAAATAATGGGGAAGGAACGTAAAAGACATGTATGTGACCAGGTGGGTTGCAATTTTAAATAGAGTGGACAAGGAAGAGTTCATTGAGAACACAGTGATATTTAAGCAATGACTAACAGTGAATGAGCAAACCGTGCAAGCTGGTGTCATGTAAATAGGATGCTATTCTATATACTCTAATTGTAAGCTCTTCTACTACCATTCTTAAAGTAGCTAACCTTAAAGAAAAATGGGATTGGAAGTGGTGTTAGAGGTAGGAGGCAAGACAAGGAGCATTTTATGTGTTCATCTTTTGATTTCCCTAAAATCTGTTTGATTTTACACTGAACACCTGGCATGACTCTGCAGTTTTCATTTGACGAAAACAAATACCTCGTATGCTTTTTTCCCGCCCCCCTTGAAATCTCTTTTGGAAGAAAAACAAATGTTTGCTTAATGGAAATAGAAGCCGGAGAGATTTTTCAGAAACCACAATAGAGAAAATATGAGTGAGCCCTAAAGAAGCTGCTATGCCATTAGTCACAGAGATGGAAGACTGGTGACTAAGAGCCTTTAAATATACTTCCTGAGGGAGAACAGGGACCAAGTGGTGAATATGGTTCCAGCTCTGGACAAGGCAAGGGTCTGTTAACACTCAGAGAAACTTAAAGGTGTTTTTTGTTTTGTTTTCAGTTATTTTGATTGATTTACATGACCAGCCTATTTGCTGTAAAATAAGAATCAGCCAAAGGGAGTGATTTAAGAGATGAGTTTGAATCTGGCCTGGCAGCTGCCTGCCCTGTTTCAGTTTCCTAGGATAAAGTTCCCTTTGCGTGAGATTGTAAAAGTTTTCCTTTCCTAGTCAATAGCTCTAATTCCTCAGGATAAAAGTTCGGCCTTGAATAGTATTCAAACTGATAAGTCTACCTTCGTAGTACCTCAGAACAACTCTAGTTTTTTAAATTGTTTTAAATTCCAAATGCAATTAACTTTAATTTGCTTTATTTTATGTTCTGTGTTACCTATTGGGAGGCACACATTTTGATAAACTGTAGGAGAAACAACAAACTTGAGAATGATTGAGAAATCTCAGTCTGTACTCTGAGTATTGTTAGAGATAAAAGGACTGGGAATTGAGGACTTTGGAATTAAATCTTGTTTAACCAGAATCTATGACCTGTACAAAGGTGAAGTCCAGAGATGAAAGCTGGATCAGAAGACCCAAAGCTGTTTTGAGCAAAGTACATAGGAACAATTAAGGAAGCCTTACATGTTAGAGTATAGATATGGCATTCTTTATTAATACTGGTGAGAGTGAAGACTAATTTCTGATTAGCGTCTCATCACTGACCTGCTTTATAATTTTCAGCAAGTCATTGAACTTCTCTGTCTTAATATGCCCATCCACCTTAATTTCTTGGGGAGATAAGACCTAAAACCTGTAAAGGATGTTTTAAAAACCATAATGGTTCTATATAAGTGTTTTAAATTTAGTTGATTTATTTCCTTAAAATGTGAACGTATGTTCAAGCCATTGGTAATATCATTGGCCACAGGTGACAGTCCAGTGCCCTCATTTTTGAAGGCTGTAAACACCCTGGTGCTAGGGACTTTATAACTTCTTTGGAACTTTATAACTTTAATTCAGAAATTGAAGCTTGCTTATTTATTTATTTATTCATTCATTCATTCATCCATTCATTCATTTAGTTATTACACCTACAGCACCTGGTCTTCCTAGATAATCTTCTATTCAAGTACTAGCCAGGCTCGACCTTACTTAGCTTCTGAGATCAGACAAGATCAGGCACGTTCAGGGTGGCATAGCCGTAACAAAGCTTCTTATATCAAAAAGAAGAGATAGAAATGGGAGGGGGAAGGGTTAGTATATAGCTAAAATCAAAACTGTTAAAATGGAAAGAAAATTAAACTCAATGAAAGCAGAATGGCAGAGAGAGTCTGAGTATGTGAGATCCACCCTACAATTAAAAGCAGAGCATGGGAAAATATTTTTTAAATCCTAATTTCCTTTGGCCACCAGATGGCCTTCAGAAAAGCTGCTAAGAGCCTATGTAACCCTGGTCTGGCTGGTTGTGCTAGTTATTAGACAAAGAGCATCTTGGGGAAAAGGATAGGATTTCTATAATTGGTGTTTCTTATATTGCAGGTATAAACAAAAAGGCCAGTTGGTCTAACCTGTGTATCTTAGTCCTGTAAGCCACTGCAGATATTTGAGCAGCACTGTTTCTGCAACAAAAACCTAGACTCACCACATCTTGGGAAGAGAATGGCCACTTCGTGGGGGGCAGCCTTTTTCATGCTGGTGGCATCCTGTGTCTGTAGCACTGTCTTCCATAGAGACCAGCAGACTTGGTTTGAGGGTATCTTCCTGTCTTCCATGTGCCCCGTCAATGTCAGTGCCAGCATCTTGTATGGAATCATGTTCGATGCAGGGAGCACTGGAACACGAATTCATGTTTACACCTTTGTGCAGAAAATACCAGGTAAGTGCAACTGGTACCCTCACCAGAGTCAGTAAATTCATACTCCAGCATCTCCTCCCAGAAACAAATGTGCTGAGAGTGTGTGGTATGAATTACAGAATCTTACAGCTACTGAGTATCTTTCTTCAAAGAATATTTTGTATGTTTTAATTCAGTGTAAAATTAAGAGCGATCTGGGCTGCCTGTAGTTTTAAACCTATGTGTTCAAGAAGTATGGCTGTAATTTGTCTTTTTTTTCTCTGGAGGTAGTTAATACTCCAGGGTCCAGAATATTGAGAATATTGAAAGTAGTCTTAAGAGAAGGATCACTACTATCCTTGGAGAAGGGAGTAAGGGGACCTTGAATATTAACTTTTCCTGAATTTCCAGTATTTGTCTTCAGGTTACATATAGAGCCTAGGGAAAGGAGTAGGAACTAGATGTCCAACAGAGAAATGACAGAAGGACTCTCAAAGACTGCCTATCATCCTCTGTCCCCCTACCCAATACTCCTCACAGGTAGGATTATCTGAAATACTCCACAAGCCATTCCTCACAGGTGGGATTATCTGAAATAACTCAAGAGAATAGTAGGTTAATCTAGTAGGTCATATGATACAGAGCCCAGTATCAGAAGCAGCCTAATTTTTGGTAATCAGATATTTCTCTTCTGTCTTGTTCCATGGACGAAATAGGACAGCTTCCAGTTCTGGAAGGGGAAATTTTTGATTCTGTGAAGCCAGGACTTTCTGCTTTTGTAGATCAACCTAAGCAGGTGAGTTTGTTTGTTTTTTTTTTTTAAATTAGATATTTAGATTCTCAGTGCCTTGATAACAGTACCACACTGCTGCTGTTGAATATCTCATGCTGTTCACTGCTGATATTGAGGTCATATGTGAGATCAGTTTTCTGTCCTCTGCTAATATCCTGCATAAACAGTAATTGTATACCCCGAGCTCACTAGGGCTTTGATAGAAAGAGGCTAAAATAGATTGTGACCATGCAATCTCTTTTAGGAGATTGCTCTCTTTGTATTTACTGTTTAAGATTTTGAGTTGAAGCTATCACCTGCATTGACTAATGTAGATGCAGAAGATGAACATGATGCTCTATATGGTTTGAAATATAAACATGACAACTGAGAGAATGTAGATGCAGTAAACTCCATTTCAGAATGCCCTGATATAGGACAGAACTATGGCTATACTCGAAATTAGGCAAGAACCCATGATGACAAAAATCTTTGGTAGTAGAGGATGAATGAAGAGCTTTTTTGTGACTGTATTTCACATTTGAGCACCTGCAACATGCAACCCCCAATGTGTCAGTGTCCATACTGAAATAAAATAGAATAAGGCAGGATGTTGAACTTTTGTTGCAAATATAAAGGTATTGTTCAGTGTCACAAGCATAATCATTAACCAAAGGAGAACATGATGTTAAAAATGGCTTGACCTTGAAGAAACTGGGTGGATGTTTATTTTCTTACCTCACTACTATGAAATGGCAAATGTGCTAGAAAATGGAGCTGTTGAAAGCAACTGTATTATCAGAAACTGATTTGACATTTAGAGAGAAAGATTGGTGATTGCTATTAATTATGATTAAGAGGCAGCATGTTGTCAAAATAGATGCTTACTCAGGAACAGTGGGTTTGGAATAATGGTTTTTAATTTATCATAAATGAGCATCTGCTATGTACCATGCATGTAAGTACTGGTGATGCAAAATTAAACCCGACATTCTGTCCTATGTGTAGCATAATAACAGGTACAGCTAGCATTTGTATGGCAACTATACCCGGTCTGCCTTATTTAATACACACAACAGTTTTGTGGTGGTATGAGGCATTTTTCCTAACTCACAGCTGAGGAATCCAAGCCCCAGGAAGCCCCAATGTTAGGCCACAGGGCTAGCAAGCAAGTCTTCTAACTCCAAATTCTGCATTTCCTTTACTCAACTTTCTGGCCTGAAGCTAATTTATGTGAAACACAAAATAACAGTCAGTTAAAATGACCACACTATAAAAGAATCATTTTTATTATAATTTAACCAAAATGAAGTGGATTCTCCTTCAAAGAAGCCCACTTCTCTAGGTTTCTGCTTCTATGGAGCAGAGAGGTAGACCTCTGCTACCCCACTCCTGTTGCTCTCCCAGAGCATGATGAGGGACTGCACAAGTGTCACTATATGGACTGTTAACTGGATGAGTGGCTCGTCTCTTATTGAAGGGTGCTGAGACTGTTCAAGGACTCTTAGAGGTGGCCAAAGACTCAATCCCACGAAGTCACTGGAAAAAGACCCCAGTGGTCTTGAAGGCAACAGCAGGACTGCGCTTACTGCCAGAACAGAAAGCCCAGGCTCTGCTCTTTGAGGTAATTTTTGAAGTCTTCTGCATCTGGAATAATTCTTTCCCCCTATATAAATATTTTCTTTATGGGTTGAAAGTCCTTTTGAATGTTACTATTACCTTTAGTATTCTACCATCGCTAAAGCACTGTGGTGACTCTGGGCTCTTTTGTAACTATTTACATTTTTAAATGTTACTCTTGAATTTATAGAGCTTTTCCTAAAAAGTTTAAAGTACTTCCTGTCTATGATATTCTTAATTCTCCTAATTTGTTATAGCAGAATCAGAAATTGTTTTTAGTCAGCTAATCAATTAATCATTAATGAAGAATAACTTACAATTAAATGTATGCATTTTAAGTGTACAGTTAAATAAGTGTTGACAAATACAGACATTTCCTTGTGGTCTTTTTTTTTTTTTTTTAAAGCCTACAGTACCCAGTATTCCTAGGTAGTGTCCCATCCAAGAACTAACCAGGCCCGACCCTGCTTAACTCCCGAGATCAGACGAGATGGGGCATGTTCAGGGTAGCATGGCCATAGACTCCTTGTAGTCTTTTGCAAGGAGAGTTTCTGCCTCCCATGAAACCAAGCAACCACTGATCTGCTTTATGTCATTATAGATTAGTTTTGCTTGTTCATACATTTCATGCAAATGGAATCATACAGTTTATACTCTTTTGTGTGTGTGTCTGACTTTTTTCTCATAAAGTTTTTGAGAATTGTGAAATTATAAAATGTGAAAGGTTTTTAAGATAATCTATTTCAGCTCTCATTTAGATCAAAACTACAGTTTTAAAAACAATATTTTTAACATTGTACACTTTTATTATGCAAAAAACATGTAATTAATGAGATTAATAAAATTTAAAATTGTGAAGAGTATAGGCAGAATTCCATTATAACAAAAAATCACAGCAAGAAAAAGGTTCTATATTACAGGTATGCTAAATTCAGTCCTCTAAATCCATTCTCCTTTGACTGTCAGCACAAAGGGTTTAGGTTCCTTGCCCAAGGACAAACTGCCTGGAATATCTGCATGAGAATCTGAATCTCAGTTCCCCATTCATTCATTCATTCGTTCACTTGTTTATTCATCATATGAGTGCTTTACTATGTACTAGGCACTGGTGAAGTTATTCGCGACACAGAATAGGGAACAAAAAAATGATACTGTTCCTGTCTTCATGGAGCTAATATTCTAGTAGCAAAGACAAAATAAACAAGTCAATACAAAGTATGTCAGGTACTTTAGAAGCTATGGAGAAAAAAGAAAGCAAGATAAGGCAGATAGGAAATGCTGGGAGTAGTGTGGGGGAGATGCTATTTTAAATAGGGTGGCCAGGGAAGACCTCTTTGATAAGATGCATTTAATCATAGATCTGAAGGGAATATAGAAACAAACTGTACGACATTTGTGGGTAGAATATTCCAAGCCAAAGAAACAGCAGGTGCAAAGGCCTAAAGCAGGAATGTGCTTGGTATGTTCAAGGAACAGCACCGAGGTTAGTGTAAACTAGAGAAGAGTGAGTGATGAAAGGAAGGTAGGAGATGAGGTCAGAGAGGTGTGAGGGGTTTCTCACGTAAGACCTCAAAGGCCAGCATAAGGACTTTGGCCTTTTCTCTACGAAGGAAGCCACTGGAGGGTTTTGAGTTAAGGAGAGACATGATCTGATGTCTGTTTTTAAAGCACCCCTCTGGCTGCTATGTTGAAAGTAAACTGTGGGTCTAGAGGGGAGGGGTAGAGACAGCAAGAGCAGAAACTCTCTCTGTTTATTCCTGTTTGCTTATCTACTTAAAAGCTTGTTTCCAGATCACTTAACGCCCTTTTCCTAGTTGAAACATAGTCCAGCTGTCACTGCATAATGTGTTTTGTCCCATCAGAAATGAGAACAGCCAACAGACTAGAATTCCTCCTAATCCTATTTGGAAACTGCCCCCCACAATGAAAATCGTATAAAAATAAGACATAACACCCATATCATTGACCTATATTTATGGCAAGACAAGAACATTTGTGCGAGATCTTCATGTTCATCTCCTAAAATAGGATAAACAAATCTAGATCGGAGCTCTCTAGACTGTTTTGAGGCCCCAGCCATGTGCCAGGATTTGACAAGGCCTGACACCAGAGTGCCTCAGCCTGCAGACATGAACTCCTTTACCAGGAAGGACAAAGACTGTAGAATTTGATAGGAAAGCAGCAGAAACTTTCCTGTAGCCTCGGGAGCCACCCAGGCCTAACTCTTCTCTGCTATTTGAGTTTATCTGTTCATCTATGAAATGGAGTGAGAAAGGGCTTTCCTCGCTTCTGATATATGTCCAGGTAGAATTAACCAGGTGTTTTTTACAAAAATTACAGGATCCTGATTTGAGCTGGCAGGGTCAAATATATGCCCTCTCCTAGGTCCAGTTCACCGGTAAATGTGGGTGGTTTGGTTGTGATTTATTTTAAAGTCGAAGGAATCCCTGTGTTTTGTTTTTACAAAAAACCAATAATGGCTTGCCTGGTTCCTTCTCTAGTTTCTTTAGGGAAAAGGAATGAGTTTTACTAAAATTTTATTCAGGGAAAGAGAAGAGAGTAGTTTTCTAAGCATTTTAGGATATACCCAAAAGTGGAAATCTGTTTTATTGCCTTAGGGAATCAGATTTTTTCCTTTTTCTCTAGGTACAAGAGATCTTCAAGAAGTCACCTTTCCTGGTACCAAATGACAGTGTTAGCATCATGGACGGATCCTATGAAGGTGGAGAGGTGTTGATATATGTTCTAGAGGAGAGAGCCAGGGTTAATAAAAGATCTAATTAAAGGAACTGAGTACAGGGATGGGGAACTGAAGAAAAAGGAACTAAATAAGGAGAAACAAATAAGCAAGGAGGAATGGAATAGTAGGAAATGAAAGGATGGGGAGAAGGGAAATGTATGCTTTAGACATGAAATTTAGAAAAAGAACAAAGATGGGACCAAGCAAGAGCGGGGAAAATGCTCTGGGATGTAATCCTTGTCTTTCTCTTTTAGGCGTATTAGCTTGGATTACTGTGAATTTTCTGACAGGTAATACATTCCTAAGTGTATCCTAAGACTTTGACTGAGTTTCACACATGGTTCAAGAGCAAAAATACCTTTCCTTTTGCCTGTACTATTCTTTCCTTTTGTAAAAAAAAAAAAAAAAATGGGTGGAGGGAGGAAAGGAAAGACAGGAAGTTAGTGTTTATAACCTGATTTCAAGGTCTCAGCTGCAGCAAGAGTCCTTCTGGGTTAGCATTTGCCTGGAGCCTTTGTGGGTGGGGAGCAGTGGAATATATGGATCTCCTCCAGAGCAGGAAAAAAATTGCAGACTGAGGAATGTTAGGCTGTCCAGGAAGCATATGTTCAGAACCGGCTCTCATTCACAGGTCAGCTGCATGGCCACAGCCAGGAGACTGTGGGGACCCTGGACCTGGGCGGGGCTTCCACCCAAATCACGTTCCTGCCCCAGTTGCAGGTGAGTCATTAACATGAAGGTTTGGTTAGCAACTTACTTGGCAGGCTTATAGAGGTGCTAAGAAAGTGGTGTTCCACTTTCAGACAGCTCCACCACAAAGAGGCTGAGTAGAGGCAGTTAACAACTGAGCAAACTCCCCTTTGTTCAGAGTCCCTTTGATTCTTCAGTCCTTGCGAGATTAGCAGTTTAATTTGTCTCCTTTATCTCTGATTTTTTTTGGAGGTGGGGGGCAGGGATGGTGGTGATAACATCTTTAGATAATTGAATGTCCTGAATCTCTTTCTGCTTTTTCTGATTTTCAGAAAACCCTGGAACAAACCCCTAGGGACTACCTCACTTCTTTTGAGATGTTTAACAGCACTTATAAGCTCTATACACATAGGTGAGAAGGGGGACAAGGAAGAATAATAATAATTCACATGGTGTGATGGTTTTCCTAACTTGCCAAAGCATTTTCACATCTGTTATTGATGAGCCTTACATAGTCTTTGCCAGTTCCCAAAGGCCTATCAGCTGAAACCCAAGCCACTTACCAAAGGCCAAGGGACCCAAAGATTTCTCCATTTGTGGCCTCAAAAGTATACTACTTAAAGAACCAAACATTTTCTTTAGAAGGAGGACACTCAGAAAAGGTTCAGCCAAAGCTCTGTGCCAGTTCCATTGAGTTTACCTTCAGATGTTCAAAATCCAGCCTAGAGTTTGATTATGGTGGGGCTGAGAGCAAGGGTAATGAGAGCTTTTCTGGGGATGGTTCCCAGGGTGGGACTCTTGGAAGCGTTACTGTCTCTGGCCTTTAAATCATAGTTGTGATAAGTTCTTACTGCAACAGCCTTGATCTGAACCATACAAGATTACCACTTGTTGTCCACACTGATGACTAGGTCACAGAGAATGAGGTTTTCCTCCCGCTAGAGGGAGACAGGTGATTTTTGAAAGAGGAAACTTCCAGACCAGCGTGAAATGAGTCAATCCTGTATTTTACAGTTACTTGGGATTTGGATTGAAAGCTGCAAGACTAGCAACCCTGGGAGCCCTGGCAACAGAAGGTTCGTCTGGGTGCCTGTGCTGGTTGGGGGATGGTGAGAATGAGACCGCTATTCAGCTTGCCTCTTGCCTTCCTTGGTAGTGATTCTGAGGAGGAAAGGGTTGTCCCGAATTAGGAAGCATATGTTGTATAATGGACATAATAATAGCAAATGCCTTTTCTCCTTTATGAGTTCAGATGTCTTGGTATATACATTATTAGCCACTACTAGAGTGAGGTCTATTTGTACAGGGGGAATAGTCAGTGGCCAGAATGCTGAGAGTTGAGCAATTCAAGGCTCAAAGGGTGAATCTGGCAAGAGCTTGCTCAAGCCCTTGGCTCTACGTGGGAAATATAGGAAGCAGCAGGGTCCACTTGCAAGGTGCAATAGCTGAGCAGCTCCATACATCTCTTCACAGGTGGTAGAAGGGTTAGAGCTCAGCTTTTGAGGTCAGGCAGAATGGGGTTCAGTTTCAGTTTTGTGATTTTGGTCAAGTTAGCTAATCCTTCTTTGCTCCTTTGTTCACCTTAAATAAAATTTTGCACTTAATGCACTTTGTATGGTGCCTAGCTTACAGTAAGCTATTATTGTGATGATTGTTTAGCATTCAAAATTTATTATTCAAACTTTATAAAACATCTTCAAATGTATTTCATTTAACCCTTAGAACAACCAGCGAGAAAAGTAGGATAGTGTTTTTTCCCTTTTTTAGAAAGGAGGGAACTTATTCCATCGTAGGAATTTGGATTTCTTTGAGATATGATGAAAGCCATGGATCCCTTCGCCAAATGCACATATGCACAAAGGTTTGTCTATCATTTCAGGGGGTTCACCAATCCTGCAAGCCCATCTATGGACCCTAATAAGAATTTTTGTCATAGGACATAGTCGTAGAACTAATTTTATATGATTTTAAGGCCCAGCCACCTGGATGATTCCTTTCAAACTTACTGGCTTCTTGCTTGCCTTCCTCCCTCTCTCTCACATCTTAGCCTCTTACTTTGTGGTCTGTTTTTTTTTTCAGGGATTGATGCACACACTTTTCGAAGTGCCTGTCTTCCAAGATATTTAGAAGCAGAGTGGATTTTTGGGGGTGTGAAATACCAGTATGGTGGCAACCAAGAAGGCAAGTGATGTTTTTCCCTGGTTGAAATTATCTTTACAGTCTGGAAAAGTCCCATGGGAAACTTTTTCCAGAGCTCAAGAGAAGCTCGTCATGTTGCAGGGACTCATTCCAAACAGATCTTGGTATGCCTTCAAAAAATAATGTGAAGTGACGGTGAACAAGGCAGCCATGACTCGGTATCCTGCTTTTCCCCTGGCCGTGTTGTGGATCCATTCTTACCCTGGGTCTAATGCATTAAGGGTCTCTGCCTTCAGCAGCGCAAAACTGTTTCAGGTTCAGTTAATGTTTAGCTATTTAAATTATAGTACAAGTTAAACTGAGATGATAGGAAGAATAATTCATTTTAAGCATTATAAAAGGCACAAACCTTAAAATCAAGAGAAAAAACTTGATTTTTCCATTGAAGGTAGCAGGCAAGCCCTCTGACTAATTTTCATAAGTACCATGAAACACAATGCTAGACAGCAGCTCGAGGCTGGCTGTGGCTGTTTTTGGTGCACACAGGTGAGGGAGGGGAGCTGCCACAGAGAAGCAGGTCCCTTTGCTCCAGAGCCATGAAACTGTGGAAGTTTGCTCATTTTTGTTTGTAAGCCCTTTGTCCTGAGCTTCAGCCTCTGTTGTCCTTGATCCTCCTGCTGTCTCCTCATTGGCCAGCTACTTGTTGCAGAGAGGCCTCTTCTATCATTTTTCTCACCTTGCCCCTGTGTACCTTTGCTCTGGCAGGGGAGGTGGGCTTTGAGCCCTGTTACGCTGAAGTGCTGAGGGTGGTCCAAGGAAAACTTCACCAGCCAGATGAGATCCACAGAAGCTCCTTCTATGCTTTCTCTTACTATTATGATCGAGCTGTTGACACAGACATGATTGGTAAGTTCACTTCAGGTGTCAAGTCAAGGAGGAAACCTGGCAAGGTTGTGGTGGGAAAAGGAGAAGGAGTATCTGAAATACTTCATCAGAGATGATCACCTGACTCTTCAGTGTTGATAGTCAAGTGACAGTAGTTACTGAAATAGAAGGATGAATATGACTGAGAATCTTTTGGGGCTAGAAAATGGCCTTAAAAAATTTACTTGAAGTCTTCTTTTATTGCGGTCTAATTGACATAAAATGCACAAAATTTATTTTTTATTAAAATATAGTTAATATACAATATTATATTAGTTTCAGGTGTACAACATAGTGATTCAACATTTTCATACCTTACAAAGTTTTCTCTGTAATAAGTCTAGTAATCATCTGTGAACTGTATAAAATTATTGTGTAATTGTTTACTATATTCCCTATGTGTACATTACATGCCCTGACCTATTTATTTTATAACTGGAAGTTTATGCCTCTTATTCACCTTCACCTTTTTTGCCCATTCTCCCATCCACCACCCCTCTGGCAACCATCAGTTTGTTTCTTATATCCGTGAGTCTATTTCTGTTTTGTTTGTTGTTTTTTTGGATTCCACATAATAATGAGATCTTATGGTATTTGTCCTTCTTTGTCTTACTTATTTCACTTAGCATAAAAATGTACATATTTAAAGTGTACAGTTTGCTAACTTTTGACATATATACACCCATGAAATTATCACCAAGTTCAATATAAAAAAAACATATTCATCACCCCAAAGTTCCCTCCTCCTCCTTAATAACTTTTTATCACAATAGTAATGTTTTTATTTTGCTGTGAGAATGTATGTGTATGATCTGTCATGGCCTGAGATATGAATTAATTTCCTATTTTCTAATGTGTTTTTTCAAATGGATCAAATTTCTTATCGTGGTTAAATATACACAACATAAAATAGATCATAAATCAGATAGACCGCATAGATTATATTGTATGAATATGTCATGTTTATCCCATTCTCTGATGTTGGAAATGTTATTTCACATTTTTATTACAAATAAAATATCACTAGGATGAATTTCTTTGTTTCCTTGAAGGCTTTTTGACATCAGCTACTGTTCTCTTTCATTTCAGATTATGAAAAGGGGGGTGTTTTAAAAGTTGAAGATTTTGAAAGAAAAGCAAGGGAAGGTAAGTAGCAGTGGCCACCCTCGAAGGCGAGTCCTGAGGCTGTGCCTGCCAACTCCAGTGACCTTAAAGTGACCTAAAGTGCCACAGCAGCAGATAGCCTCTCAGAAGCCTGGTTTTCTGTCTCTGCTAGGAGTTAAAAGCATTAAATGACATAGAAAACTATGAAAATACAGGAGGCTTTGGGGAAAAGGGTGAAAACATTTTTCTTTCTACATCTTCTTTTAAAAAAAAAAAAAATTCGAAATGGTGCTATTGGTGTTAAACACCAAGTAACAAATATGTGGGAAATAGCCACAGGGGCTTCCTTGAAAGAGTCCATTGAAAATATAAATAAATGATCTCATCCACTGGCCTCAGAGTGAGGCTAACTGCTATTTCCCTGTCTTCTGGGCCTCATCGTTAATAATATGTAAGGGATTTGGTTGAATTAAGCCCCAAACAATAGGTCATAGAAATTTAGCAAATAAACTAGGGCCCATGTAAATTTGAGTAGATGAGATGTAACATCAGAAATGAGCAAGTTCTTGAGGAGCTGTGTGGTCTTGTCATTACACAGTTCTAGCCTCCAAGACTCCTAGGCATCAACCTAATGGAAAATCCTGCTTTGCTATTCTCAGTCTATATTTAGAGAAAATTATATACCTCTCAGTTGGCTGCGAACTTGAATGCCACTCCTTACTCTCTCCCGCCTTCAGTGTGCGACAACTTGGAAAACTACACCTCAGGCAGTCCTTTCCTCTGCATGGATCTCAGTTACATCACAGCCTTGCTGAAGGATGGCTTTGGCTTTGCAGACAACACCATCTTAAAAGTAAGAGAGGGCAAAGGAGTCTCATAACACACTTCTTATTTGGGAGTTGGGAAGAAAGAGTTAAGAATTTGTTTAGTAAACAGAGTGGCTATAGGTGGAATTATGAGGATTTTTATTTGGGCTCTGGACAAGCACTGTGCAAGGCACTGTGAATGTGGAGATTACCTTGATGCAATGGCAGTGTCTAAGTATATTATCTTAGACACTGGGACAGCAAACTATCTCAGCGGTCACAGAGCAGAAAGGCTTACAACCCAAATTAAGATGCCCAAGTCGCATGGTTTATTAAATCAATTTCAAAATGCTGGGTGAGAAGCAAGGGGAACAAAATGGGTTAGGTGAACACACAGGAGAGGGTGCAAGCAGGTTGGAAGTGCCACACTTCCTGGGTTTATATGTCCTGCCTCCTCTAGCTGTTGCTGATAGTGTGCTTACAGATACTAAAACTGAAGTTTAATCAAGAGGGCACAAGGTTCCCAGGGCGTTCACACAAACTTCCTCTATTTGGAGAGGCACAGGGGCAGGTACTTTGTACAGTAGCATTTGCTCACTCATTAGCCCATTAGATGGTTTTATTTGACAGAGGACATGAACCAGAAAGGTGTCATCAGTGAGTGGCTTATTTAAGACCTCATGGATATTGAATGCCTTGTATATATGTGATATGATGTATATATTTTGTACATGCCTCAAATATTTAGTGCCTCTTGAATCTTGAGTTCCTCTTTGACATCCTGTCTCTGTCCATCTGTTTCAGAACATGCAGGCTCAACTTTATCTGTAGTAACTTCTTTATCTATTCTAAACATATATGTTTCATCCATCCCATTTATTTTCTTGTCTTCTATACCATAATTAAATACATTATGGTTATGTCAACATGAGAATGTCCAGCCTAAGAAAAAGTCTTCTAAGAGTTTATTTGAGCCAAACTGATGAAAATTGCCAGGAAGCAAAACCTCAACTGATTGAGAAAATGCTCCAGAGAATGGGAGTTTTGCAGCTTATTTTATACATTAGAATTAAAGGAGGAGACATAAAGAAGGTTACATGAAATTCACTGGTGGTAGATTAGGGAGGCAGGAGAAAGCAAACTGGGGAAATCTGAGATTGGATTAAAAGCAAAATGGAGAGACACATCTTTTACATTGGTGGGCACAGGAGAGTTAACATTCACAGTGCAAAGAGATGGTATTTGAGTAACAAGATAACAATGTGGTCTCATGCTCTGGTGCCGTGGTTGTGTCTTTGAGGAGTCTGGAAAAGAAAATTACTCTGACATTTCAAAGGTATGTTATCTAAGATACACAAAGACAATAGACAATTTCAAAGGGTAAGATTGACCTTTGTCTAGGAAGCTACAGGCCCAGGACGTGACTACCTGCCATGACTCGCTTTTAGTTAGGAATTTTTACATTCAGACCACCCTGTGTGGTTACTTTCAGTCTCTGGTTTGTAAGGCCCACAATGCAGGCCTCCCCTGAGCTTGTTAGGTTTAGTATGTGGCCCCTTTTTTGTCCACAGTTACAAAGGTAATTAAGATACAGTCTTTGCTCTCAAATAATATGTAGTCTGTTAGAGGAAAAGGCACAGGCAACTTTGAACTTTGAGGTAAGTAGACTGTACTTTGTTTTTGTTTTTGAGTCTTACCCCACCTCACCTTCCTTTGTGCCACTTCCCCTTCCTATTTCCTTAGTTCCAGATGAGTTTATATTACCCCATTTCTTGTGTTATACGGGTTTCATAAACTCATTTGTACTAAGGCATTTGGACTTAATGTATTTTATCTGCCAAGAACATTAGATTTAAAGTGCTTAAGACAGAAGAGTTACTTGCCAGTACATTAGTATAGCGTAATATTTAAAGCCTGGGCTTTGTTGTCCATCAGATCTGGATTTAAGATCGGATTCTGCAAGCATACTAGCTCTGTGACCTTAGATGCTTACACTTTTAGGTTCCTCATCTAAAACAGGTATCCTTAAGAGTACCTATTTCATAGAGCTGTTATGAAAATCGAGATAATGCATATAAAGCACAATACCTGACACATAATAAGTTATTAATATTGGTTTTATTAGTAGTGTAGGCATTTCACACAAGTTGGGGATAGATCTGTGGATAAGAGAAGTCAACCTAAGCCCTCAGTATATAGGACTAAGTTAACAACTTTCTCTACGTAAGCATCGACTATAACCAAGTCAGTTAAGGATAATTGTTCTGCCATTTACAATGCCAACATCCTTTTGCTCTTTATGATTTCTGTGGCAGAATTTAAATCAGGGGTGGACAGTCCCATCCCAGAGATAGCTTCATTTTGGCATCTATATCTCTAGGCTGTCAGGCCAGTCCTGAGAGCAGAGGAAGAGCATTTCGTGGGAGGGACACTCCCAGCTTGATTCAGGTGTCTCAGACTAAACCTCAAAATGATTCATATGCCATTCTCTCGTTTTGGACACAGAGACTAGACTGGATTTCATCAGGTCAACAAAGTATTGTATCATAAGAAGTTAGTACTAGAAAGACTAAAACCAATCTGTTGGTTTCTAAACTTGTGTGTGTGTATGTGGTGGTGGTGCTTATGCAGAATGCCAGTAAAACTGATAAAAAGTGGAGCTACATGGTTGGAGTGGAGGTAGGGGGCCTGGAACTCCTTCACCATTTGGCCTCCCTTTCTCTTTGAAACACTTCCAAGAAACCCCTAGGATTCTGAAAAAAACAATTTGATAAAAACTAATTGAATCTCCCTGTTATGTAGTTGAGGAAATTGTGTCTAAACTTTTGCCCAAGGTCATTGAACTAATTGAACTAATTGAACAACCTGGACTAGAATGCCTAAGTGTCTTGACTGGTTAATAATTAGTATTGAAGAAGATGCAGTTACTTACAAAGTATGAATTGAGAAGCTTAGTGTGTTCTTTCCTACCCCTAAATCTATTCCCAACTCCTGTTATATTTAGTTTTAGGATTAAGGAAAGAGTCCAGAAGGTCCTGTCTAGAAGGCCTGTGTGAGACCACTTCCTAGGCCAGAAGAATCAGGATCAGAATGACAAGTGTAAGAGCAATAGGCCACTATAGGAGGGGAACTGTTAGAGAGGCGGATAATGGGGAAGCCTCCAAAGACTGGCTACTCCCAGTTTTGCCTTGGTTTGGCCATATGGATGATCTTTGCAGATATTCTCTGCCTATGTCATGCTTGCTAAAGTTGAAAATTGAATGAAGATGTGAAGACTTTTTTTTCTCCTTCCCACACAGCTCACAAAGAAAGTGAACAACATAGAGACAGGCTGGGCCTTGGGGGCCACCTTTCACCTTCTGCAGTCTCTGGGCCTTTCCCACTAAGGCCAAGCCCTTCCTCCGAGGCCTGCATTTGCCAACAACCTTTTTAAAGGGAGAAGGAGAGAAGACTCAGTCGTGTTCTGAGGTAGTCTGGGAACTGCCTGGATGGAAATCCAGCATCTGGCTTCATCAGAAGGAGCTTTTGTAGACAGGTCTTACCTTTAAGTCTAGTGATTTGGGCTTAATTAATTTTACACATCTAATATGAACTGTAACCTAACCATTCTGCTTGCATAGCTGGTACAAGAGTCTAAATCTTTGAGATTGCTTGTGTGTCATGGAGTCAAAGAATAGCTTTGAAACTTAACCTTGGAGAACCCAGGGACAGGTCCCTAGGAACCAAAGAAAAATCTCATTTCAACTCTCTGAGTGCCTCATTCCTTTGAACAATTTAATTTTTCTCTCTTACAAGCTAAACTCAGCTGACTGATTGCACGACCTATCAACACCATTATTTTTTCCCTCTTTGCACAGTGCCCTTTCCCGCCCTTATCTCCACCCCCCTAAAAAAGAGAGAAAAAAAAATACCTAGTTTTGCTTTTCATGTGTTAATTCAAAAAGAAAAAAGGTACCATTTCTGAAGTTGTGTAATCCTGCTTTGTGCTAGCTCCAATCAGCCAGCTGAGAGCCATTCTCTTAGCAGGATGGAGAACAAGTCCTACCTGCACAGACCTCAGCCTTAAGGAGGCCATCCAGTCTCTAAGTACATGTTTTGGGAGGGTGTGGCTGCCTTGTATAGACCACCTTCTTTTAATCAACTTTTTATAAGTCAACTGTGGATTAATGAACATGTCCAACCTCATAGGAATATGTGTGTGTATTCAGTGCCAGTACCTCCTTCCAGGCTAATGTGTTTATAGCAATTTGTCATCCTAAACTTATTTTCTTTGTATTTCTAAGAAATACATTCTATAACCTAGCTTTTGGTCTATGATGAGAGGCCTGTGGCTGTGCTGTTCAAGGATCTAGATTTTGGTCACAGCTCCTTTCACTTTGCTCTTTTATTCTGTTTATAGCAGTATCTCTTCCTACCTTGGTCTCTGATCATTTTAGCTAACAGCCTCTCAATTATTTGTCTAGTTCCAGGGTTTCTGATATTCTTCTTGATGATAACCTAACACTTGATTTGGTTGGCTGGTTTGGCTCACGTCAGTACTGTGGATTCTCTTTTTTGCATTTGAGTGCTCCGAGCTCTTCTTTTTATTTCCCCTAAAATTCATTACCTTGTACTTTCCCACATGACTATCATTGGCTTCTTGTCTACCCACTCGAGTGCTCTTGGACTTGAAAGATCTTGCTGTTGACTGGCTCATTTGCCTTGGCTCTTTACTTCCAGCTTTTTCCAGCAGTTTGTAACTCCCAAACTTGTATCTTTCTTTCACAGTAGATTTTCTTTCAGATCTCTCGCAAAAGATGTTAAATACCTGGCCTCACACCAGTTCCTAGGGAACCTTATTTTTTAGTTATTCCACTGAGTCAATAAATATTTAACATCTGGTGTGCAAGTAATTGGGAAAATTTCTATATCCTCACCCCCCAAACTTTAGTTTTTTTAATTCAATGTGGAATTTCTTCACATTATTCATACTGACTTTAATTATTCTGAAGTCACCTTTATACCTGTTGTCTTCCTCAAAAAATGCTAATGAAATAATAGAATCTTTAGAGTTGGAGACAGTCCAAAGATTCCAGTCTTCTGTTGCAGAATTTCCTAACATTTCTAACTGGTTATCATTTAACTTCTGGTTAGGCATGTTTTCAGGCAGCTCATTCCATTTGGGACTGCACTGATGTTAAAAAGTCCTCCTTATATTGAGCTGAGATCTATCTTCTCAGTGGTCTTCTGCTCTAATCTCTCCTTCCACAGCCTGTCAGTCTTTTGAAGAAAATTCCTCCCTAGTCCTTTGTGGTCTCTTCTTTAACAGACCACATGGCTTCTAGACCCCTTGCCATTTTTGTCAAAAAGGTAGGGTGGTAGAACCAGTTATATGCTAAATGTTGTTCCACATGATTAGGGAAAAACTGTTTCTTCTAGTAGAAACGAAGTTGTTTTCCCAAGAAGTGAAGCTGTGTTCACTGAAGACAGCTCCAGGTTGATGGGTCCAGAAGTAAGATTCCCTGGTCTTTGTTACCACTTATCTCTGAAGCTTTTCTTATAAATGGGGACCGTGTGTTATTCAGACTCCTTTGGTCATCCCAAATACTTCCAGAATGCTTGAGTAGATGCATTAACTCCAGAAATGTATCTGTATCTATTCTGATAATCTTGATTAGAACATCTGAGGAATTAACCAATTTATGCATTTGAGGAACAATTTGGAATAATTTTTATTTCTTAGAAAAAATGACTTGTTTATAATGTCTTTTCTTCCCTTCAATGTACCTTTTGGGCCTCTTATTAAGGAATGCCATGGAGCCTAATATTGCTGGTTAAGTTTCTTTTCTATAAATGTGTTTATATATTTCAAATACTAGGACATGGCCTGGTACGTGGTGGGTGTTGTGTATTTATCATCATCATTATCATCATATGAAGAACATACTCGATAGGTTATGGAGGTCCTCGCAAAGTGTGCCTTAAAACTCTTCCTTTCTTGTCTGATTTTATTTACATAAATATGTAAATATTTTGGAGAATCCATATCCTTCTTACCTGGGCTACCTTTCTCCCTACAGTGTCTTTTCTAGATTCTGCTAGTAACATTTGTGCTATTGTCACTTTTTTACTCTATTATCTTATAAATCTCCCACATTTGCCAGAAATGCTCCCCTGTAGTAACATATTTCTCATTCTTTCAAAAACTACGCCCAAGAATAGCTTAGCTTGGTTCAAAAGCAGACTGTTTCTTCTCATTTCATCTTCAAATCAGACTTTTGGGGAAAATGTTCTTTACTGTATACAAATCTAATGGATCCAAAAATCTCTTCAAAGAGGCATCTCTGATACTGTGAAGTGAGCTCTTCAAAAACCAACAGCAACACCCTGCCCCCAACAGCCACCAGTCTGCAACCAAATATGAACAAATTCTGCTGCTAATCAGATTTTCTCTTTTGACCTAGTTCCTGAGGTCTTCAAACCTGTGCAATGGAATTATTTATTGTTTTATTACTGAACAGATAATGGTATCTCAGAGAGGAACCATAAATAAAATGGAGATCGGGTGCTGTGATAAGTAATAACTAAGCATTGAAAAGTTTGGTTTTCTTTTCAGAAAGTCTAGTACACCTATGACAAAGGTTAAAACAATTTAATTTGCTTTTTAATGTTATAAATTTTAAAACAGCAATTGTAACAAAAATGTATCAACTGAATATTTCTAATTGTCTATCAAAAAACAATTGTATAAACTTATGATCGGTATTAAAAAACAATTCTATAAATCTCTTTAGAAAGGATTGTTAACAAGTGAAAATGAATGAGACAGCACCTTAGCAATTTTTGTTTTAGTAATAAAACACTCTTTTCAACAAAATCATAATAGTATTCCTTTAGGGTATTTTTCTTGGCTTAGTTTATATGCACTCCTCACAGCAAATTATCACTCATTATTTGGGCTCCACGAGTCCCTTAAATAAAGCAGAAAAAGAGACTGGAGAATTCTAATATAAAGTAAATTTATTAAATCTTGAAAATATGTGATGGTCTTGGGGAGGGATGTTCATTTTTCATCACCATAATCTCCAGAAGAAAAGTATTCATCTGCTTGCAAAGGCCATGATCTGTTCCTAAAGAAAAACGAACAAAGTGTACTCTGACATTGTAAAGTGTGAGAGCAGGTGAAGAAAATATGTTAAAATATCCAAAGCGATTAAAGGAAAAACTTAGTCAAGTCCCAGATAGCTATTCCTCCTAAGAGGACCTCTGAGGTATCTTTAAATGGAAGTTTCTCAGCAAAAAAGTCGGCAAGCAGCAATAGGAGTTTAAGCATCTTTATCTTTAAAAGCCCTTATTCACTATTTTAGTCCTTCTTATATTGTATAAAGTTACTGCTTGATGGGCCCCAGCACCAACAAGCCCAGAGAGTTTTTTGCTCATAACCACTGGGGAAAGTATTTAGATAATTTTACAGCCCAGAAAATTAATTCAAAGACATTAAAAGTCATTGGCAAAGTCATTCCTCAGTGAACAAGACTCTTGGAGAGCCATGAGCCACCTTACTTTGAGTGGAGATACTGCATTTGTGGCCTGCAAGCCCCACATCCTTAGCAACACAAGCGGAGTGGCACTGGTGGAATAGAGCCTTTTCAGTAGGTCAGTAGCAGCCAGAAGAGCAGTGTTGTGACGCTGTCGGTCTGTTTCATAACCTGTGAGGTGGCTCATAGAGCCTGGAGGAAAGAGGAAGGTTAAATCCTAATCCAATAGTGAAGTTTTCTTTCCTAGAAAACCACACTGTCCACCGCATCTGGCTACTGAGGAGAATCCTGAGGTCCCGATCTTCCCTAACTACATGACCTCTTAATACTTCTCTAAGGTACCTGAATGCTTACCCAAGTCTTTCCCATTGAAGGCTGCAGTACTGAGGTGACAGACCAAGCTGGAGATATCCCCGAAGCCCATGTTGACACCTTGTCCTGCAAGTGGGTGGACTCTGTGGGCAGCATCCCTAAAGATAAAGCAGAGTTCAGGTGTGGCCTCCAGCAGCAGAGTGGGAAAGAAGCAGCCCTGCTCTGTTATTATCTTACCCAATAAGTGCCAGCCGAGGCCTGACGTACTCAGCAGCATGTCCCAGCCCAAGAGGAAACAAGACTCGGCTTTTGGCATCCACCCTGGCGACACTTGGGGGCAGCTGACGAGCTGAGACCTTAGTGGGCTTCAGAAAGGTAACAGCATAGTGCAGCATGGAGCTGGCCCAGTCGACGAAGTCTGTGTGGTTAGTATCACTCCACTGAGTAGCATCAGCCACAAAACAAAAAAATTTCATCAGTGACAAGCAGGGAGTTAAAAATTCAACAAGGAAACCCTTTTAATAACCAAAGCCAAGGGTACTGATACCTAATATGCTTGAAACGATCTGGACCCCAAGTGAAAAGTCTCTCAAATAAATGTAAACACAGCTTCCCATCACTCCCCACAGGTTTTAGGATCAAGCCAAACTGCTACCGAGCTGCCCCTACCTCTCACCTTCACCTTTCACTAGTCCTCACCTTCAATAATTACACCAGCCACAACAAAGCTCATTCTACAGCATCCTCTGGCCTCAAACATTCCCCTCTGCTTAGAATGTCCTCCCACTTCTGGTTCACCAGGATCACACCTCAGAGCATCCAGAGGCTGTCATGTCTTTTTATAAACCTCCCTCCGAACGCTCCTGACGTCTTCTCCTCCTCTATGCTCCTACAGCATCCTTTGCATACTTCTACCACTGTACCCAAATTGTCATTCATGTACCTTTCTCTTCATGTAACTATGAGCTTCCTAAAAGCAGGGACTGTGTCTCATTTGTGTATCTCCAGACCCTTCTATAGAGAAAGCACTTGTAATTGTTGCTAAATGAATGTACTACAAAGGCCTGTGCCAGGAACATATGCTAAATGACCCAGAGAGGGGTAGCATTTATCTTCAGAGCCACTTCAATATGTTCAGTTCCTTTTATTCTTGTTGCTACTACAGAGCAGTGAAGCTTGAGTTCATCAGTATAAATGGTGTGAAGTCATTAGTGAGGTAGTAGGCTTTGGTGGTTAAACCACAGGCTTTAAGGGCCAGCCTGATCACAGAACCCAGTTTTGCCACTAACTGTATGATTTCAGGCAAGTTACCTATCTCTTAATAAGCATGATAATAATAATAGGACCTACCTCAAAGGGTCACTGAATTAAATACGTAATACAAGTAAAACTCTTCACCTGTATCTAGCACATAGTAAGTGCTCAATAAATGTTACCAATGATTACTACTTGTGACTCTAGATAAATGTGGCTTTTAATCTCCAGAAATACTGGTGCCATATTATCTAAAAGCTGTACTACTCTAGAATAATCATTACCATTTGTTGCGCACCTATAATGTACTAGGTATGTTACAAGCATTTTACAGTCTCATCTTAAGTCTCTAGACTTTATTACTAATTACTAATCCCTGAGAGGTTGGTGACAGTATTTCCATTTTTCAGGAGATTTACAGTTAGTACCAGTATTGAACCCATGTCTGTCTACAAAGCTCACTCTTCAGCTCTCCATAGAAATGTGCTCAGCCAGAGCACATCTGATGAATCAGGCTTCAGAGGTTCAGGTACTTGGGGCCTATTTGAGCTGTTCAAGATTATCCAAGTAGCACAGCTTCAAATAAAGCCAGTGCTGACTACCACCAAGGCAGCTTTTTCACTCAGCATAATAGCAGCCCACAAGCCTCAAAAGAACATACAAGTTACTGATTTCTATTGTTTTGCATTTCCCTGAATGCCCTCCATATAATCCTAACTAAGCGTTACATTTAAAAAGGGGCAACTGGTTGGTTATTTCTTTTTCCCACTCAAAACCACCTTTCCGTACCTACCTCTGCAATACATCATCACGTGGTCAGGTTGATACTCACAAAGGCAGAGTTAATAGCATCCACAAACTCTTCTTCATTCATGCTGACCAGCTCTGCTGCGTGTTCATGGGACGTGGACCAAACCAAGGAACTCATGGTGTCTGAGAGCTGTGTCAGGAGAACAGCATCAATACTAAGAGCTAAAACCTCTGTTCCTGGGAGCTCTCAAACATAAAAGAAGGTAAGAAGGGGAGACAAAGCTAGCCTGGGCATATTCACTTGAAACCAGAAAAAGGCTGAGAAAAAATGAAGTCCTAAAAAGAAAGCTGGATGTGTTTAAGCAGACTAGCCAGGAGGACTTCTTACCGGAAGCATAGCAATGGGCCCAGAGGGAAGAAATCTCTGCCAAGCTACATTGTTTTCTGTGGCCTACAATGGAAAGAAGAGTTCTTGTGAGAAGTACACGTATTAAACACAAGCAGGGTCCCTACATGGCAATGGTGGGCTCAGGATTTACCTCCGATAAATGCAGAGTAGCCACGACAGCAGACTGGTCGTAGTTCCAGCTAACATTCTGGATCCCAGCAGCCTGCCGTACTCCTGAGTTGTGACCATCTGCACCAATCTGCATGGAGACAAGAGCCTGCTAAGCCTTACAACTTTTAGTAAATGAGACTGTTCCAGAAGTTTGTCTCTGCCCTCTAAAGTTTTCTCTAGTTCCAACTGCTGGCAAGCCTATCTGTAGCAGGCAACTTTTTATCATGCCTGCCTCATCCATATCCCCTACATATGTGACCTCAGCCTCAGCTAATGGACCAAAACTGGACATACGACCCATGAGGTGGCAGGCACAGGTTAAACTCAGCCAAATTCCTGATAGTTGAACTAGAAAGCAATAAGGCAGGCACTAAAGCTAAATGGTCCTGATGTAAGGTGAGGGATGGCTGCCATGTAAAAAAGGGAACCTGATGAGCAGAGCGAAAAAAATGGAAGATGCAAGGAGATGAGTAACTTATAGGACTCTTGAGAGGGAAAGAACAGCCTCAATTTTTGACACTCTGGTTCCTGTCCCTGTGAGGCCAGCTGTCCATTATTTCAAGACTTAAGATGGTCAGATTACTCCCTGTATAGGATTTATAAGACCATTTTAACTTGAGCTGTGTTAAGTGGGTACTGGTCCTTATAACCAAGAGCTTTCCCTAAAATTAACATCAACTATAGCTTACATCTAAAACTAAAGGCCCTAGAATTGAGGATAAGATGTGGAAATGCAAGACCCCTGGCAAAATAAGAATCTTCAACTACCAACAATTTGGTCTGGAGGGTGCTGCCATCACCTAGGGTAATATGAACCCAGGGGCTGGAGTCTGCCACGGGAAGCATATAAGGCCAGGTATAGCTGACAGCTTTGCTCCTGTAGAGAACCGTCACTCGGTCTAGGGAGGTCAGAAGAGAAAAAGAAAACTAAATTAGAAAGGCAGCCCATGCAGGCTGAAGATGAAGCCATAATTAAATCTAAAGCAAGGTCCCAGGACAGATGTCTCTTGTTCTTTATTCCTAAACAAGAAAATATCTAAAAAAATAAAATAACTCGTGATCGATGCTATAGTCTGAGAATGACAAAAACACAGGGATGAATCAGTGTCAAAAAAAAAAGAAAGGTAAGCTCTCAACGAATCGCCAACCTACACCAGGTACTCTCCCCCTCCTCGTGTTCCTGCTCCTCTAGTTTCACTCTACGCCTAAATGAGCCCACATGTGCTTTGGAGTAAAGAGCGTAGGAATACCATGTGCTCAAATGAGTTCTAGATTTCATAAGATTTTTCTTCCCACTGGAAATTATTTTACTTTTCTGATCATAAAAATTACATGCTTACTGTGAAAGTCTGAACAAAGGTTTAAAAGGGGAGAATCACTCTTAATCATACCACTCATAGACAACTACAGCTAAGGCTTTGCCATCTAGCTTTCCAAACAATTTCTTAAGCATGTATATGCACACACACATCCTCACACACACTCAGCACACACACACTTGCACAAATGAGACCAAATGACATGATTTTTTTCACCAATATATATGAGACATATTTCTAAGTAACTAAATATTAGATCTAAATTAGACTACATGGATGAACTACTATCCCATATCAAAAAGCATTTAAGTTGCTTCCAATTTTTTTCTCTCTAGAATGACCCTGAAATATCTGCAAATCATATATCAGATTAGGAATTTATATCCATAATTTATAAAGAACTCATAACTGAAAAATATAAAAAGACAAATAATCCAGTTTTAAAATGAACAAGATTCTGACTAGATATTTCTCCAAAGATATACAAATGGCCAGTAAGCATATGAAAAGATGCTTATCAAAACTACGAGATACCATTCCAGTCACTAGGATGGCTATAATTTTTACAAAGAGGGGGAGTAAGTGTTGGTGAGTATGTGGAGAAATTGGAACCCACATATAATTGGTAGTGGGAAAATGAAATGGTACAGCTTCTTTGAAAGAATTTGATAGTTTATGAAAATGTTAAACACATAATTATTATATGATCAGCAATTCTACCACAGAAAAAAGGAAAATATGTCCACACAAAAACTTGTATGCAAATGTCCATAGCATTATTCACAATCATTAAAAAGTGGGAACAACCCAAATGTCCATCAACTGTTAATGGATAAACAAAATGTGGTGTAGTCACACAATGGAATATGTTTGGCAATAAAAAATAATGGAGTACTGATATACACTACAACATGAATAAATCTCAAAAATATCTTTAGTGAGAAAAGTCAGACACAAAAGAATACATATATGTATGATTCTTTCTATATGAAATGTCCTGAAAAGGCAAATCCCAAAAGACAGAAAGGAGACGAGCGGTGTTGGGCTGGGGGCGGGAAAGGGGAATGATTGTATTAAACCAATAAGAACAGATACTATATTTGATCTTAGCCAAAAGGTTGAGAAGTGATAGCGAATGATTATAAATGGTCGTGAGGTTTCCTTTTGAGATGATGGAAACATTCTAAAATAATATTGTGGTGATGGTGGCACAACTCTATAAATATAATAAAAATCACCAAACTGTACACTTAAAATGGGTGAATTTTATGGTATGTAAGTTACACCTAAATAAAGCTATAAGAAAAAAGAAAAAGAAAAAAAGAACCACCCTGAGATAACTACCGGAATGTTTCTTTATGGTAGACATTCAGTATCTGTAAAAGGGATCTTTTCTTCCAGTAAGTCTTCAAGTAATTCTAAAGCAGTTCACCTTCCAGAGAGTGAAAGGAAGACAGAAGAGTTGGGTACCTCACCTGACAGAGCTTCTAGCTGCTTAGTGAGAGCGTGCATGATGACATCATTCTCCACTATATAACCCATATCATCTAAGTTATCCTTATCGAACATGATCAGGGCCTCTGAACAGGCATCCCACACCTGGAAACACAAAGGGAAAGTCTGTATTATAACCCAAGGAAAAGGAAACATTACTCCAATCAGAACCTGAGTAGTGCTTTCCCAGGTGACAGAAGCAGAAAAATCACAATTTGTCAGTCCCTCTGACAGGATATAGGTGAAAAGAAAATTCTCTTGGGAATACTTTCCTCTACTTCCTTAGACTGAGTGTGACTTTATCTGATTCTTCCCACATCCACAGAAAACCTGGAGAATGTGGACCCCAACTAATACAAGACAGACCAAAGTATCCTGCCACAAATGATAAAGAAAGCACCTGCATTCGCCGAAAGGCTCTGTATCTCATGTTGCAGATGTGGTCCCAGGCACCAAAACCTATAAAAGAAAGGATCTATGTAGAGACCAGAGCATCCCTCTTTTGTCCCTCCACCTTGCTATGTTAGAGGCTGTTTTCAGTATTCTCCACAATAGAGAAACATTCTCCACTTCCATCCTGTTTGATGCTAGGAGCTGAGCTATTCTGTTCCCCAGTTCAGATTATATAGCGTGAAAAAGACCCAGCTTTCATGATCAAAAGGTCAAATCGCATTAAAGGAGAAGAAATTTCAAAAAAAATCCATCCTATTTTCTTCATTATCCTATTAAAGTTACAGACTCTCTGGACAAAGACTATTTTTTGTTTTTTAACTCCATGGCACTAAAGAGATTCACTCATTGAATATTTATAGAGTAATCACAATGTGCCAGATACAGTTCTAGGTACTGAGCATAAAGTGGGAAACGAAACAGACAAAATTCCAGCCTTCTGCAGCTGACATTCTCATTTATTCATTCTACTTTATTATTTGTAATAAAATATATATAATGTCAGGTAGTAATAACTGTTATAAAGAAAAATAAAGCAGTATAAGGGGCTAGAGAATGATGCAAGAGTCTAATTTTAGATAGGGTGGTTCTAGATAGGATGGCCTGAGGGAGTAACATTTGGCAGAGACCTAAAGGCAATTTGCTAACAACTGGTTCTGTGCGCACACATCCATCTACACCCCAAAGCATTTATCATGCAGGCTCCCTAGCTCCCTAGAGGGCCGACTCTGGGAATGAAGAGGGTGATGCTACTGGAAGTGAATGGTCATAATTATAGTTTCAGTTCTACCAATTCCTAATGACCCAACAAATGAAGTCTACATGATGGACCCACATGTCCCAAGGATGTCTTCCTCAGACTGGGATCTGACATATTAACAATTTCGGGGGTCCTCATGTTCAACTCCGTACCACACTACCAACCCACGGCCCTCTGTCCACACCCACCTCAGTGAGCTCTCTCCTCGCAAGATGCTCTGGTGACTCTGCCCTATGGGACACACTGGAAAGCCAAGAGATAGAGGAGAGTGGTTCTATGAGAGAGGATGTTCTACTCACTACTGAGAAGAGTTGCAGAGCCAGGGGAAATGGAGCTGACCCGGTTGCTATAAGTTTCTGGCAATTTCTCCAATACTTTCTTTGGACCTGCTTCTAGCAACAGAATTTTCTTATCATGAAAGTGAATATCATGCCCTAAAAAAAAAAAAAAAAAGCAAAATTTTAGATCATTTTAGGAAAATCAAAATGTATTCTTTTTCATTTCCAAGAGAAGCAACAGATTAATTCCTTAGTCCTTAGGATACAAATTTCTTACCCAGCACAAAAAAGGAAACACCATGCACACTCCTAAGCAATAATATAGCCAATTCGGCCATGCAAGACACCCTGTCCACCACTGGAAGGCTTCTCTAGACTAGAGTCCAACCCATCAGGTACAAAGAAGCAAATAACGGCCGAACCCATACCGAGCCAGTGGAATTCCCTAGAAAGGAAGAATAAAGTAAAAAAAGTAAAACTACAGTATTTAGACACCAGCTAGTTCCAATCTTCAAAGTATTGTCACTGAAAATTAGAAATCCTGTTCAACAAAAATGCAGTTAATAAGCAAAACTCATTGTCGTCCCAAGATTAAATCAAGGATAAAGAATTAAAGTCTGTAAAAGAAAAGGGGTACAAAAATACACCAATTATGCCTACAAATCTGGTCCTAAAACATCTGTATAGGGAAATGAAAAGGAGACTTGGGGATTCTGTTACTGGGTGTCCACGGCACATTACAGTCAGCCCCTCCACAGTGTCTCAGATAAAGATACAAGGAGAGAAATAAGCAGTGAGTTGCTGCTAAAAAGAAAGAAGGAAAAAAAATTTAATAGGATTACCATCCCCGCCCCTCCAGCTGAATGACAGCATCACAGCAATTAGCATTGGAGGATGAGAGCCAGGACCACGCTCTGCAGAGAGAGGACTGCTTTCTGGTCCATCACATCCCTAAACTTTGATCTAGCAGTGGCCACCACCCGAATGCCCACCTGCCACCTCCACATTCAGATCCTACTCACTCAAGCCTCACTTCCCCCACGAAGTGTTCTTCATACCACAAACCTCCTCAGGATAGTTCGGTTGCTTGTTCTAGAAGAGCTTTCATTTCATTTGATTATTTACAAAATCTTTCTCTTTTGCTACATTCTAAATTCCTTGGGGACAGGAACCATTTTTTTTTTCTCATGACTAATCTCCCCAGCAAGCAAATGCTGGACCTCCTTAATCCATAAAGTAGATACTCAGTGTTTTCGCAAATATTTTTCTTCAACAAGAGACCAGAAAACTAACAGTGAAAGAATTAGATTTCCAAACACATTATAAAATATAGCCAGGTTTAATATTTTTTTAGCTACTTAATGTAACATTTTAAGAAACTCATTTGGAGAAAAGATACTAGAGGAAATAATTTATGAATAACAATGTAAGAGGGAAATATAGATATTTTAACCTAAAAGATAAAACTAATATGAGTTTGAAGATGTATCAAGGAAAACATAATTGACTTATGGGGCGATATGAAGAGCTTACTGGAAATTTTTCGCTTTTAAAGCATCCATCTAAAATTAAGTGGATGTTGAAATATAAAGTAAGGTCAATTGAGATATAAACTATTGACAAAGAATAGTCTTTGGGATACATGCTATCATGATTGAGGGGAGACATTAGCACATATAAAATCCCAAGCAGGTAGTTCACTTAACAGGAGAAAACTCCCACACCACACCCACCAAAGGGACAGGATTTGCCCAAGGTCAGTCTCTGTCTCACATTGTTCAGTCCCAACTGTTGTACAGGAAAAAACAGAGGCTTTCTCACTGAATAAATTGCATGAAAAATTTCCAAACTTCCCAGAGCCTCAATTTCCATGTTTTAATATTCAGTATTTTCTCTGTGCTTTTTAAGGAAATCAGCAAGTGTGTGTTTCTTTTGTAAACCTGAGTTTGGCAATTTTGGCACTTACAGCAGTGATTCTCACCACCTGGTGTACTCAGTCCATAATCTTTCTTTTGTAAACTTATAGAGAATTCTGTATAGTAATTGTCTATTTAAAGTTGGTCTTGACTTTAAGAATTTATATTTATGTTCAAGAGACAGAAAAATAAACAATACAGAATTCTGTTTCAGTTTATTAAAGAATTGCTGCTTTCCCTCCTTGGGGCGTGCAGGGAGAGGGTGAGGAAAAGAACAAAATAGGAAGAAAAAAAAAAGTTAATACTCCAAAACACTAAATATTAACACTAAAGTTTTAGTAAGATTGAAAACTTTTTCAGGTACATATCAAACAGAATTGTATAAAGTTAAGAGGTAAAGTCATTACAAGACAGTTAAGTTGTTCCCAGTGTTTCTCATTCTCAGTGTGGTCTTCTGATCTGCCGCATCCATCTCTGGTGATATTCGTTAGTAATAGGCCCCACCTAGACAAACTGAACCCGAGTCACTGGATATGGAAACTTGAATCCTCATTTTTAAAATATACCCCACAAACTTGTAACAATGACTGCCTTCAAGGAGAACTGGGTGGTTAACAATCAAAAATAGAAGTCTTTATATGCCTTATACTGTATACCCTATACCCTTTGTATTTCAAAATTCAAAATTCCAAAAAAAAAAAAAGAAAAATCCTTTTGAATTTTGTATATGTGTCTGTCTTAGTTATTCAAAACGCCAAAACAAAACAACCCAGGTGATTCTTAAATGCACTCAGACTTAAGACTTAAGAACCACTATTTTGGCCCATTTACCAAGAGGTACAACCAAAACAGCTGTCAGGATTCAAGGGTGTATATACCTACCAGTGAGTTTTGTCTGTCTCAAAAAAGCTTTGTATCTCCTAGTTATCGACTTCACAGTGCAAGTTACTTAACCTTTCCGAGTTTTAACTTCCTTATCTGCACAATCTACCATCAAGATTACGAAGATTAAATAAAAGTGTATGCAAAATACTTTAAAATATGCTTATCCATAGTAAGTGCTCAATTATTGATAATTATGTTTTAAAAAGTCATAGACAACAGTTTAGTGGTTACCAGAGGAAAGGGGTGGAGGTAGAAAGGGGAAAGGGGGTCAAATATATGGTGCCTGGAGCTAAGACGGGGGAAAAAGCACAGTGACTGCTAATGGGTTTGAGTTTCTTTTGGAAAAGGGTGAAAATGTTCTAAAATTTGTGGTGATGGCTGCACAACTCTGAACATATTAAAAACCATTAAATTGTATGCTTTAAATGGGTGAACTCCATAATATGCAAATATTTCAATGAAGCTGTTTTTTAAAAAAACGGCTAGCCCAATTCAAGCATGTATGATTACTTCCAACTGTGCCCCAAACTAAATAACCCTGAGCAGGTCTGTTTCCCTGGCGTGCTGTTGGAAGGACTCTCAAAGTCCCTCCCACTTTTGACCCTTCGGAACCCAGAAGAACCAAACACTTGCCCTAAATATTGGGGCTCCTCTGGGCAGGGAATGAACCATAAGATCCACAAGGCTCAGACTTTGGGAAAACCGTGCCAGGACTCCCACGGTCCTCACGCTCCTCCATGGACCAATCCCCACCACTACTAGCCTGGAGATGCGCTTACCCAAAGCACAGGCCATGGCGGCGCCCACCAGGCCTCCACCCGACACCACCACATCGTACACGGTGTCTGCCGGGGCGCCGGCCCACCTCCGGCAGGGGACCAGAGGGCCTTTCCAGGCAGCTATAGGTGCAGGCCCACACCTGCTCACGGCCAGCAGAGCCGCCATGGTGCCGACCTACACGGTACTTGGCATCCCGCTAAGTCCACCTTGGGTAGCACTTCCGGGGCAGAGCCCTATTACCTGTCCCCTCAGCCACTCGGCCTCAGAACCGGAAATAAAATATGCACAGAGAATAGACCAATCAGAAAACGATCCTTGCTTCTATGGGCGGGATGGATTGGAAGCTCCCTGGGAAGAAGAATGGTTTAATGCGTCCGCCTAGGAGCCAATCAGAGCCCAAAGCTAGGAAGGGGCGGAACCTGATCTGCGTAGCTAGCGCAACTACAGCTGCTGTCACCGCCCCTTCTGTCTCTGCCCAGCTGAGAAAATGACCGTGGGAAGTCCTGCCGGAGCCTCTGGCCGCCCTCGGAACCTTCAGGTGAGGAGGGAAAGAGAAGGGGAAGAATCAAGGCTGCGCCCTGGAAAGGAATCCGTAAGAGAAGAAACTGTTTGACGTTGCCTTGGAAACAGACGGCAGGGGCGTGTCCGGCGTGGGATTAAAATTGGTAGCATTTAGGGACTCTGGGCCTGAACCTCTTCAGCCTTTTGTCAGACTCTTCACAAAACCATAGCAATGGCCCTCAGCCTTTGCTTATCCTCTCAACTACCCTAGCACGACTATTGTCTCCACTTTGTACAGAAAATTGTGGCACAGAGAGACTAAGAAATTTGCCCCAAAATTCATAGAGACAGAAAGTAAATTGATGGTTGCTTAGGGCTGGAGCCGAGGGAGTGTGGGGGGTGAGGAGGCAGGTAGGGTAGGGAAGGGTTGGGAGGGTTAGGGAAAATAGGGAGTGACTGCTAAAAGGTATGGGGTTTCTTTTGGGGGTGAGGAAAATGTTCTCAAGTTGATTGTGATAGTTACACAACTCTGAATATACTAAAATCCATTGTACACTTTATAGTATGTTGAATTATATTAACTATGGTATGTGAATTATATCTCAATAAAGGCATTTAACAAAAGAAGTCTTCCTAAGATAACATGCTCTTCCTTAGCAGAGGGCTAAAGCACATACATACCTACCTCAGAATCCAGTGGGTTTTTTTTTCAGTATTAGAGCTGGACCTTAGAGAACCCAGTAAGATCATCTCCAGGTGTTACCTGGAGGCCTACAGCAGCCTGCCCCCAACTAGTTTCCCGCTGCAGTCAGTCATCCTCTAGAGTCCTGTCCTGGCACCATGCCTGCCTTTCTAAGGACATCTCATGCCACTGTCTTTCAGCCTCATTGGCACTTTTTCTGCCTCTCCAAGAGTCAAGTTTATTCTAGCCTCAGGTCCCTGCCTCAACGCCTTTGCTGTTCCTTGAACCCAGAATCCTCTTATCCCAGATTTTAGCAAGGCTGGCTCCTTCTCATCAGTCAGATGTCAATCTGAAACTCCTCCACAGTGAGAAAGTAAAAGTCAGCCAAGGACTCAGAAAATACAACTCAGACTATAATAGACACAGGTAAGACCAGCAGCAAGATCGGCAGAAAACAGTTTCTCACATGGCCACACCATACCTGTAAAATGAGTAACACTTCCTTCTTCTAAGTGATTATGCTTACTGACCAGTTACTTACCCAGCCCCACTTTGCTCTTGTCACCTATTGAATAAAAATTGCTCCTTCACCCACTTACTAAATTGTGCCCTCCTGATGACAACATCCATCCAGAGTTGATCCTTGCTCTCCTAACTCTCATCAGAATTATTCAGGACAAACTAACCCCCAAAAAAAGCCCTTTGCCTCCCCTCTTACTGAAAGCTACCCGCCTCCCAAGTTCTCTATGGTTTTCTATGGTTTATTGCAGCAAATTAACAAACCTAGCTGATTATAGTACATATGTAGCATAATATATCTCTATATAGCTACATGCAGATATATATATATAGTCTTTATCTGATGGGCTTTTATATCCCATCGTATAAGAAAAGCTTCCCATAGCCACTCCATCACTCTAGTCTCACAGTTTTATGACTTTCATCGAATTTATTATCATCTTATATCATCTATCTTCTTTCACTAGAATGTAAGCTTCATGAGATAGGGACCTTGCTTGTCTTGTTCTCAGATCAATGCTTAGTGCACATTAGCCATCCAATAAGTATTTTCTGTATGGAGTATTTAAATGCAGTTGGGTTTTCCCATATTCTAGGACATTGCTCGTTCAGCTAGACCACATTGTCTCTCCTGCTAATTATCCATTCCTAGTGACAGAGTGGAAATGAGCTACAAAATGAGGAAAGCAGAGTTGTAGACGGGAAGATTGGCAAGAAGTAGATAAAATCCAAGTAGGTGTAGGGCCCAGAGTGTGGCCAAGGTCATGGGTAGGATTCCTGGAGTGCAGGGGGCTGAATGCCTGGTGCAGAGTAGGTACTCTGTAAATGCTGCCATATCACTGCATGAAGTAGGGACCCAACATTGGCTCTTTGCTTCACTTTCCTGTCCTTTGTCAATCAAAGATCACGTCTACCAATTCAATGCCAACAAGAGTCCCTAATTTGGGGTGCAGTACAGGTGAGACTTTAGTCAGTAAAACAGTTCAGTTGTGAAACAGCACCAGTGTTGCAGCTCACGTGTTACAGCTCAATTTGCAAACCTGGGAGACATAGCCAGGGCACTCCACTGAGGTAGAGACAAGGCTGGCTTATATAGAGAATAGTGCCTGCCCCCTGGTTCCTGATTGATCCATTTTCATGCAAATGAGGAATCCAAATTCACACAGTTTGATTGGTCCAGAGACTCCACATATTCTGATTGGTCAGAAAATATGCAAATGGAATATAGTTGCAGAGCTCCAGTTGGACAAGGTAGGTCTTCAGTCCTGGAGTGCAGGGGGCTGAATGCCTGGTGCAGAGTAGGTACTCTGTAAATACTGCCATATCACATCGGTTGAATTATAGTCCTAGGAGCTCTATTATAAAGATCAACTCAGATGGCAGGAACACAATGCAGGAGACTGGCAGCTCAGTTTGCAGCTTTTCTCTGATATGCAGTGTGCATGAGGGACCTCTCTAAGCAATGACTGCTATACTGTGTTTATGAATTTGAGCCAAATTAACCACAAAAAGTCCTTCTTAATTTTCTTTGTTCCTCCTCAGTCCCTAATATACAAAGGCTTATTCAAAGTGAAATTGAAGTTATGTCTCAAATAAATCTGAAGTTATGTTTGACCTTAGTCTGTTCTGTTTCATTTTAGGTATTTCCCCCCAAATCCTCCTCAGACACAGAGGCAGAAGAGGAGCTATCTGGGGATGTCCTAGTTTTGCCCAGGGCTGGAAAACTTGATGAGTTCCTCAGCCCAGAGGAAACAGATTCTACTTCTTCTGACTCAACTGGGAGCATTTATGAGACCTTGCAAGTACTAAAGCAAAAAAGCATGTGGTGCCTGTTGGAATCCCTTTATCAGTCTGACCCAGACAGTGATGATAACTTCTCTGCAGATGATGAGGACCTGAAGAATTTATTCCAAGACAAAGGCATGGGGAAGCCGCAGGTCCAGTACACCGCATCTCCAAGGTAAGGCACTGCAGTTCAACAGCTGCTTCACTGCACAACTCTGACAACTCTTCTTCCTTGGTGAAGCAAAGACCACTTCTGCAAGTTGCCACTTATGCAGGCTCCAGCTCAGAATTTGCTTTCAGATCCAAACTATGTTCTGATTCCTACCCAGCAGTCCTAAATCACTTTAGGTAACCGTTAGTCATCTGAATCATTGGCACTGATTAAATGGATGCCTTTCCCAAACACACTACCTCCCTGAGAATGGCAACGAGGTACATTTACCTTGGCCAATCCCTGTTATATATATGTGTATTTTATCTCATTTAATATTTATTTTCTCCTCCCAATAACCCTGTAAGTAGGTATTATTTTTGCCATTCTGTAGGTGAGGAGATTAAGGTTCCAAAAGAACCTTGCTCAAGGTCACACAGCTAGTAATTGTTTGAAGCAAGGTTCTAACCTGGCTCTGTCTGACCCGAAAACTCTGCTCTGCTCCATTGTGCTGTTCTCTCCCTAATATGAAAATATCAGAGTAGAAAGAGGCAATTCTTGGAACAGTTTGGAGAAGAGACTTCTTACTAAGACCACTAGATGGCCTGTGGGAAGGAGGGAAGCCCAGTTGAGAAAGGCAAAGGCTTAGAGGCCTGTGGCTGTGATGTTAGGCTGAGAAGCTGGATGCAACCTGCTGGAAGGGAGGACTGGGGAGGAGCGAGGAGGAGGATCTCGGAGGAGCCAGGCCTCCTGGCTTCCCTGTCTTCCACTCACAGAGCTGCTTTCTCCACCCCAGGTGTGGCTCCACAAGACGCTGCAGCTCCCTGAGCAGCCTTCCCTCCAACATTCCCAAGGATCAGTCCCAGCCACCCTCAGGCTCCAGGCCTCCTTCCCAGCACAGAAGCATCAGCTCCTGGGCATCATCCATCACTGTCCCTCGGCCATTCCGTATGACACTGCGTGAGGCCCAGAAAAAGGTCCAGTGGCTGGCCTCACCTGCCTCCTTTGAGCGTGAGAGGCAGCAGGCCCAGAAGCAAGGCCAGGAGGAGGCCGAGTGCCACCGGCAGTTCCGGGCACAGCCTGTGCCTGCGCATGTCTACCTGCCCCTCTACCAGGAGATCATGGAGCGCAATGAGGCCCGAAGGCGGACAGGGATCCAGAAGAGGAAGGAACTGCTCCTCTCTTCCTTGAAACCCTTCAGCTTCCTGGAGAAGGAGGAGCAACAAAAGGAAGCCGCTCAACAAAGGGAATTAGCTGCCACTGCTAAGGCCAAGGTCTCCAAACAGAAAGCCACCAGAAGGATCCCCAAGTCCATTCTGGAGCCAGCCCTTGGGGACAAACTCCAAGGTAAAGACATCCTTGCCACCTTGCTGCCTCCTGCATGGGGATACCAAGAGGTACCATGGGAATTTAGTCAGGCTCAGGGGTCAGCCTGGCTTGGAGATAAGCTGTTTAGGTGAACTTGCTAGAGGCCACACTCAGTGCAGGCCATGGAGTAGGGCTGAGTCTATATACACAGGCGGGGAGCCCTGTAAGGAACGAGGAGTGAGGAGAGGTCCTGCAGCACCCCGGGTTTGACCTCTTTCTCAGTGAGCGGATATGAAGGCTTCTGCAACAGCACAGATATGAGAGCAGAGAACCAGTGAGACATCTAAAGACCAGTTTAGGCCAGTGCCACCACTAGCCAGCTTCCCCTGAGGAAAGCCCCACACCTCCTTCATCCTGGTGAGATACTCATTTCAAGAAGTGTAGCTCAGTCAAGGGACTCAGGCACTTTTCTAGGTGAACAAACAGACATTGAGTTTGTGAACATAGGAGGGAGACAGATAATGGACAAATAATTGCAAATATATTGTTTGCAAAGATTAAAGGGGAAAGCCTGGGGTTTCTATGGAGCATATACTAGACCTAACTTAGGGTGTGGTGCGGGGTCAGAAGACTTAGGGAAGGTCTCCGGAGAAAGTGAGCACTGAGGTTGACCCTGAAGGGTAAGCTGTGGTTGAGTCAATGAAGAGAGAGGAAGAGTGTACCAGGCAGAGATATAGCATGGAGGTAAGAGAAAGCTGAGCACATTCAAGGGATGGAAAGGTAGAGGGAAGAGAGAAGAGGGAGATTTGGGAGGGAGAGGCAGGCACAGGCCAGACCTGGGGCCTTATAGACCTTGGGAGGGAGTTCAGAGGATGTTGATCTAACAGGAGGCTATTTCAACAATTCAGTTGAGAAATTACGAAATTAGTAGCAGGAACAATGAAAAGAGGCTGGATTGGAGCGAGGTTAAAGAGGAGGCGGCAGTAGAACATGTGAGATGAGAGGGAGGAGTCAGGAATGACTTGGGCAGTGGGCCTGGGCAGCTGGTGGATGGTGGGGCCTTTCTCTGAGACAAGGAAACCTGGGAGAGGAGCAGCTGACGGTCCATTCCTCCTGCTTTGTCTCTGAAGAGAGAACCATAGAAAGTGCTCAGTAAATGTGAATGGCAGCTGCTTCTACAACCTGCTTGGCATATGGCAGTGTTGTCCTAGCCAACATTTATTAAGGAGCTCTCAAAAAGGAAAAAAAGGCAAGCTGATTTGCAGTGTTTGCCATTTTCTGTGGTATAAAGACGTCTATCATGGCCAATTTCAGGCTTCCCACATGATGTCAACTGGCTCACAAAATTCCTGAAAAGTTAACAATTGGCTCCAACACACTACGACTAGTGTATAAAAGAGGGAAGTATTCCAGACTTTTCAGTGTGAGTCTTGGTCCCTTCTCACCCACCACCACCCTGCTTTTTCTCCACAGAAGCTGAGCTCTTCAGGAAAATTCGCATCCAGATGAGAGCCCTGGACATGCTCCAGATGGCCTCCTCCCCCATCACCTCCTCCAGTCGCCGGGCTGACCCACAGCTTCGCACCGCCGCCCGAACCTCAGAGGAAAAGCTCGGGTTTCTGCAGACTAACTTTGGATTCCAGCCTCGGGTGAATCCTGCCGTCCCTGACTATGAGGCCCTTTATAAGGCCTTTCAGAGAAGAGCTGCAAAGAGAAGGAACACCCGGGAGGTGACTCGCAACAAGCCCTTCTTGCTGAGAACCGCCAGCCTGCGTAGCACTCAGCGGCCCTGTGAAGCTGCCACCGCTGGAGAGAGGAGGGTGAGAGCCCAGGCAGTTGGTGGAGGGTCAGAGCCTGAGGCCCAAAATCCAGGTATAGGCCAGGTCTCAATGGAAGGCACCTCTCATGACATTCCTATTGTAATTCTTTTTAAACACTGGTTCAGCTGTAATCAGATCTGTAGTACCACAATTCCGATAAACTTAAGATCACAAGAATACTTCCTTTCCTTCTCTCTCTCAATAAGGTCAAGCAGGTCTGGGAGGCAGGGAGTTGGGATCAATTGTTGTGTCCCTTTACAAGTTCCAAAGAACTCTTCTCATTTGATTAAAATCTTTAGGACTGATATCTAAGTCTGTCCCTGTTACTAAATTTGAGATCTCATTACTCTCTGCCTTAATCTCAGCATAAAAGATTCTCAGACTAGTCCTTCACCGAAATTAATTCCTAGTTAAGATAGAAACGAATCATACATGCAGTCGCACCAATACCAACCTTCATTTCCTCTAGGATTCTCCACAGTCACCTGCCACTCCCCGGCCAAGGAGTCATTCTCTGAGTGGCCTTGCTTCCCTCTCTGCCAACACTCTCCCTGTGCACATCACAGATGCCACCAGGAAGAGGAAATCTGCAGTCAGGTGAGTGGTCAGGCTGCAGGAGACTCGTAATGCTCAGATCTTGGCCCAAATGATGTTTCAAACTACCCTACTGCTGGGCCTCCTTTCCTGTTATCAGAAAGACCTAAAGGGGTGGAAGGGAATTCTCTGACCAGGACAAGAATACATGTGGCCCTCGACACTCGTGCTGCAGAACACCTAGCCATCATTCAACAAATATTCATGGGGGGCTGACTCTGTGCCAGGTGTAATGTTAAGGTTGGAGGAACCTTATAGAACCTATAGTTTAATATCTAGTCTGAAATATAGAAAAACAAGCAATGACCATATTTTGTGACTAGTGCGATGATGGGGGAATACAGAGGACTAGGAGGCAGGGGGCACTGGGTAGCCTAGGGCAGGGGTCTCTTATAATAGATGTCTAAAGTGAAACATGAAGAAAAGAGGAATGAGCCAAATGTGAGAAAGAAGATTTTAGACAGAACAATATGGGTGAAGATCCATAGATGAGAGTAAAAGGAGCCATTTAGGGACAGGAATTCAGAGAAGCATGTTGACAGGTGGCTAACCCTGCCACAGAGAAGATGAGGCATCCATTGCACATATTTGAGATTCTCTGAGATTGATCTTGGGCAACAAACAGAAGTCAGTTGGGAATCAGGAACCTCCTTATTTTTCACTCTTTAACTGAACTGACCCTGTCATGGTATTGTTCTCATAGAACCAGCAGGAGTTCTTCCACTAGGCCCCTGAGCCGAAGTGAGGAGAGATCTTAGTGCCTTCCTGTGAGGCTCCCAGAGGAGAACACGGAAACTATGTGGACCTTTAAGACCTACAACAGGGACTGTAGAAATGTATTTAGAATCCAAGGGATGGTCCCTTTTTTCTCAAATTTCATAGAGCTACTAAATCAAGGCTAAATGCCTCAGTATCCCGAGGTCCCAATAAGATAGGTCTCATGAACCAGGGGCTGGCCCACCTTTAGGGGATGTCTACACCTGCGTCCTAGCAATAGGGCATTTGACCTACTGACAGATTAAACTTTCATGCCCTTCTTCCTAATCTGTCCATTTGAATGTAAATTTCTAAATGCAAGAGTCTTGATTGTTTTTTGGGGGGCAGGGCGGGGAATGGAGGAGATAGAACTCTCTAGAGTAACTTATAGAATATTTACACAAACTAGGTGCTAAAAGTTGACCCCAAATTGTCTGTACATTGAAGAAGGTCCATTTCTAGGTCTCTTTGGAAATGTAGATTTTTTTCCCAAAGGACCATGAACCCAGGCACCTTCCAGCCCACTGTTTATAGCACAGTTTATACACCAAGGACAGATGGTTATGATACCCTCGTTCTAATCCTGGCTTTTCCATTGGCACGCTGGGTAGCTTTAAGCAAGTGCCTTACCCTCTCTGAGGCTCCATCTCCTTGCCTATATAAAGGGGGCTTATAGTTCTTAGTTCATAGGGCAGTTGTGAGGATTACATAAGATAGTAGATATAAAGGACTTGTGGGCTTTTTGCACTTGATTCAGAGTAGGTAGCTCAGCAAATGGTAACTATTAGTATTTTGTTTCCAGATAGGCAAGAAGCCTGAATGTTTGGCTATTTAAGTAAGAATGTTTTAACTCACCTATTTTTCAGTTCAGTTCATGAACCTCTCCTGGGATAGAATATCATGTATTCAGAGTGCTGGGAAGGCATCATGTGCCCATGCATGTAATGCCAGAATCTCAATCTGTCTGAACTGCTAGGGAGGTAAATTATCCACCCCATTCATAGAAACCACCAACTTTCCAGAGAGTTTACTAACATCACTTTTAAATATACCCAAGTTGGTCATCTATAGTCTCTTTCTGTCTCTTCCTTTTAGAAGTTCTCTTGAAAAAAAGGACAAAGCAGATGAGAGTACTCAGTGGTTGGAGATGCACAAAAAGAAGTGTCAAGCAATGTCTAAATCCGTGACCTTGCGTGCAAAAGCCATGGATCCCCATAAAAGCCTAGAGGAGGTGTTCAAAGCAAAGCTGAAAGAAAACCGGTCAGTGTCCTCCCTGTGTCAAAGGGGTGACTGTCTTGGGATCCAATAGATCACTGGGCTTGAAAACGGCAAAATGGACTTACTAGGTAGGGTAGGCTCCTACAACTGCACAGGGCCATGGGTTTTGCCAGACACAGTTGGGATTATGATGTCCATAGGAGTTACTCTGCTTAACTAGAACGAAGGGTTTTCTGGATTCATTTTTAAAATTCATTTTTAAAATCTTGTTAATTCCAGGAACAATGACCGTAAAAGAGCAAAAGAATATAAGAAAGAATTGGAGGAAATGAAGAAGAGACTACAAACAAGGCCCTATCTCTTTGAACAAGTTACCAAGGTAACACTAAACCATCATTTTCTTAGATGAAAAGGCTCTTAGAAATCATGAAACAGTATAATATCTGGGTATTAAACATTTCCTTGAGGCTCAGAAAGATTCTAAATTGGGCCTATTTATTAGTACCATCTTTCTCCAAAACATGTCCAAAGACTCGATTCCAAAGGCATCTATAAAGAGATATTTCACTTCCTCAAGTTTTCACTATAGTCCAGCTTTTAGTTGAATCAAGGTGGAGTTAGATACGACACAGTGACAGTTTGGCTGTGTTAGTAAGAACATCTTTAACTCAATAACGTGACTGAAAATCCAGTCTTTTCTGCTGTCTGGAGCCACTGTTCATAGTGCCGAGAAGACATCATGCAGTGCTGGTCCCTTGGGCAGCCGCAGCCTCTAGAGCTGTGGCACATTTCTAGATCTCCACAGGGCGGGATGCTCACAAGCACCCCACAAAACCCCTTCCTGAAGTGCCTTTCAGGCTGGAAGAATCATTTTAAGATGTTCTCTAGACTTGTAGGGAGTTCGACTCAGTTGAGACCTCCCTAAGAAAGCTCTGGAGCTACTTGAGCAGCCTTAGAAAAGCCACCAGCCCAGGGAGCTTTGGGCTACATCAGATTCCCTGGGTCCCTCTCCTCTTCAGAGTTCCAAGACAAAAGTTGGGGTTCCCTAGTGACTTGGTTGCAATTGCTGGGCATTATCTCCATCTTCTAGGCTAGTGGAATTTTCTAGGCACTTCCTGGGTCCATGCCTTCCCGTCCATACACCTGTCACACACTGGACTGTCTCAGATTTACTTATCAACTTGCATGGTCCAAAATCTCTCATGTTGACCTTTCCTCTTCATGTTAATTTTTTTCAAGCAAGATCATTCAGTATTCTATATGATTTTGCTCTCAAACTCTTAAAAAAATAACCTTTTTCTGGTCCACATGCAGGCTGTCTATCCTGTTAAAAGTCCTACTAGTGCAGCTTATTTTGTTATATTTTAGTGTTCCTGATGATGGTTTGGTTGCTTTTAAATCTTCAGTTTTTATTCCATCATTTTCATCATGCACTTCCAAAAATCTAAGTCCTTGCTTCTCAAAGGTGTGGCTCTCTAATCAACAGCTGGCATCTCCTGGGACTGTTAGAAACACAAAATTGCAGGCCTCATCTGAGACCTACCAAATAAGAATCTGCATTTTAACAAAATCTCCAGGTAGTTCCTATGTACTTTAAGGCTTGAAAACAAAGCCCTAAGTAGTTTTCATGCAAATCTCTGCCCACTAGTGGAGGTGGTATGGTGGGCAGTAAGGATATAGATTAAACAAGTAATTTAGAATTACCAAGTAAGTCACAAGACAGCTACAGGACATTAATTTCCATTCCACAGGACCTTGCCAGGAAAGGAGCAGAACAGCGGTATCATGACACACTGAAGCAAGCCGGGCTGGATGAAGACTTTGTGAGGAACAAGGGTCAGGGCACCAGGGCTACACAGTGGAAGGGACAGTCAGAAGGCCATGATTATCCCAGGTAATCTGAGACGCTGTCATCCTGCAGCTCCCTAAGGTGCTGTCCCTAATAATGCCACTGGGAGGAACCTTTAGAACAGCCAAATTTTGAGATCACAATCCTGTACTTATAGAATACTAACCCAGAGATGTCTAAGTATCACATTTAAATTTGGAGAGAAGTACAGTTGTGAATAAAATATAACCATTGAATATTAGGTTCAGATTCCTAAAATTTGAAATATCATTTTTCCATTCCAGTTCCAATGCCATCAAAGTATTTCCACTCCACTTTTGAAGAAAAATCAAGTATATTTTCACTTCCCATAAAATGATAAAACAGCTTTTATAGCACTCTTTAAAAGTACCTCATTATCACCACCTCCTCCATTGAGAGCATGTCAGAGGGAGAAAAGCATAGTATCTCCATTATTCTCAATTTTGTTCTGCTGCTTAGGTCCTAATGGCCCCTTCCCCTAGTTCTTATCCCCATTTTCTGCCTAGAAATTTCCCTTTGCACCCCATATAAAATAATGAAAATGTTGAGACCATCCTTAAGCTTTACATAATGGCTCTAATTAAAAATTTTATTTCATAATGCTTTAAATTATTCTGCAGCACTCATGAAACTACAAAACTCGGCACCAGAAATCCACAGCAGGATTTAGAAGACTCTCTAGAACAGCCTACAAGCCCCAAGAAAGAACTGAAGGAGCTAGATAATCTCAAATCACTTTCTTAATCAGTACACTTAAAATTACTGCTTTTCAATAATATTAAGCAGCTAACCTGGGGTTGAATCAAGGCAGGCAAAAACTTGCATTTTGAGTCACAGCTACTCTTAGAGAATGGGGGAAAGTAGCAGATAACAGGGAATGGCTCAAGTAAATCAAAGTGGAGAAGCTGAGGGTGGAGGGATCAGAGTCGAGTTAAGGATTCTTGCTTTGTGCCTCACAATTAAATTCCAGGTACAGAAAAAGGGCACAAGCCCAGATGCCTACAGGGGCTAGTCAGGAAACGAATTGATCAAATGGGCTGAGTGTAAGATAGGAGATGGTAGAGACTGGAGTCTCTGCTGGAATATAGGCCCAGAATTGCCAGATCAATCGTGTTTTCAACAGAAGCCAACTAGTTAAAAAATTGAAAATATTATATGGGCAAAACAAAAACCAGGGGGATGACAAGGCTGCAGCTTCTAGTACAGGGTTTCTCAGCCTCAGCACTATTGACATTTTGGACCAGATGAATCTTTGTTGGGAGTAGGGAGAGGGAGCTGTCCTGTACACTGTAGGATGTTTAGCAGCATCCCTGGCATCTACTCACTTAGATGCCAGTAACCCCCTTCTCTCCAGTTGTGGCAACCAAAAACATCTCTAGATATTCTCAAATGTCCCACGTAAAATGCCCCTGGTTGAGAACCCCGCTCTAGTATAAAAGGCTACAGGAAGTAAAAGCTGGCATTAATACGGTTGACACAAACTCAGTCTACATAGCACAGAATGATTATACATGTCATTAACAAATTAAGAACTATAATTACTTTATTAAAACATCAGTTTTTTCCTGTTATCTGTTTAGAATATGCCACTGTTGAGTGTGTGTCAGCATGAGATTCATTTTAAATAAATTGAAATTTCTCTAACAGCCATGATTTTCTACTAGTAAGTGACCTTTGGAATACTTTTCTTCTCACCGATTAGATATTCTCTCTCAGTAGTTTAGACAGGATGATAGCAAGAGTGCCTACTCTAACACAAGCACCTTTCTCCTTTTTTTTTTCTTTCTGGGAAAAGTATCTGTTGTTATTGCCAATTTTCCAGACTCAGACACAGTCCCTCCTGGTGATGACAGGGTGATACTGTGATAACTATCATCTGGGTTTACTAGTTAGAGATGAAGATGTTCATGTCATGTTCCCCAAGACTCCTGAGTTTTACCTGCATGGAATCCTAAGGGTAAATCAGTTCCTTATCTTAAAAGGAAAGACTAAACTTTCTTAATCTCCTAAGAAAACAAATTTGTCCAAAACAAGGAGCCAAAGAACTGACTGGGCTGTTCATTTATTTAAAGGGAAAACAACTGAAGCTCTTAATCATGGGATTTTTAACTTAAAAAAATTTTTTTAACATGCTACTGTATGTTCCATAAACAAATAAAGTGACCAAGTAGAGGTGTATGGGACAACATAGTACCTCAGCCTGGGCCAAGTAGGGATTCAAGTAATTTATTTATTTGCAGCCCAGTGGCAGAGTCTCTTACTCAGGTTGCTAAAGGGAGAATGTCACAACAGAACTGACATCACTCCCTTCTCCAAAGCAACAAGGCATCTTGAAAGCTCAACTTCTTGGTGAAGTTTTATGGTTGGTGGCAGGACTTTGTTCATCCATTTGAAAAGACAGCTGAGTCTGTGATGAAAGCTCTTCAAAGGAAAATCTCCTCTCAACAGTCATACTGAGAAACTTCAGCCAACACATAATCAAATTCACTTTTGGGAGAAGTCCATCCCAAAATTTTGCAGTGGGAAGCAAGGTGGGTACAGTTACCAAACTCACACATTCACTGCTTCTTCCTTGTCTGGATCAGATGGTAGTCTGAAGAGAAGTTCTCCTGCATTCATCTTCTATGCCAGGGAAGATGAACAGAGGAAAAGCGGGGTCTTGTTCACAGATTCGTTTTGGTTCTGGCAGATCATCAGCCATAAGCAACCTGTTCCCACTATATGCACTCTGGGATCAGAGAGCTGCTCTTCCAGGAGTCAGCACCCATGCTCATGTCCGTCTTTCAGTTAAATCTCCTTGGTTTAGTAACTGTGAAAGAGTAAAATGAAATCTGGAATAAGCTACTACTAAACAAAAGGGAAAAGAATTCATACTAAGTAAAGGTCTGAGTGGATTTCACTATATTATTCCTGTCATTTTCTTTTCTTAATAAAATGGAACCCAATTTCATCAATTATTGTACAAAACCACCTTTTAATAGAAACCTTGAGGGTAGAAAGCTTTTAGTTGCCACCCTGTGGGAGTCTCTCAGGCTTGTCCCCCTTCATCACAGGGAAGGTATTCTTTTAAGCCCCAGGAATCCCTGAACTTCTGAGTGGTTCTAGCTCTCAGACAGAAATCGTTGGGAATAGCCTTCCATTCCTTTAACTTCTACTTGAACCTGCAGCCTGTACTTGGGCTAACACTAACTGACATAAAATTTTTGGTTCCACTATTTCTGATTTCCCTGTAAGTATAGATTCCTCCTTCACCGGCTAGTGAGTACGTGACTACACAAACAATAGTTTGGCTTACGGACTCAGGGTATTTTGTTGCCATAGTGACAGAAGACCAATAAATATCCTAAGATTCTAGAATCCTGATGGTTTTCATTGTATTCTGGGTCAGAGTCAAGACTATAGAGTTGTGAGTACTTAGAAACAACCTAAAACTCCTCTGATTTAGATGATGGTTCTCATTCAATGAGCTAGTGAATACTTTTCTGTATGTTCAGTTGGTTCAGTCTGGTATCTCCCAGACACAGAACCCCAGCAATATGAACAATAAATTTTTAATGATTTTGTCACTACCTTTTTTGTTCGAGGACCACTTTGTCCCAGGATGTTATTTTCTTTATAAAATAAAAGCTGCAAACTCATAGTGACACAGAGAACAGTAGGAGCAGATATTCATTAAGGTATGTATACAAAAAATTAAAGCTGAGAGTCTCAACTGTAATTGACCAATCTCCCAATTCAGGAGACCCTAACACCCAGGCTCTTTTCAAAGCTGGACTCACATTTAGCTTGCAGGAAGATATTCTAGTCAGAGTTTCCAGGAAGTTAAAATTGGAGAATTTTTCAGATCCTCTAAATTAGATTCCCAATCCTTCCCACGTCAGTCTCCACAGGAACAAAGTAAGGGCAAGAGACAGTTTTACCTCCTGTGGATTTACAGCAGTTAAGACAGAAACCTCAAATGACTGCCTCCCTGACTGCATGGTCACCAAGTGATGTGTCACATCAGGCACTGAAGACAGGGGACGTGGGGATCCTTCAGCAAGCACCTCTGTGAAACAGCAGAAAAATGTTTCAATGAAAAGGGAATCCACAGATAATACCTACCTGCATTATCAAGTCTCTTATTAAGAACTCTAAAAACTGTTCCCCGAAAAACTAAATCCCACATTCCTATTTCTTCCAAATTAATTCCTATCTGATAATCATTACCAGAATTTGGAAAGTATTACAAAAGGGGGATGGGAATAAAAGGCAAAAAATCTTGATATAGGAATTAACCATTTTTCAATACACCAATTGAGAGTAATATGGCTTTAGCACTGTTAACTAGATTAAAACCGTATGAAACAAGGCAAAAGCTGCTTAGGCAGGCAAATCAAGAAACCAGAGCCAACCCTTAAAGCAGTCACCAGTGATACACATAGCACAATATGTGCAGGTCAAGAACTTAAACCTAGCTTCAAAGTTCCTACCTGGTGTCCCTTCCTTAAGGCTAGCAAAGTAGCTCCATGCAATGTCTGTGCTCCATGCTTCAGTTAACCACTAGTAACTTTCATGAAACAAAGGAAGCTTACTGTGGAGCACACTCTGGGCCTTGTTAGTTCCATACATGTTACATAAATATTGTCACTCATGCCCCAAACTGACTAAGATATAACTAAAACACAGATCTTAGACTTATTAAATGTTCATCAGTGGGATCACCATGAAGATCTCCTGAAAAGAGTTTATACAAAAACTACTTAGCCTTCAAATCAAAGTTTTTTCTAGGGGCTTTCTAGCTTATACTGCTCTTCCAGACTATACAATTTAATGTTTGCTTATATACCATCTTCTATTCACTCAATGCTGTTTCCCATATGTAAGTTTTGACTTCTCAACTAGATTCTGAGGTCCCTGTCTTCTACTTTTATCTTTCCCATGGTGCCAGGCACAGAGTAGGCACTGAATAAATGCATGCTGACCTCACCTGTTAAGTTTTTCAGAGAAGAGGGCCTGGCCTGTGTAACTTGGGTGAAATTTCTATACCAGAGAGGAGCAACTGTTTCCTAGAGAGCCCTTTCTTTTCTCCAGAAGATATGGCTTTTGAAGGTATGGAGAAATTGCTTTATATCTCCTCTGTAAAACCTGGTTATGTTCTGTTTAAATGTTTTAAAAGTTAAGTTCTTCCATAACTGCAATAGGAAAGATAGAAATAGTTGGGCTAGAATGCTAGGATTATGGATTATTTTCCTCTTAAAAATTTTTCTCTTCTTTTGTTATAGCATCGTTATAATAATTTTTTTTCCTAATTTACATATCAACCCCAGAGACAGAGCACAAATGCTACTCAATTATACCACAGCTACTCACAAGAAATAAAATTAATTAAAACCTCCATTTGGAGACAACCCCATTCTTTAGTCTCTAGTTACAGCCCATCTTCCCCAAATAAAGGCAAGTTGAAATTCTTACCATCATCAACTCCTAGGATAGAATTGGTATTTGGTAGGTTCAAGGACTCTCCACCAAGGTTGGGCTGGGAATTCATAGACACCAGGTTTTTACTGGGTACTGAAGCCTCTTCAAGCAAACTACTGCCCATTAGTGGCTCAGCTGCAGAGAACATGACGTGAGAGACATACAGCAATCAGGGCTGCGCTTGTCCATTTTCTTTCATAAAAAGCTAGCCTTTTCTTTCAGAACTAGAAGTTAACCTGTATATTGGATACCACCTCCTATTTCACCTACTTTCAGAAAGCAAGAATAAGCATAGAAGGGAAGGGCTGAGCGTCATGGCTAAACATCTTGCTTGTGATCAGCATCTGATAATTAGCATGTGAAATGGGATGGATGGCTCCTCAGAAAGGAGAATTTGTAATGAAATAATTAAGGAAATACAGAGAAAAGAAAGAATAATAAAAAGAGTTATCAAAGTTAAGAGTAAAGAGGGAATTATGACTGATAAGTTAAAAATGCTTAAACTCTTGTCACAAAAATCTTTCTAACAGTGATACTCAAATGCTGGTTCATGGATTGACACTAATTACCAGCAAACTCATTAGGGGAGCTTTTAAAACTAGATTCTGGGATCTTACTCCCAAATAATCTCATTTATGAAGCTATTTTGTTTTGTTTGGGAGGGGAGGAATGGACAAGCAAAAGAATATATGTTTTAAAAAGCTTGCAGATGATTTTACTGTACAGCTACATCTGGAAACCACTAAGCCCATCAAAAGAGACCAGATACCTACCCAAAACAGAATCAGAAAATTTCCAGATAACCAGGCAGGCCAGTTATTTGGCTTTTTGAACCCAGAAGATACAGCCCTCCACTATACCCCCTCTCCTCACCAGTTTGCTCCTGCTCTTGACTCCTAGCTGCTCCCATTTGCAAGTGATGCTTTCTCATGTGCACATTCCTGCTCCCACTTTGAGAGAAGGTCTTCCCACAGACTTGACACTGATGAGGTTTCTCTCCTGAAACAGAAACCAGATTAAAGACGGGAGAGTCAAAAAGGCAAGTACATTTCTTATAGCAAGAGACTGGACTCAAGGCCTAGATGGAGAAGCCCAGAGAATGTTAAACTAAACATAAGAGGCTGTTCCTTCTCCTATTCCCCACCCCCACCCCAGCCTCTCAATCTTCAGTACACGGAGGAAAGCAGGAAAGATACACCAGGAAGGCTTTGCAAGCTCACTGGTCCCGGCCCCTAGTCCTTTCCAGACCCACTGTACTGCTGCTTTCACAAAACAACATCTTTGGTCTAAGATCAAGGCAACCACACAGAACATTTACTTCCTTTTTTAGATACATCCTTCCATGGACCCCTAGGATATGTACCGTCCTCAAGGATTCCAACCCTGGGTTCACAATATCCCCTTATCCTATTTCCAGTCTTCGACATGCACATTGGTGAGTTCCAAACAATGATCTGCATGAGCCTCTATGTCCTCCCTCCCCTCAAGTCCAAAATGCTCAGTCTCCATCCCACCTACCCAGACAACCACAATTAGAGCAGGAGTCAAAAACTCTACAGGAGACTAGTAGTAACTAACCAAAGTAAATGAAATAGCCAGAAATTTCCCAGAAAAGGCAAATCTACAGAAGCAGAAAAATGACCAGTGGTTGCCTGGGTCTAGGGGTGGGAGCAGAAACTGACGGCATGGATTGACACTCGTTACCATCAAACTAGTTATCATCAAAAAGGGGTACAAAGGGTCTTTCTGGTGTGATAGAAGTGTTCTAAAATTGGATTGTGGTGACGATGGTACAATTCTCTAGATTTCCTAAAAATCACTGATTTGTATACTTACAATGGGTGACTTTTAAGATATATGAATTATACATCAAAAAGGCTACTAAAAAACAACTGCGATGGACTGAAATACAGTGATTATAAAGAAACTCATGAATTCAAATGAATACTAACAAGAGTGAGGAAAAAAAGCAATGAAAATGCCATTTATCTGACACTATGGGAAGTAACCAGAGCACCAATTTCTTACTCTGAAAGAGCAATTAAAAGAATTACACATTAATCCTGTCTTTCCTGTACAAATTACCAAATAGCCCTAGGTTTTTAAAGACACCCATTGTACAGAAGAATTACAGCTAATAAATGTGAACAGATTAACAGAATTAGAAAAAACAGTATTTTATAATGCTAATGAAATAATGGATTCAGGCATTTCATTAAGAGATGAAACCATAAGGCAAAAGGATACTAGGGAACTTTACAATGTGAGGATCAGGCTGTTACCACCTGAACCCACTGATTAATTCTGACAACCAAGCACTGTGTGCCTCCTGATGCAAAACAAAATGAAGCACATAGAACCATCTATAACATATACTTCCCAAAATCTTGGAAGCTTTACAGTGTTTAGGGCTTAATTCCATTTATAGGAAATATAGAGGAACAAGCTAAATGATGTAAAAGGAAGCAGACCAACAAATCCAGAATGTGGGACATTTTACAGGACCCGACTGACTCTGTTATGCCACAAGTCTATGGCATGAAAAAAAAAAGTGAGTGTAGATAAGTCTAGATTCAGAAAGACTTACTAGCCAAGTGCAGAAATAGACCTTGATGGATCCTGATTTAAATTAACCCATTTTAAAAGACATTTTTGAGAATATTGGAAGAAACTAAACATGGCCTGGGTATAAAACCAAAGAATTACTGTTAATTTTGATATGATAACAGCATTGTTGTTATCAATGAAAATGTCTTTATATTCTCTACTTTTATGTATGTTTGACATGATTTTATATGAAATAAAGTAAAATAAAAAAAAAACACCCTATAAGCCAAGCAAAACACATCTAATCTATAGGCTATCAGTTTGCCACCTCTGCTTAGAACTTGTCATCATATAAAAAATTGCTCCACCCCTAAGATTTCAACTGTGAAATGCACATCCCTGATTGACTACACCTCTCTAACTCCCTTGCACCCACTGAACTGCTTTGTTGTCATAAATAATTTCTAGTTCCTTGTCTTCCACTCCTCTTCATATGGCTTCCCTTTGTTTCCCAACAACTAGTCATTTTAACTTGACTCCACTCTAGAATCTCTCTCCACTTTGACTTCACTTCTGTCTTGGCAATTCTCTGCTCTGAATAACCTCCATCGCCCATATCTGATATAACTTATAAAGCACCCAGCACAGAGCCAAATAAATTTGCTGATTGCCTCAAAAAGGGGTCTGGATTAGAAAGTAGTTCAATGGCTCAGGTGAAAATAGATTTTTTTTTCCCTTGATACATGACCCCTGGAATGCAATATTCAAGGGCCTTGATTTCTGATTCTATCATGATGAGGGGAAAGCTTTATGGTGAACGGTTTGTTTCTTTTTAGATTTCTTTATACCACTCCCTCACCCATTTACCCCTTTGGCTTACCACCTTCCCTGAAATCTATAAATAGAACAGGTTCTAGTACCTGAGTGAACCACCAAATGTTTTCGGAGGCTAGAATACTCAGCAAAGGAACGGCCACATCCTTGTGCTTCACAAAGGAAAGGCTTCTCTCCTAGAAACAGAAAATGAGATAAAGACTAAGTCTTCTGATGAACTGATTATCATTCTCTTTTCTCATCAACCTTATTCTGTTTCCAGTGACTTACTCTGATTTCTTGATTTCATGCTACATGACTTCAACTGGGCTACCTAACAGATGTTACCTCTCAATCCTCTCCTAGCATATAGCCCATCAGACAGCCTTGCTCTTTTCTCTAAGAATGGCTGCCTCTGAGCATACTCCCTTCTCTGCCCTGATCAAGAGCTGACCCCCAACTGCACTGACCTACCTTCTTTGGTGACCCCATCCCCTCTGAGGATATCAAGATTAACAGTGTATATACCACCAGGATTTTTACCTTATATCAATTCTCTTTAAGAATCAGTTTCTAGATCCATTTAAAAATACAGATTTTTTAAAGCTGATAAAGCAGGTATTACATAGTCCCATTTTATAAAGCAAACAAATAAAAACGTGTTTAGTCAGAAGTACACAGAAAAATCTAACAATATGTTAAACGTATATATTCTAATAGTTGTACTATGGAGCTTTTCAGTAATTATTTCTACAATATTAGTTATTTTAAAAATCAAAGATGCATGGTAAAATCTGAATAAAGGCCTGTTGATGAACTGACAGTGCTGTTAACTTCCTGGTTTTGATATTGTACTATGGCTACATAAGATGTCACTTTCTGGGAAAGCTGGGTGAAGCACACACAGAACTCCTCGTACTACTTTTGCAACTTCCCTTAAGTCTATAATTAATTCAGAATAAAACGTGGAAAAAAATCAGATACAGTCTCTATCCTAAAAGGTTCTCACACTGGATTAGTGAGATAAATTTATAACTTTAACATAAATTCTTGTACAAAAAAAGGGTTGTAAGCATTTAAACAGGGAGGAATTCTGATTATGATAATTTTTTTTTTTTAAAGAAGCTGCATTTAAGTTGATCTTAAAAGATGACAAAGATGAAAGGGAATTTCAGGCACAAGGAATAGTATAAGCAGAGGCTTGAAACTGAGAGTGCCCAGGGTAAGTTCAGAAAATGGCAAATGTGAAGTAATAAACACAGTTCTTGCTCCTAGTTTTTGACACAGAACTCCTAAATACTTGTAAATAGGGGTGTTAACCTTTTCTTCTTATATTTAGTCTTTGACCCAAGTTCTTGATGCAGAGATCCTAAAACCCTTATAATTTCTTAAGTAATAAGAACATAGGGGCATCTTTTTTTTGTCTAATAATCGGTCTTTGATGATAGTTCCTGGCACAAAGCTCCTAAATTTCTTGGAATTTCCTCAGCGATAGCAGTCTTTTGTTCAAAGGAGGTGACTCTTCTGTGGGCTCCTAGATAGAGGCTGGTCACCAGAAAGACCAAGCAATGACTGGAAGCTTAGGATTTTCAGTCCCACCCCTCACTCTTCAGAGAGGGAAGAGGAACTAGAAATAGGGTTGATGATCAACTGTGCTTACATGATGAAGCCTCCATAAAATCCCAAAAGCACATGATTCAGAGAGTTTCTGGGTTGGTGAACACATCTACATGCTGGGAGGGTGAAGCACCTAACTCTATGGGGTCCTGTGCTTGAGACTCTTCCAGACCTTGCCCTATTTTTCTTTTTGTCTGGCTGTCCATCTGTATCCTTTATCATATACTTTGTTATATAATATACTGATAAACGTGTTTCCCTGAATGTTGTGAGCTGTTCTCACAAATAATCAAATCCAAAGGGGAGGATCATGAAAACTTCTGATTTGTAGCCAAGCTGGACAGAAGTTGTGTATAACCTAAGGACCTACTACTTGTGATTGAGCCCTTACCCTGTGGGATCTGACACTATCTCCACGTAGACAGTGTCTGAATTAAGTTAAATTGTAGGACTCCAGCTGGTGTTGCAGAAAATTGCTTGGTGTGGGAAAAAAAAAACCCACATATTTTGTGTCAGAGTGTTGTGAGTGTCGTAGTAGTGCAAGAGTAAAGGAGAAACACAAGAGTGAGTTTTTTTCTACTCAGCAAGTAAGGCTGGTGACAACACAGAAGCTGAGCCTTAAAGGAGGAAGCAGCATTGCTCTAATTATACTGTTCTTTCTGACTGTACCGCAGTTTAATGTTGATGACATTCCAGTGGTCTGTAACGTTTTTGAAAGCATATTTGTATACTTATGCCTACCCCAGAATGCTAGGCACTCAAAGAGTTGCTGAATGAACAATATACTCATACATGTAATGAAATAAATGTGAGAAAAACTGAGAATTCTATTAATAAGGTAAATGTTTAACAAAATGAACTACGGAACTTAGAAAAAGATTTAGAAAGCAATTCATTAGAATCTAGTAGTATGAATCTCTGCACCAAACTGGCCTATGTAATATGATCTCCCTATTTGGAAACTGAAGGTGGTGATTTTGCTTAAAGGACACCAGGAGAAGACAATGCTGCATGATGGCTAAGAGCATGAGTCACTTAATCCTGAGGTCAAATCCTTGAACCACCACTTACTAGTTTGGGGAAGATATTTAATCTCTCCAAGAATCAGTTTTTTATCTATAAAATGAATATAATACAAACTCAAGAGATTATTTTGAGGATTAAATGAGATAATAAAGTTAAATATTCAGCATACTGCCTGGCGCAAAGTCAGGCCTCACAGTAAGCCATGAAAATTGGCAGTTCTGCCATTTCCTAGCTGCATAATGCTAGGCAAATTACTTAACTCTCTATTTCTTCATCAATAAATATAGTATCAGGCATAAAGTTATCTTGAAAATTAATAAGAGAATATATAGGTGCTTTGTATATATTAAATTGCCTCAATAAATGCTAACTTCTATTATTATATTAATTACTGAGACTCAGATCTGTGAGGCATCCAGGGAGAAATAATTAAGGCCCAAGACTGTAATGAGAGAGCACAACGAGTGAAATAGGAGAAGCCTGAAATTCTGAAATTGGTGAACAATTAGAAGATTAATGAAGAAAAGCTAGTAAGAGAATAAAAAAAAAAAATCAAGTCATGCTCTGATGTAAAAGAAAGCATATTAAGAATATGTTAGTGTTATCGAACGTTACAAAGATGACAAGCGGCACAAGGTCACCGAATTTAACAATAAGACATGGTGAACTCTACTTCTTTCCTTATGTATCTTGCTAGATGGTTTCCTTGTTCTCTTCTTCAAATTGCTTTCCTGGAGCAAATATAGTATACTCTCTCAAGAAAGAGCTGAGAACAGAGCTATTCTGCCCTAAAACATAGCCAGTGGTAATGTCACTCACTCTACAGAAAATCATGCCTGCAATAAATGAGGCTGGAGCTTGAATGTTACTTTTTTAATGCCCTTTAATTGTGTCATTTTAGCAATGCAAGAATGAACAAAGAGACAATGAAAGTGGCAAGAAGGTAGGGGAGAATAGAGCATCCTAAGACAGTGGTCTGAGTTCGGTGATTAAGCTTTGGCAAGAGGTTTAGTACATGCTGGGCCAAGTGGCTTAGAAAGTCACCCTTAGAATTTAGACTAAGAGTCATGGTATCTCTCTATTTTGCTCCTTTGATATTAACATACTGCTTGACCCAGAACAAGTCACTTCTCCATTCTGTTTCTCATGTTGTGAGGCTCTAACAAGAAAGCAAACTCCTCAAAGTAGGGATTATATGTTAGCTTTTGCATTTCCCCCTACCTTACTCCATTTAGTTCCTAGAACAGGCTCTGTATGTGACTCAATAAATGTCACTGCCCCAAATTACAGCTGTATAATTTAAAAGATATTTGGAAACACTTATTTTGTCCCTATCTCATGACATCATTGTTATCAGAGAAGGACGTATATCCCTTCCCACACTTCAGACTCCTAGAGGCAGACGTCAACACTGTCTGTTCCTCACACACAGGTGAAAGCTCAAGAAAATGTTACTGAATGAACTGAAGAGTGCCATCAGGCACTTAAAACAAAGAAATTCCATCTTCGGAGTTCTAGCAACAGCCCTAGATCTTCATTTCTATTTTCACCTCAGAGCCTTTCCTAGGGATAGGCAAGCAAGCACTGGCACAAGCAGACTGCCCATAGGAATGCTGGGGTTGCACGCACCTGTGTGGATGCGCAGGTGATTCTTCAGATTTCCTGCTGTAGTGAACTGCTTACCACAGCTAGACTCGGGGCACATGAAGGGCTTCTCCCCATTGTGGGTCCTCATGTGCACCTTCAGCCTCTGTAGCACGTAGAAACTTTTCCCACAACCTTCTGCGGGGCAGATGAAGGAGCGGTCATTTCTGGGGTGGGGGTGGGAGCGGGGGTGAAGGGAAAAAAAAAATCACATGAGCAACAATACCTGAAAATGCTCTCTGCTAGAGAGGACAAGTCAAGGCTCCTATTGACTCTCAAGGCAGACAGTTAATCCCAAACCTGGATATAGAAGAATCACCTGAAGTTTGTTAAAACTATAGATACTTAGGCCCTTCTAGAAATACTGATTTCACAGGTTTAGGGTGGGGCTCAAGCCTATTATTTTTTTAAAGTTCTCCAAGAAATTATGTTTATAATGAGATTAGAGACTCTCCAAGACATTTCAATGCTAAATGTCTTATTAAGTATCTGTCAAGAATGAGGTAAATGAAACAATGCAGATTAAAGAACAAAAGACATCTTAACCACAAATGAGCTGGAGCCCCTGATTTCCTTTGTCACCTGGAAGAACAAGTTCCTTTGTGAACTCAGATGTTCCTTGGGGGTACATTAATCAATGTTCTTTAGCTCCAAGTACGGAATCTCAGATTTGCTCACCGATGAGTTTTGAGGTGGTACTTGAAGTGAGCTGGCCACACAAATGTCCGGTCACAGCCTTCAACTGTACACTTGAGCTTCTTTTCCACTTGAGGAAGGGGCCCAGAATCTTTGGGTTGCCCATCACCAGAACCAAGGTGGATGTTTTCTCCTGTAACAGAGTCACATATTTGTAACCCAGGAAATGACCCTGTTCAGATACTTTGGATCAAACAATAAGGCTCCTATATTTTACTCCTAGTGGTCAATTATCAGATATCTTCACCTTCCCCAGCTCTCTTTGTATCCATTTAATAAAAGAAGTGAGAGTGCTCTATATCCCTATCCCCTTATTCCAGAGCCATAATGCTTTGTTTCACAAGACTGAGCCTCTTTGGTAAATGTAAGAAATGTCCAAAATGGTTTCATATCAAAAAGCAGAGTTAAACCTATTTTGCATTACACAGTAATATCAACATCTAGAATAGAATGCTATAGAAGATGTAAAGTTCTAGATAACAAAAACCTATATTTTAAGGAGGAGCAACCATTCTGGCTTAATTGTGGGTTTACAGTAGTAATTCCTTTTGTAGATGGCCATTCTTAGATTTTTATCTTCTGAAGTCAATTTGGCTGTTTATAACATTCTAGAGAATATGAATCACCTTCCGATCTCCTGTACCACTCTGCTTTTGTTATAAAATATTTAAGAATACAAAAACTTAGCTGACTTTAAAATTTCTAACCACATTTTTGAAAGTAAGAGATAACATCTATTGAAGCTTTTGTTCAAAGGAATAAGAGGAGGGGAGGAGGGGAGCACATAGTGATGCTCCTTTTCTTTTAGACATACTTGAACAAAAGAGAAAAACATTCACTTCATTATGCTATAGGCATACAGAATTTATCTTTCCAGTATATAAACCTTAGGAATAAGATTTATATTCCCAAATTTCCCTCTCAAAAGCCAAGGGTTGTATATGTATGTTGTACCCATTACACTCCCTGGAACCTGACCAATGATCAAAGGCAGTTTCTGTCCCGTCTATTAATCTTATTCTCTTCCTGCCCTACATTCACCAAAGGATAGTCATAAAACTAATTGCTCTAAGGTCAAAGTAAAATCCAAGATGCTTTCTGCTAGCTAATATTAACTTTTCTTTTTAAATATTATCCCAGGTTTTTTTTCTTTTGTCGTTTAATTGAAAAAGTAATACCTGTACATAGTTAAACATCACATACTATAATTTTCCAATTCCAAAGTTCTAGCTAATTAATTTCTATTGAAGGATCTGTAGAAATCCTTCGCTAACAGAGATTTAAACTTGTGACACTTGGGGCTTTGTGCATTCCATTTTGTAGATATAGTTAGAACACTGATATAATCATAAAAAAGAAGAAACTCCCTCAGAAGAGAGTAAGCTGCCTTGGATTTGAGTCCTTATAAAATCACTCAAAAGAAGGGTTCCCTCAATTACTTTGTTTCCAAAAAAAAGATAGGTTAACTTAACTTAAAAATGACTTCAACCAATGATAATTTTGAATATTGAGAGGTCACCTGATGAACTGGTTCAAAAAAAAGAGAAAGACAAAGAAATTCAACAATTCATATCACCCAAGTTGGATAACAACTGTAAATACTACAGTTACGTGAGTAGGTCTTTGCATTTGGGATAAAATTTCCAGTGAGGGTGTCATATACAGCAAAGATTAATAAACTTTCTGTAAAGGGCCAGATAGCAAATATTTTTAGCTTTGAGGGCTATATGATCTCTGTCAGAACTACTGGAACTTTGCTATGGTAGCTACCATAGACCATTTGTTACTAATAGGCATGCTTATGTTCCAATAAAGCTTAATTTACAAAAACAGGTGGGTATTTGGCCCATGGGCCTTTGCCTAACCCCAACGTAAGCATCTATTAAAATATTTCTGTATCTCAATCAACTTAGATGGATGTGAAGATGACATGCTTTAAAAAACTGTGCGAGAGGACTCATAAAGTGGCTTCAGTAATGTAATAACAAAGTTATTTGTTTAAATGCATTAAAATATTGACTAAAATCATTCTATCACATGGTAGTGGGTAAGAAGCAACATTAAATTATTTCCTATGATTTAAAATGTGTGTGTGTAACCAAAATAATAAAATTTTCAAATAGCAATTTACAATGTTTAATTTTACCTATATGCCTAAAGATTTATATAAGTTAGACCCAAAAAAAGGATTTAAGAAAATCATTTCATTGAGAACATGAAAAATTATCATATATTTAGATTCACCTTATATTCAAGCCTATCAGGTAGATTTTAAGTAGCCAAGTAACATATTTTGAGAGTAATAAAAACATGTACACAATGCTTCGCTGCCTATAAAGTATTTCCCAAAGAGAATCATGTTTCAAACATAAGAAAACTGAAGCTAAGGGAGGTTAAACTGCCCAGGCAGGGAACTAGTAAATAATGGCACCAGGTCCGGCTCTTGGGCCCCCAGAATCTAAATCCCAAGTTCCCTCTGTGCACTGCTTCTCATTGGCAAATATAGCACTACTTCCTCAATGAAATGTGGAGTTGCTGAAGGTTTCAGGATCCAGAGATTGCAAAAGCATCTCAGGAAGAATTTGAACTTCAGAAGTACCCTCGAATGGTAAAACAAGCCATTCTAAAAAGTACTATGGTAGTTACAAGTAAAACTTATTTTGAAAACTAATAGAAGTTTGGAGTTCTCTGTGCAGAAAAGATTTAGGTTAATGTTCCTAAAACAGGAATATTCTGAAATTTTCTCAGGGATCCTTGAGCTCTGTATGATAAATTTTTTAACTTTTAATTTTCATTTGCATGGTAATCAAAAAATAATCATAAGCATATTACAGGTTATCTGCATGAGCTCCAAACAGCTATGTATTGACATAAGATTTCAATGCTTAAGCTTGGTTTGTGATGACAGTCTTCTACCTTACGTTAATAATTTCTTGTATTTCCTTAATTGTCACAGGTTAATGAGAAAATACAAAGGCAAAAAGTATTATGGCAAGTATTATGGCTACATAAGCAAAAGTTTTGCGGTGGTTTAGGAGTGGTTTAAATAGAGCCACGGTCTTCAAGTTGTAACAAGCATCAGAACTACCAAGAGGGCTTCCTTCCTAAAAGACTGCTAGTTTCTGATCGAGGAGCATGGGGCCTCTGAATTTGCATTTCTAAGTTCCTAGGTGATGCTGACGATCCAAAGACCACACTTTGAAATTACCAGATAGAGAAAAGTGGCAGAATAAGTAGTACAGACATGCTGAACTCAAAAGAAACAACATAAGAGCCCTCATAGCTAACCACTAAATTGCCATGAATGATTTAGTGTCAGCAAAAAATCATCTGTCAAACTGACTTTTTTTTTTAAATTTAAGCGAGGCAACCCTTGGTTGACCTCACAGATTGCAAGGACCTTGTCAGCTTACAATCCCTTATTTTTTTTTATGCCTTCAGCCCCTGGTCTTCCTAGGTGGTCTCCCATCCAAGTACTAACCAGGCCCGACCTTGCTTAGCTTCCGAGATCAGATGGGATCGGGCTTGTTCAAAGTGGCATGGCCATAGACTCAAACTGACTTAATTTTATTTTCACTGGTTTTGCAGTTTTATTTCTATTAATTGATACAACTGTTTTCATTAATGGTGTAAAAGCTCTAAGTGTAAGGAACATTACAATAAAAACAATTAAGGATCTGTGAAAATGTTTTTCTTTAAAGGGGACTCTGTACATTATTAAAAGATGAGAATTGAGACTACTTATTTAGTTGATGCTACACACGAATATGGCATAGCTGAGTTATTTTATAAAAAATAAGATAATTTACATGTTTCTAGCCTTCTGCTCTCACCAATAAAATAATTTGGAATATATACAACTCAAAATATAGCCAGTGCATTATCAAAATCTCTGCATAGAATACTAGAAAACGTCGCAAGGGTCTCACCATTGCTGCTGGTTTTTGCATTCTTTGCTAGTTGTGCACGAGTAGCAGCAATCAAACTGTCATGGGCCAACTCCTGAACCCGGAGGAACCACGGAATGCTACTGTCTGTGCTCTCACTGGAGAGGAAATCATTCCCTGAATCCTCTGCTTCATCTTGTACAAATACTAAGTGTTCAGCTGAAGAGCCCAGACCTGGAAGAAATGAGGATATATGAAAGTTAGCCGTCAAATAATCCTTTTATTGGCCCTGGCTCAGAAACCCTATGTGTCCTGAATCAGCCATTCCAGATCTCCATCTCTCACCTTAAGCTCTGGTTCTCATACGAGATCAGGTTATCTTTCCGCTCCCAGCCTACAGGCTTGTCTTTATTTTACCTCCTCCAATTTCAAAGGCAAAGCTGTCCATCCTCATAACCAGGCTAACCCTTACCTCTAGTATCCCAGTCTTATCTTTCAGTTATCCCCTCCTGTCTCCAGCAGTTGTCTCCTCTCTCCCATCTGCAACCCAATCCTCTCTACTGGCCAGCTTGCAGCCTCCCTTACAGCCTTTAAATCTATCCAAGCTCAAGTTTCCTCCATCTTTATTTTTTACAAAAAACCAGAGAATCAAAAGTACTTCCCCAGCTATCACCTTCTCATCTGTTCCTTCAAAGTCAATTTTCTTGAACAAGTGTAACTCTTGCATATTCACTTTCTCACCTGCCCTCCACTTCCCATCTCTTTAACCCCTGCCTCCACCTCTACTTCCACAATAACAATCGCTCTTGCTAAGGTCACCAGACATACACTTCCCAGTCCTCACCTCACTAGTCCATCCTGAAGTATTTGGCATAATTTAGTACCTTTTCTTCTTTAAAACATTTTCCTCCCTTGGCTTCCCCCGCACTATTCTCATTCTGTTTTCTTTGTCCCTCTCTAGCAACTCCTTCCTTTTCTTCTGTTACGGTCAAATAAACATTTTTCTCAGAGTTCCAGATTTGCCTTTTTTGTTTATGCTCCAGACTACTTCTGAATCAAAGAATCCATTCTCATTGTTTCATACATTTCCTGAATGCTGATAAGCACCAAAACTACTTATTTCACACCAGCCGTCTCTAGAACTCTAGATCTGTTTCTAACTCTAAAGGACACCTCCTAAGTGTCCCTCCCATATCTCAACATCGACAGGCACAAACTAGAAGTAATCATCCTCCCTCCAGCTCTGTTCTCCTGTGTTCGCTGGCTTTGTGAATGGCACCACCTAATTTCCCAAACAAGAAACTTTTGAGTCATCCTAGAGTCCACCCTCTCCCTCTCCACACTGAAGTGATCACTAGACTATACCAATTCTCCAAAATAAAACAATGATAACACTTCTTTCCATTTTAATATGACTGAGTTAAATATGCTTACCCCCAATTTATATCTTAAGCATGAACAGAGTACAGAAAAGGCTATAAAAATACCTGCTCTTGTTAGGTTAAGAAGAATAAAAGAAGTGCTATCACTTGGTTGTAGATCTTGCAGCAAGCTAGGAGACTCTGGAGTGGACAAAAACTCCGGGGACTTCTGTACAGTCTGAGCCCTCGTCTCCTCTCCGTCTGGCCCCACATTCACCTGAAGGCTTCTCAACACGGCTGAGGAAGGGACCTCCTTGGAGGAGTTAGTATGATTTGGAGTATCATCTAGTAAAGGGAAAATATCACAGCTTTATGTAGCATCCATCTCCAAGGAGCTCACTATTTTGATACATAGCACCTAATTCCTTTGTACTATCCCTTAGTATCTCACACTATTATAGGCACAGACAGCATTTTCATTTTACAAATAGAAAATCTGCCTCAGAAAATAACAGAGGGATGGCTTTAAGTTCTAAAGGAAGTCAGCCAAAAACTGAGGGGCAGACTCCTTTGCCAGTACTAATAACCGATCATCCATAACTGGATTTATACACTTGTCCTTTTGAGGCCAGAAATCAGTGCTTTTCCCTTGAAACATATAGTTACACAATGAATACTAATTTAATTTTTATAACATGTATGTGACAGTTTTGGTGAGTCAGGGAAAAAAAACATAGCCTGGGAAATAATTGAAATTTTATAGAATCATCAATGTTTCATTATCACTCTGGGTTTACAATGGATGTAAAGAAATAAGACTTTCCCTCTAGAACGTTATTCTAAGGGAGGAGATGAATTTACAAAGGTTTTGGTTGCAGTACAATGAGGAACTGCACTACAGTGCTGAAGGAGCCAAGGTTTTCAGAGGTTTTGTTTATCTTTATCAAAGGCAACCTTTTTTTCCTGTTTTAAGAAGCTAACAGATAAGATTACAGGAATAAAAATGGAAGCCTAGGGACAGTATTGCCATTTCAGAGCCTAATGAAGTTGCGCAACAATGTGAATTTACTTAATGCCACAGAGCTGGTTAAATGGTAAATTTTATGTGTATTTTACCACAAAAAAATTTTTTAATGAAGTTCAGAGCAACACTTTGTTATAGAACAACAGTAGAAAATAACTAACTATTCATCAACAATGGCATGGATAAAGAAGGTGTGGTACTCATATAACAGAATACTATAGAGCAATGAAACCAAACAAAACACAGCTACACACAAGGATGAATCTCACAAATAAAGAATAAAAGTATATACATTCAAATGATTCCATTCATTTAAAGTCTTAAAACAGCTCAAATTAAACTGCATTGCTTAGACTTTGGTGGTTACTTGGAAACTTGGAAACGAAGAAATAACTGTCACTAGAGTGAGGACAGTAGTGACCTATGGAAGAACAGAGGCTGTCTTTATCAGGGCAGAGCCCATGGAAGGCTTAGGAGCTGGCAACTTCTTGATTGGGTGTAAGTATCTCCTTTACAGTAATCCTTCAAAATGTGTATTCATGTGGTTTTGCACTTTTCTGTATTTATCACATGTCCCAGGTAGAAAGAAAACATGCAGGCCATGCATGGAATGGTACAGATACTTAGAAGGGAGGGGAATGAGATTTGAAAGGTATGGAGATACACATTTGTGACTGTAATACTACGTTTCATGAGCTGAGAGGTGAGTACATAAGTTTTCATATATTATTATCTATTGCTGGTTCTTGAAAATATTTTAAAACAAAATTAAAACTAAAAAAGGTAATGTAGAAGATGTTTTGTTCCTATTTTCATTTTCCTTATGATTATTAAAATATTTATTCTATAAGTTAAAATTGGGAGAGAAAAGTCAGGGGGAAAAAATAGCCTAATGAAAATCAAAATTTTTTAGCAAATGGAAATTTTCACATATTGAATATCTATAAGTATTTGGAAGGACTCCCAATATACTAGTAGAAAAATGGGAATTGAGAGGTGAAAAATGTTTCGGAAAAGCTTGGAGCTAGGTAGGGAAGTCTTAAATCAACTTTGGATGATTGAATGTATTTGCCCTTCTTTAATCTTTAAATATAAAAAATGATTTTAAAGTCACTTCAAAATCAAAGAAAAAAGAACATCACTAAAAGATAGTAACCAGGAGACTTTATAACAATTAAGTTGTCACCAATAGGTTAATGTCAACATTAATATTCTGATTTTAAAACAAGGACAATAAAGAATTCACTGCATCCAAAAATGTGATAGGATCACTCTCTACCCATCCACAGCGAATCTCACTACCCATGCTCAGCATTCTACTTCATTCTACCTCTCCTGAAACCTCCTCACCAATTATCCATTCTTTCTGCCTGCAGCTTCTCTAACTCAATCTTTCCTCTTAGCATAAAACCACCCTTAAATATTTCAAATTTTAGAAAAGAATTCATCTACCTTACATGCTTCTTTTCCCTTCCCAGAGCAAAACAGTCTTTAAAAAAAAGTATAGTTACTTCCTCAACTATACTTACCTTGCACTGATACCCCCAACCTACTGCAGCCTCATTTTCTACCTGCCTCTCCATGGAACAGGTCCTGCTAAGGTCAACAATGGCCTTGTTGACCCTATCTCATTGGGCCTCTTAGGAGCACTGACTATGCCCTTCCATGCCAATATTCCTCATACTACTCTAGCCTTTCCTTCTTCCCTCCCCTTCCCAGGCTCTCCTGCCTTACCCTGTACTTTGAATAAAGAGTCTCGCCTTCTCACTCTCACACTCCATGGGTGATTGTATCTATTCCTATGGCTTAAACTACCAATGCACTTATGACTCCCATGCTGTTTTTTTCTCCATGATTTCTAATTTTTATAGTTTCTACCAGTTATAAAGTCAATTACCCCATTCCACCAGTACCACAGAGTAGGCTAAACTTCTAGGACTCATTTATCTTATCTGTGGTGATCGTAATTTTTACCTGGTAATATCAGCCGACTGCATTCTGAGGCCTCAGTCACCGGAAGGAGGGACAAGCAAGTAATGTCTTTAGCTTCTGATTCTACTAGCCCCTGTCCCAATGGGATGGACGTATTCTGAACAAACTGTACCAGGAGCTGAGGGGAGAGGGAGCAATATTGAGAAATATGGCTTATTAGGAATGGATCTAAACCTCTGAATTTACCAAAAGGTGATGATGTAATTAAGTCTTGATTGCTCACTACTCTGCTATATTCATAGAAAAACTAGATTAATGACGAAACAATATTTAAAGTTATTTATATCAAGTCCTCTGTTCTAGAGAAAGGCTAAATTATATAATTAATTTAACTTGTCACCTTCCACCAGAGAAATGATAAAAATAATTATATTTTTAAATGATGGCTATTAAAAATGATGGGTATTTAAATGATGGCTATTAAAAATCCGACCACATTTTATAAAAAACACTTTTTTCTGTGTACTGGCTCTTTTAACTCTATAACTCGGTAAAATTGAACCTGTATTTTAAAGATAAAAAATCAAGCTAAAGACACTAATTGGCTTTTCTAAGGTCACATGACTAGTGAGAAGCAGTGTCAGGCTGCAAACTTAAATATCTGATTCAAAATTCAGTGACTTTTCCATTATGCAACAGATGTAGTAAAAGTAAAATGAGAAAAATTAATAAAAATTTTAAATATTTAAGTCCTCTCATCACATTTAGAAAGAAAATACTCTCAAATATACACAAAATTAATTTTTAAAAATTGCTTGTAGTAATAAATACTTACGTATATCTATCTACACATATAAACATATACACCATATGTATATGATAAAAATTTGTCATATAATTACCTAGATGTATAATTTTACACTTAAATATAAATACTTATATTTATTTAAATAAATATAAAGTCATAGGAGATAAAAATGGAATTTTTAAATCTTTGAGAAAGTACTTAGTAAAAGAAAAATAATGAACTAGTAATTCTAACCCAAACCATATTGCCTGCAAAGCCTAAAATTTTACTATCTAGCCCATTACAGAAAAAGTTTGCTGACCCCTGAACTAAAAAAGGACACACTTTGGAATACAGCCCATCTAAAGGAAAGAAAACAAGCTGACTGGGGCTCACCTCTGGTTTGGATTCTAACTCATCTGATAACATTGATTCAGTTTCCAAATCCTGCAGCTGTTCAGGGGACAGATTAAAATTTTAACTCAGAGTCAATGACACCTTCCTGTTATGCTCACATTCCTCTAGGAAATGCTATGTTTTTCCTGTTAAGATGCTGTGCTGAGTGTAATCAATTTAGCCTGAAATAGGGGGAAAAAAGAGAGAGAATTAAGAGCAAAAAAAAAAAATGTAGCTAAATAAACAAAAACACTTCTTTATATATCCAAAAATCACAACAAACAAGTAAATAGAGAATTCAGCCCAAACACTTGTTTTAAAATTGAACAAGCTCAATAGACATCAAAACCCATAAAAAGTTATATTTTGATCTAGATTTCTACTTTTAATAATCTATTCTAAGAAAAGGTCTTAAATATGGGAAAAGCTACATGCCCAAAGAATTTCACCTTATCATCTGTGATAAACTACAAACAGCATATAAATATACATATATACCCGACAATTAGGGAATGTTGATTAAATTACGGCGCTGTCACTTAAAATATAGTTATGAAACAATGCAACAAAGAAAAATGCTAACACCACTTTAAAGTACAAAAAAAAAATACAAAGTGACACACTTGCTAATATTAAAACTAGTTAAGATATGCATAGGAAAAGTAAAAGGAAATTCACATAGCTGTGATAGCTATACTGGGCGGTAGGCTGATATGATTTTTTTTTTCTTTTCTCAATTTCCCAATTTTTCTAAAAATAGTTTTATACAATCAGTCAAAATTTGAACAATGTTTCCCCAAAGTAGTATTCTCAGTACCCTGATACAGCTGTTTTCTCTCCATAATTTAAATTCTCACTTTCTTATATCTTAATTTTTTTTTTTTAGGATTCTGGCAAGTGAGTCCACTTTATTTCATACACTTGTTGCTAAAATTGGAAGCACTATTAAATACAAAGTGATCATACAGGTGAAATGTACCCAGGACGGTAGTTTTTAATTAATGCCAAGGTAAAGTGGAAAGTTAGAATACGATACTTACTCTACAAAAAGAACATTTAGAAGTACTTGAATGTTACTGTCCTGTTAGTTCCTCCCTCTCCCCTTAGTTAGCTGCCGGAAATCTGCATTTTTCATCAAAAAAAAAAAAAAATTTACAAGATGTAAGTAAAAGTGCTCCTTTCATTTTGTTTCCCACAAAAAAATATCATAAATCTCCAACTCTTTCTTTCACATATTTTTACTTATTCAAGCACTATAATAGCTCAATGTAGTTTATCCATCCCTCTTTTTACAGAGGAAGAAACCAAGGCTCAGTACCTCATTTGCTCAAGTTACTAAGGAGCAGAGCCAGACTTCTACCCATAGAGCAGGTTGATTAAATAGTGATTACATCTCTCTAGGTCTGATCTTGAATAGAGCAGGTTGATTAAATAGTGATTATATCTCTCTAGGTCTGATCTTGAATCACCAGGGTTTAAGAATTCCTTTTTCCCAATTCTACCTCATCTCAAGAAGGCAAGAAATCACCGAATGTTTGTTTAGGTTGTCCTTAAGGTTCCCCTAATTTTGAGATTCCAGCATTATAAAATCTCTAAGAAACTAGATGACTATTTACCGTCTTTATATATGTTAAGTTATTTTAGAAATTAATGGTGCTGGCTCCAGGACCGGGTTACCTAATGAAAAATGAGAAAAAAAAAAAGAGGGATATGACTATGTGTTCTGAACAAGAAAAAAATCAGATATAGATCTTAGACATTTTTGCAAAGCTATAATAATAACTTAGAGAAGGAGACTGCCACTTCTCTTGTAGTTTAAGTCACCTCTAGATCACTATTTCTCAAGGGCCCATGGTTATCTATGACATCTTTTTATTTTAGTCTTTTCATTTCAATGATAATCTTTAAAAAACAGCACAAGCACTTTCTAGAATAAATGGGTATTCATATTATAACTGAGTACTGCCATATAATTTTGGTGCCCAAATTTGTGGTTTGTATGTGTGCTGTATAAAAAAAAAAGAGAAAGAGAGAGAATAGTCAGATGTAGTAGAATAGACAAGCTGACCTCAAAAGAATCTGTAATGGGAATATTCCGTACCATATCAAATGTACTGTGTGGATCTCAACTTTAACAAAGCAATTCACTATATGTACATCAGTTGGAAGTATGATGGCAAATATGCAATTCAATTCAATTCTATTCCCAATTTCAGTTACCCATTTAACAGATTTCAAAAACTGCAATGCAAATCTTTTTTTTAAATAACAGCTTCACTGAGATATAATTCACATACCACACGACTCACTCACTTAAAGAGTACAATTTAATTTTTAGTATATTCACAGTTGTGCAACCATAACCACAATCAATTTTATAATATTTTCCTCACCCCAAAAAGGAAATCCTGTACCCATTAGTAGTCATTTCTCATTTTCTCCCAAACCTTCCCCTGACCAGGCCTAAGCAAAGACTAAACTACTTTCCATCTGTATGGATTTACCTATTGTGGACATTTCATATAAATGACATTATATACGTGATCTTTTGTGTCTGCCTGCTTTCATTTAGCATAACATTTCCAAGGTTTGTTATAGCATGTATCAGTACTTCATTTCTTTTTATTGCCAAATAATATTCTATTGTATGGATATACATTTTAATTATCAACTTATCAGCTGATGGACTTTGGGGTTGTTTCTACATTTTGGCTGATTACACAATTTGGCTACTACACATAATGCTACCATGAACATTCATGTACGAGTTTTTGTGTGGACATATGTTCTCATTCTATATATATCCAGGAGTGGAAATGCTAGGTCATATGATAACTCTATGCATAACCTCCTGAGGAATTACCAGGCTGCTTTACAAAGCGGTTATACCATTTTACAATCCCACCAGAAGTATACAAGGGATCCACTTTCTCCACATCCTCAACAACATTTATTATCACAGACATCCTAGTGGGTATGAAGTGGTAATTCACTGTAGTTTTGAGTTGCATTACCTAATGGCTAATGATGTTGAGCATTTTTTCATGTGCTTATTGGACATTTGTACATATTTCTTTGAGAAATGCTTATTCAGGTTGGTGGCCTATTTTTAAATTATTTGTCTTTTTATTATTGCGTTGTAAGAGTTCTTTATATATTCTGCATAAAAGCACCTTATCAGATACATGATCTCCACAAACTCCCATTCTGTGTGTTATCTTTTCACTTGCAATGAGAATCTTATCTTCCTTTGAACAAGGTAACTCTAACTCTACAAAGTTATCAATATCTGATAAAATTGGCATTTAATAACTTCTCAGTCAGCTCTGGTTAAATATGAGATCTGATTGTAATAAACAGCTTAACAATGCCTTGACATTATAAATACTACCTTGTATGATACCTTCTGCATTAGTAGCACCAAAATTAAAATCAGAAACACATGAAATATATAAATAAATATAAGTCCAAGGCTAAATCTTTCTACTGTTACAACTCAACATTACATATTTTATTTTAGCAAATGACATCTCTACCACAAAATATAAAAGTTAATTTGAATTTTGTTTTATAATGTTGTTTACATCTGTATTCTTATTCATAAAGATATAAATACATGGCAAGAATTGACAAAATCCTGATGACCTAAATTTTACACCCTGTGGCCATCAAAACATATTAGACTGCTTACAGAAAACAACCTTCGTTTAGCATCTATTTCTTAGAAATCCACTGACCCTAACACTGCTATTATTGAATTATCTGTAAATTTGTTGTTTTTTTTTTAATAGCTGACTAAGAGCTATAAGATCTCAGCACAGGAGGGACAATTTTCCAGTATGGAGGCGGAAGTCTAATGCAATGTTTTTCCTTTAAATACAATTTACATGACACTAGAGAGAAAGGCACTGCTCTTACTCAAGGGGAAACTATTTTCCTGACAATTATGAGTCTCAGGAAATTTTTCTTTCAGGCTTCCTAAAACTATTAATTAAGATAAGAGATTAGAAATGCAATGTACATCACCCAAAGTTCTTTAATGTGGACAGTAATATTTGTTCACTTTTATCTTTAGCTGGTGAACAGGCAAAATTTATATCCTATTTCCCTTTAAATAGAAAAATTACTAATTTTGCTCCATACATAATAGAAGAGATGACATTTTACTATCAGCAACCAAGGCCAGGCTTGTTGAATCATATTTTCCACCAGTCATTAATAAGGAATCTTGGCTCTAGATAGAGTTCAAATACTGATCTCAGAAACTCAGGAATTGGTCTAAGTAGTACTATTCAGACCCTATGGCAACAACTAAATTTTACTGTGTTGCATGGTTCCCTATGGCCATCAGAGCATATTAGGCTGCTTAAAACAAATAAACAACCAACCAAAGAAAACAAAACACCTTGGTCCAGCACATATTATTTTTTAGCAATCTACCAACCCTGTCACTGCTATTATTAAATATGTTATCTCATAGTCAGCCTAAAGGTTAAAATGAATGCAGGTAATAAACCTTTGCAAAGAACCAAAGCAAAAAACAAGAAACACTGATAAGTTTTGGGAATGAGTAATTAGAGAATTCAACTACAAAGAAGATTTAGGAAAACAGAGATCTCTATGATCAGGACCATCCTGAGAACAATTCTCCTTTTTTAGCCAAATAAATCCTGGGAACTGAAGTTTAATAAGCTTCATCCTTTTTCAACAGTACACTCAACATCATCCAGCAAATTATGCATTAATACCAAACAGCTGAACAAGTTAAATAAAGAAGCTGAGGTATGTTTTAAAAAACAAAAACAAACAAACAAAACACCAAAGTCTCTAGAGCAGGAATCTAAATTCTGCCTCTGAATTGTTTGTTGAGACCTAGGCAAGCTACTCATCTTCTTGGTCCTAGGAAACTCATCTGAAATACAGAAATGACCACGGATCTACCCTAGAATTATTTTCACATCAATCAATAGAAATAATTATAAAATTCCTCAGAGATAAAGTTCCGCATAAGTGCTTAAGAAACAAGTAAATCTATCACTTAGTATACTATACAAGGTTAAGAACTCTGCCTTTTATTAGTGAATCCAAATTTCCTAGAAAAGTGGTTTTCAAACTTTTTTGACTGCAACTCACAATGATACATTTTCTATAACCCAGTAAATGAAACACACAGAGACAAACACAAATAACATTTTCATGAAACAATACTAACCTATACTACTCTCATGCACTCTGAATTTTTTAAAAATAAAACCTACTAAATTGATCTCACAAACTACTAACATATTGTTTCCCACAGACTGAAAAACACTATTAAAGTACCTTCAAAATATCTTCAAAATACATACGTTCAACATAGAATCAGCCATAAAATGTAAAGCCATATATATAAACCTGCTATTAACATATATTACCATCAGCAATTACCATTGATAGAAGTCTTAGTGAAATTAAGTGACTGGAATCCTGTCCTCAAGCCCTCCCTGTGAGGCCTTCAGAGGAAAATACTACACTCTAGGCAATCACCAGCAAAGAAAGGAAGTTTTTGTTCCCAAAATCCAATGCAGAACTCTCACGCACAGGACAGGAATTAATGTTAATACCATTTCCCTATGGTAGCGATGGCCTAAGACCAATGCAGGCCACATGGGGAAATACTGGAAGGAAAAACCAATCCAAAGTAAACAAGCCATAGGGGAACAGAGGTAATATGGGACTCTTGCCTCAGTACTGACTGCCATAGAAAAGGCAGTGTAGTCCAAAGGGAAAGATGACCAGGGGCTTTTACTACTCTGCCTCATAAAAGAAAGAGAATATCATTGTGTTAACCTCTAAAACACAAGGCCCAGAATATCACTACTGCTCTAACTTAAAGGAGGTAGACAATACCTTGACCTTGACCCCCATTTCAGAAAAAAGCAGAAAGTGGGGAAGAAATGGAGAAACACTGCTCCCCCAACTGGTCACCATTCACAAAAGTTAAAATAAAGCACGTAAGTGCAACCAAAAGGGACTAGCCCTCTCACCATGGGCCAATCTGTTTCTCAGCTCCCTCCATCTCTACCTGTGGCTGACCACAGATATAGACCCAGCAAGTCAGTAATGGTTAAAAAATGAAAACACAAATTCTATTAATAGTAGTGAATAACAAAGACTTAAATTTTTAATTAAAAAAAAAGCAGTTTACATTTTTAGTATAAATGGTAGTGCTAGGAGCAGAAAAAACAGGGAACTTTCTATATCATATCTAGCATATTATGGGGGTTGATTAAATTCCAATGATAAAGTGATAACAGGCACTGATGAAAAAAATTTGGAATATACAATTGTGAAGCCAAATGAATCTGTACGATTTACCCCAGGGCCTTCCCCCTTCTCTTCCCAGGATCTTCTGGGATACTCCATTCCCACAGCCCTGATTTTTATTCCAGTCATCTCCCCATTTCTCTACAATCCTTCAGAGCCAAATTCATCAAGAGTTGTCTCCAAACACAATCCTACCCCATCAATTGAAAGGATTACCCATGAGGTTCATGTTGCCAAATCCAATGGACACTTCGCTGTCCTCATCTTACTTGGCCTCTGCAATGGGCAACTATCGTTTTTGATTGTCTCATATTAATTTCCCTTGCTTGAGTGAAAGCACCCACATTTTGTTTGGGGATCTACCCCTCCCCCATTGATTATGTTATTGGTAGGACTGCAGATTAAGGTATTCTTTTCTACCGTGGCCAAACTGTTGGACACATGACCTATGCTGAACAAATCAGACACTTTTCCTCAGAATACGAATTCTAAAAGAAGGAACTAAGGACTGAAAACTACTGCAGCAAGCCATTCATTCCAGTAATACAGTTAGCAACCTCCCCTGGGGCTGCTCATATCCCTGTCTTTTATAAAGCCAGGGCCTTCCGCATTTCCTTTGGTCCTGTGAGCTGCCCACATCCTTGTTATAAATTCCTCTTCTCCTGAAGTAAACTGGTCACCTGCAACCAAAGAGCTATACTAGTATTATCTCTCAGAAGCACTGCCTCCTTCCTCAAATACTATTCTTTGCTTCCAAGATACATGTTCCTTTCGCTCCTACCTTACTGGTCATTTCTCTAGTCTCCTTTGATAACCCCTATATTCCTCCTGCACTCAGCTTCTAAATATTAAAGTTCCTCAGTATAGTACTGAGGACCTCTTTGCTTGCTACACTTTCTCCCTAGTGTGAACTCATACATTCCTTGGCTTTAAAATGATATAGTCTTTAAAATTTTTATCTATAGCTTAGATGCTTAGATATCTCCCCTGAGCTGCAGACTTGTATATACAATTGCATACTCGACATTTCTACCTAACATTTTAACCTGGTGTCTTAATTTTAACATGTCCAAAATGAATTCTCTCCCAAGCCTGTTTACCATCATTCCCTGCTAGCCCCTCTCACTACAATCCTTTACTCAAGGACCACTATTTAGTAGTAATTACACCATTTAGGAGTAATTTTTATTACTTTCTTTCCTTTGCTCCCAATATTCAATCCAGTTACAAGTCCTATTTATTCTATCTTCAAAAGAGGAAATATAGCAAATCCGCCTATTTCTTTCTCTACTGCCACCACTCTACTCCAGGCCACCATCAACTCTTGCCTTAAAGTACTGTTACTGCCTACTAACTGACTCCCTGCTTCTACCATTGTCACTCTCCATTCTATTCTCTTCACAGCAGTAAATATCATCTTAAAATGAGAATCCTATTAAATCACTTCTCTGCTTGAAACTCTTCTCTAGGCTTTCTAATGCATCTAGAAAAAATCCAAACTCCTTATCCTGGCCTATAAGAACCAATGTGAGCTAGTCCTGCCTCTCCATCCACACTCCAGTCATCCTCCCTTATTTGCTCACCAGGCTCCAGCCAGATGAATCCCCCTTAATTCCCTGAACACATTAAACTCTTTCCTATATTAGGGATTTGCACATGACATTTCCTCTACGTAGGAATGCCTTCATCCCTCTCTTCCATTGCTTAGCTTTTTTTTATTATTCTTCAGAGCTCAGTTTAACTATTAACTCATTTAGAAAGGCTAGCCCTGATTCCTTATCCAAAGAAAGCTCTCTATACCCTCACCTTTATTTTCTATCTCTACTGTCTCCATTGTAGCACTTACCACAATTTCTAATCCTTTCATTTGTCTTTATATAGTATTCATTTTTTGTCTTGCCTTCCCCTAAATTGTAAGCTCCACAAACAAAACTAGTCTTATTCACTACTATATCATTTCTGATACTGTGAAGCTCTAAAGGTTGTCTTTACTATGAGCTCAAAAGGCTTCTATACAAGATTCCCTGTAAGCACCTAGTGTGCACTGAATACTTGTATATGAATGAATGACATCGTACATGACACCCGAATTTTTGTCTCTATTCCTGACTTCTCTTCTGAACTCCAATCTTTCATTTCTAACTGCTTGCTAGTATCTCTACATGGATATCCAAAATCTAGATATCATCTCTCCCACCAAACCTGTTCTTCTTATATTACCCATTTCAATTATTGCTCAATCTTCCTCTCAGTTGCAAATTCTAGGTCTTTAACAACCTCCTCCTCCATATTTAAATAATCCCAGAGGTTCTGATTCCCTCAGATTTGTTTTTATTGTAATACCCTATTTAAGTCTCTCATTCTCTTTCAACAACACTATTAAAATAGGCTTCTAACTGGCCACCCTGCCATTAAAATTCTCCTTTCTAATCCATCTTTCCAAAACACAGAAATGCTTATATTACGCCCCTTACTCAAAGTTCACTGCCTCAGAATACTAGTGAAATTCCTAAGCATGGCATTTCAAATATTCTACATGTCCTCAAAGACCATTCCAGTTGCAGCATCCACTATATTACTCAATGAACTCTCTACTCCAGCCCACACTTGACTGGCTATTAAGTGAACACACCAACCCATGTCAGTGCTCAAGGTCTTTGCTTGGGATAGTTCTTCAATCAGTAACAAACACCCCCAAACCAGTTCTGATTTTGTGAAATCCTTTCCAGCCTTTAAAATCCAACTCAAATGCCATCTCCTCCATGAAGACTCTCTTCTGAACCTTTCCCTCCAGTCAGAATAAATCTGTCCTAACCTTGGTGTTTTCACAACACAGTTTATTTCATCCCCCTTTGGGTGTTCATTGTTTACATGCAAATTTTTCTCACTGGTTAGGTTTGTTGAATTTACTCACCCTTCTTCCATTAACCTAGCACAATGCTGTGCACAAAGGAAGCATTCAGGAAATATTTAAATAGGTAAACCCCTTAGTTTACAGAGAAAAAGCCAAAAGCTACAGATTAAGTAACTTGCCAAAAATTAGACATCTGCTTAATGCAACTTTAAAAACTAGAACCTAAACCTCGACTGCTAGTTTAGTTGACTTTACTCTGTCCGCACTAAGATAACATAAAGTGGATTTTCTTTCCTTCATAACAAAATGTCCCTGACTTTATTTCAAAATGTTGCTTTTATTCTCTGCAAATACGCTGTGTTGACCCTTTACCAAAGTGAAGAAGTACAAACTCTTAGGTCCTAAACTCTTAATAATATTTAACTTCCAAATAGTGCCTAAATGCATTTTAGAGCCTCATGAACAAGTGAGAAAAACTTTAATAAACTAACTGAATTCTTTTCTCTGAACAAACTTCAGAGAATAAATTCGACCTGCTAAATGCATACAAGCGGTAAACACTCACAGCCCAAACCCCGCCCTGAAATGACAGTCGAAGGAGAAACCGGCAGCCCAGCCTCTCCGAGTCTGCAGCCTTCCTTCTTCTAGACCCAGAAAGTAAGTGGACATATGAAAGAAGAGGGCAGCTCTGGGATGAAATATCCAGGGCAGAATCCCCTTGGCATCCTCTTTCCCCCATTACAACGGCCTCAGTGTAAGGCCTCAAGGTCCGCGGGCAGGCCCCGGCTGCGGGTACAGTCTGGGAGCCCCCGCCCAAGGGATTCGCTGACTCCGGCTTCCTCAGGACGTTCTTGTTCCCATGCTCAGGCCCCAAAACCAAGCAAAGGAGCCGAATAATCGGCCCCCAACCCAGGGAGGGTAAGGATCGAAGCCGTGGGGCTTCAGCCCCACCGCTCCCGGGGCCCGCCAGATCCCGGAGGGGTCTCCAAGGGGGGCGGTTTCCCTGCCCTCTCCGGGGGCGAACTCGACCCGAGCCCCTGAAGAGCCGATACTGGCTCCCACCCTCTCGGGGACCACCTAGCCTAGCGGTACGGTCTGGCCCACCCCGCAGCTCACCTTCCCGTCCGGGGCAGCCGTCCGTCCGTCAGTCGGTCTCGAATTCCGTCCACACATAGCGTCTTCCGGCTCCTGCCGGAAGCAGCTCGAGCGCGGGACAGGAAGTTTGGCCGCCCCCCGACGCACACACCCACTTTCTCGCCTCCAGGCGGTTTGGGGCCGCCGCAAGCGGGCTTCTCCCCGAAGAGCTGCAGCTCCGACTGGGCCTGCGGCGCACAGCTCTGCGCCGGGACGGAAGGAGCCGCGGTCTCCTGCCTCCCACTCATTCTGTCTCACCTTCGGGGCTCTGTGATCTGCGATGCCCGGTAAAACGGGGTCGGTTAATTCTAGCCGTGACGTCACTGCTTCCTTGCAGCAGCGTATGGGTAGTTTTTCCTGTCAGCTGAGATCAATACTAGTTACAATGGAGGTAAGCGAAAAAGGTCACTAAACATGTATCAGAGTTTTCAATGATGAGGACCTTGAAGCTTCACTGCCCGAAAAGGGAACTTGCAGAATCTGCATTGTATACGGTACCAGATGAGAAGTGAGACTTGTGTAGAACTTCTTTGGAATACGAAATCCCTAGAGTCTAGTTTCCATATAATTAGATGTAAAGAGCTCTCTGCCGTCCTGACTAGGGACTAGAACACGAATTCCAAGCTGGATGCCACCACTTGTTGAACTTTATGAATCTGACTTCTTGAAATTACTAGTTTTTTTAATACTGCTGCTTGCTGAAGGATGAGGGACTCAACGAAGACAGTGGCAGTGGAGTTCTCTCAGAAAGGCAATTTCGAGATCAAAGACCAGCCTTGATGACAGGTGTATTAACGGATGAGAGAGTAGTTGGGTACACAAACGATGGTGATTTAAAAAACAAAAGAGAAACACGATTCAGGGGGAAATAATTCCTCTTCAAGTAAAGCAAATTTATCTGTCCCAGATGCAAAGGAGATATTTACTTAGAGGTAAAGGTCTGGAGCTTAAGTTAGAGGTCAAAAATAGAGATGTAGATTTGAGAGTTATCAATTTACAAAGGTGAGGCCCTCTCTAGAAATGGAACGGTGCAGGAAAAGTATAAGACAAGAAAGAAGAGAAGCCACTCAAGTCAACTGGAGTGATTGATTACTAACACAATTTGAATCTACTTTTTACAGATATTGCCAACAAAAATATATTACATGAACACACTATATATGTCTTACTGTTGAAGTGTACACTTGAAACTTACTGGATTTCTTTAACCAATTTCACCATAATAAAAATTTTTTATATTGCAGTGTGTAAACAGGTGATCACAAACCAGCACAACACTCAGAAGAATATCTTCAATTTTACTGTTCCCCCTCGCCCAGCTTTATTGATACATAGTAGACAGTTAGTTGCTCATATTTACATTGTATAATTCAATGAGTTTTTTTCAACTATAGTTAGCAAACAATAATATACCAGTTTCAGTTGTACAACCTAGTAATCAGAGACCCATATAACTCACAAAGTGATCACCCCACTAAATCTAGTACCCCTCTTCCCCCTTACACATTAATTACATTATTAACCCTCTTCCCCATGCTACACGCTACATCTCTATGTCTATTCTGTAACTATTTGTACATCTTAATCCCTTTGCCTTTTTCTCACTTCCCCAACGCCCCCTCCCATCTAGTAGCCCTCAAAATATTCTCTGTATCTATGAGTTTATTACTGCTTTTGTTGTTATTTGTTCTTTAGATTCCACATGTACATGAAATCATGTGATATTTGTCTTTATCCTTCCCATTTTATTCATCGCAATACCCTCTAGCTCCACAATTTTTTTGTTTTTAAAGGGTTGATTACAATGAAAACAAACTATTTAAAGGTACATTAGTCAGTCTTGCACACTCATGGTTATAACCACTTGTTAATTTGTCCAGTCAGTCTTGTCATTTTCTGAAGCTGTCTTGTTTAAATCTTTTTAAGCACCTAAAACTCCAAGTGATATTTCTATCTGCGGTTGAAAATTTTAGTATTTGACAGTATGTCCCTGCTAACCTAAAATAAACATGCTTTTATCAATAAATATTAGAGCTTTTAGGCTATACAGTAAACTATTTGGCAGAACATGAACAGATCATCTCCTGTAGTAAATCTAGTCTCTCCATCAACCTAACCAACCTCAGTTCTCAAACTACTCCTAACACAAAGCCTCTGCATTCCTACCCCAAAAACTGTTCCATAAGCTCTGAATTCCCCCAATCCCCTATACAAACACCCTGCCATTGAGTCCCTTTCCATCTACAAAATGTAAAGGCTATCCAAATGCTATTCTTAATCCAAATTTCAGTTCAAGAATTATGTAAAGCACTTACAGTTCAACAAATATTTACTAAGTGCCTTCTCAAGCATTCCATTTTAAATAAATGTTATTAATTTTAAAAATCTGTTTTGTATGATCCATTAACAGTGTATCAAATCTCCAGTGGTTTCAGAACATCTGATAAAAATATCACATGTAATATTAGTTTTAGCAAAAGGAAGAAAAACACATTGAATTCAATCTATTATTGTAAAGAATCATGTTGGCTGTAGACTGCATACATGATATTGAAGATAATAGTAAAGAATTATGTTATGCAACTAAAAAAATCACCTCTAATCACATTTAAATCAAGCCATCTGTACTCTTAAGGTCTTTTAAATGTATCTTGAAAATCTTTTGCAAAATGGAAATAAATCTGTGTATTTCCTTGACGAAGACATTTATAGAGATTACAAAGAAGTTTATTCTGGATTGCAGACTGACTGCTTTCCAATGTTGCCTCCTGTCATCACGGACTGCAATGCAGCTAGAAAGAAAAAAAAACTAGATTATCTGAAAACATAAATGTCACTATCATATATGTTTATCAGTAGGTTAGACAATTAATTTGAATTACTTCAGATATTTTAATATTAAGTATTGAAGTAAATGGTATGATAAAAACTCAAGTAAAACACAAAGTTACAGGACAACTCACCCAATTAAGATCTTAAAAAATTGTTTTTATCCAAATTAGAAATGTTTAATTGGTATTCACATCAATGTTCACTGTTTACAGAGTCTGAAGACTAGAGAAAAATAAAATGCCAGCAAAAACAATATTTGAATAACAGTTAAAAATATTAAATATCTTATAACATTTTACAAAGTGAAATACACATCTGTTATGCCAGAAAAATAAGTGAAATTTATATTTCTGTTTAGTAAACATTAACAAAATAAATTTTTTTCTGAAAAAGAAAATAAATCAATTTGCTTATTATAATTTGATGATGACTTAGAGCCATTCAATCAATCTGAAAAAGTTACCTAGAGTCAGCTAAATGACTTTCATGATTCTTACTTTTTTCACAAGCTGTTCACAAAAACACTTTATGATTTGAAATGTGAAAACAATACCTCTTAAATACCACTAAGTTTAACTTTCATGGAGTTTGATTGAGATATTTAAGGAAAACTATAGGATAGTTTTACAAGAAAGAATTTCAAAAGAAAAAACAAAAGTAGAATTAAAAGAAAAAAGATTATTTGTGCTGAAGACATATATATTGTAAATAAATCTACATTCATCTTACCTCCCATGTTTTCCAATCCACTTATCATAGTTTCTTTGATCTGTAAATCAAAATAACTATATTTAGTATCTTAGACTTCAAAGTTTCTCCTTAATAATTCCCATTTTTGTAAAAAAAAAACAGCAATACTTTTTAGCACTTTCAGTCTAAAAATATTCATTTCATGTAGGTAGCCCAGAAAGGTTTCCTATCAATTAATTTTTTAAAATAAAATCCTATCTTCCCTTTATCTAATCTTCACTTGGTAACAGCACAAGCTATACACCCTCCTTTCCAAAAACAAAGTATATAAGCACACACACATATAACTTTGCCTATCATTTGTAGGTTTCAAGAACATGCTAGGTTCATGTTATACTCCGAACCCCAGATTAATAACTCCTAATTTTCAACCAACAACCAAGAGATATATCAGAATGTCCTGGGAGGGCAGGAAAGAAGTATGGTACTGGAGAGGTAGGGGTACTACTAGGAGGTATTTATAAGATTTTCGAGAAGGGACAGCTTCTAACATATAGTAGCATTCCAATTTGGGGGAAAATCCTATTGATCTTACAATCTAAGAAAGATAAAGGCTAATAAAATTTTAGATAAAGGGAATAATAAGAGAGGGTTTCTCAACTAGAAGGTTATACTCGCCCAGGAAGTAAAGTTAATTTACAATATTTAGTACACTTTCCTTTTGTAGAAATTTTTATTATGAAACTAGTACATTTGCTATAATAAATTCAAATAATACAAAAATTTATCAAATAGCAGGAAGAATAATATTGATAAAGAATAGAAGCAAATTCTACCTTTAGCTTTCCTTCTTTAAACCACTGACTCAGCTGTAGAGTACCAGACTCAAATTTGTCCTTATAATTTAACAACAGAAATCTTTCTCTGTAGTGGGAAAGAAAAGAATAATAATCAGAAACTAGTAAGGGAGTAAAAGTGTCCAAAATCAAATCATTCCAGAACTTTAATATCTGTTAATCTTTCAAACATTAGAACTTAATCGCACAGAATCTGGTCAAATACAGTTTTAGGTGTGGTTACAGGTATAAGTGTAGCGCACTTCTATTGTTTTGTCTGCCTAACATCTAGGTAATAGCACTGTGGTACTAACACTGATTTTACTTTGTGGGTAACTTCCTTTCCCTATCCTCATGTGACCTGGCCAGTCTGAGCCGATAAGTATCAGCTTTGGGACTTGATAAAACCACAATAAGAGAGCTGTTCTCTTTTTGCTTGGATTGCTAAACTAGTAAAATACAATTTAAGAGATAACGAGTCATCCTCTCACTGCTCCTGCAAGGGAGCAGAGCCAACCCAGAAGGAAGCACAGCCAGAGGTGGAGAAAAACTGAGTCGTGACACCACTATGCAAACTCTTTATCCAGCCAAATCTAAGCTAGTACTGTACTAATGTACTTCTCAGATACATGAGCCAATAAATTTCCTGTGCACTTAAGCCAATATGATTGAGTTTCTATCATTTGCAAAAAAAGGAGTTGCAAAAGACTGATAGAAAAGCTGCATTTTTAAAAGTTTTCTGCCAGGGAAGCTAGTTAACCCAATCAAACCTTAAATATTGAACTGACTTAAAATGGATATTTTCGAGTTTTATTTAATAATAAAGACTTATACATGAAGAACAATACATTTCAAGTAATCTATGATCTTTAAACCTCTTGAATTTGGTAATGAGAAAGGGCAGAACACACTTTGTGATGTTTTTTTCAGGATTGCTTCTACAGCAGGGGGTAGTGGAGGATAAAGCACATCTTGTACTGAGAAATTTGACCACACAGGATGATGTGCCTATTCTGATTCATCTGTTCAGAGAAAACTAATGATTATACCCTGAGATATATCCCTCTCCTATATATATGATTTTATGGCTATCTCAAAGAAAGCCTCCATGACTACTGTATTTAATCCTTTAGTGCCAATTAATTTTGTTTTAAATGTACTCATTATATGTTTAAGAGTTTTAATTTGCTGGAAAATAAGTCCACTCCAAAGGAACATAGTGGTAAATGAGAGTTCGGTAATCAGCAAAAGAATTATATTAGCTGTCATTGTTGCTACTTTCATCAGTAGTAGTAAAGTATTTCTTTGGATTTAAATAATTTAACTTTGACTACAAATAATTTTACATATAGTAAAAGACAATGTAGTGTTAATTGTTAATAGCTGATGTTGATATTTATAACATTGTCAATAAAAAGATGTTAAAACTTGCAATCTATGAAAATCTACTCTCTACCTAAAGTCAGGGGCCATGACTAGAGTTGGTTGATGGTGAGTTAGGAATCCGAACTTCACCATTTGTACAACTTAATTTTTCACAAAAATAAATTGCAGGTGAAAAATATAATATTACTAGCAAAGAACTGAAATTGATGCTCACAGTGCAAAACTGCAAGCAAACAGAAGTAGATATATCAGCAAGCACTTCTGTATCAATTACAGTACTTATCATCAAGTTATTTTTCACAGTAAACCCTACAGTTTTATAAAGTTTTTTCTCTCTCTCAGTATCAGGTAAAGCAATATCACATCAAATAAAAGGGAGTATTCAAATTTATAACAAACAAATCAGCAAACAACCTGACTTATCACTGCATCACTGATGTCACCACCAACATTGTCAAAGTAAACATCTACTCCAGCTGGGCATAATTCACGGAGCTGTTCTGCCACATTCCCATTTTTATAATTAATTTCATCATCAAAGCCCAGTTCTGAGGTCAAAAGGAGGCACTTCTTATATGTTCCACAAATTCCCACCACTCTGGAACAGGCCTATCAAATGGTCAGTCCAGGGGGGAATTTTTGAAAATTAAACAACTTTCTATTGTTACATTTAAATTTTAAAATGTGAAAGCATAAAAGATATTACAAGTATATGAAAATGTTCATCACAATTTAGGTTAGATTACAGGGCTTTCAGCTAAAAGTAATTTGAAACAGAACAAATACAATGTCATTCTTAAAAGCATTAAGACTGAATAAAATTAACTTAGTTTGAATGTTAAAATTTCACCATTTAAAGCTGATTTCGTAAAGGAAATAGTCGGACCCAAAACATCACTAACTTGCACTTCAATATTTTTCAGTGGTTAGATCTTGAGACTATTATGTATGCCAAGTGAAATAAGTCAGACGAAAAAAGAGAAGAACCATATGTTTTCACTCATATGCAGTATACAAAACAAAAAGCAACAAATAAACAAAATGAACAAACAAATAAAAAATTCATAGATACAAACAAAAGAATGGTGGTTACTAGAGGGAAAGGGAAGATTGGGGGAGGACAGACCAGGTGGTGAGCACACAATAGATTATATAGATGTCATATTATAAAGTTGTACACTTGAAATTTATATAATGTTATTAACCAATGTCACCCCAATAAATATCATTTAAAAATTTTTTTTAAAATATTTTTCAGGCCTGTAACTAAAATCACTACTAAGATAAAATGTTTCGTTTCAATGATTTCATAGTATAAAGTATATCGTTTTTATAAAAAAACAAAGCACTTTATAAAATTGTCATAATATTTACTGTATTTCTAGAATCCAATAAGTGCTTCCTTATTTGAAATTTTTTTTTTATATAAAATGAGTTTGTTTTTTCGTGCATGGATTCCAGACAGGTACTCTGATTTTCTTTCTTATATTGTTGAATAGAGCAATGCTCCAGCATTTACCATGTCTATTTTTGATTAATAGGAAAAAGATACAAAAATCTACAACATTTTTCATGTTGTTATAAAGATAATCTAAGCAGATAATAAACTCATTTCTACCAGAAATCTGTAGAATCATATAAATTTGTTCAATTTTATATTTTAAATTATATACATGTATCCAAAGATTCAATTATGACTACTTTTTTAGAAAATCAAATAATGCTCAAAAAATTTACCTGCCCAGCCAACGATCCACACGCACCAGCAGCCCTACTAACAACCATTGTCTGATTAGCTCCAGCAGTTACATGACCTTTTTCTTGTATTCCAGTAAAGGATGTCAAATCTATAGCTCCAAGAAAGTATGAAACATGTCCATTCACAAGTTGTGGGTCTACCTAAAATGAAATACACACCTTTTAAAAATAACAGTAGGAATTTCTGTTTTTATTTTTAATTTATTTATTTTAATTAGTTTCAAGAATACACTGCATTGGTTAGACATCTATATAGTTCATAAAACGATCTCCCCAATTGCTCTCTCCCTCCCCTGACCCTCCACTTAGCCAGCGTGTTAATGCTAAGTACATTCTCTACACTGTGCTCCCCATCCCCGTGACCATCTATCACCTACTAATTTGTACTTCTTTAACTCTTCAGCCCATTCTCCCAGCCCCCCAGTACCTCCTCTCCTCTGTCTGTCACCAAATTTTCCACTCTATTTGTGAGTCTGTTTTTGATTAGTTTGTTCTTTTTATTCCTTAGATTCCACATATAAGTGCAATCATATAGTGTTTATCTTCCTCTGTCCAACTTCAATACCTTCTAGGTCCATCAAAGCAATATCTTTTTCTATCCCCTTCATTTTCATATGTAGGGATCTTGTTTTCTTATCCTTTCAGCCACTCTATCTTTTGGTTGGAGCACTTAATTCTTTTTCATTTAAAGTACTTATTGATAGGAAGGTAGTTGTTACCATTCTTTATTCCTGTTTTTGATACATATTTTTTCTTCTTAAAGAAGTTCCTCCAAAATTTCCTGTAATACGGGCTTGGTGGTAATAAATTTCTTCAGCTTATTTTTGTCTGGGAAGCTCTTTATCTGTCCTTCAACTCTAAATGATAGCTTTGGTGGATAAAGTATTCTTGGTTGTAGATCCTAGGTCTTCATTCTGTTGAATATTTTTTGCCAAGCTTTTCTGTCCTGCATAGTTTCTTTTGAGAACTCAACTGCCAGTCTTCTGGGTTTTCCCTTATGAGGAAAACTATCTGTTTTTCTCTTGCTGCTTTTAATATGCTTTCCTTGTATTTAAGCTTTGGCATTTTAATAATGATGTGTCTTGGTGTGGGCCTCTTTGGTTCCCTGATTTTGGGAATTCTCTGAGCTTCCTGGGGTTTTATATCCATTTCCTTCACCAGGTTAGGGAAGTTCTCCATCATTATTTCTTCAAACAGCTATTCAACATCTTGATTTCTTCAGTTACGCCGATCAGATGGATATTTGAACCCTTAATAGTGTCTCATATGTTTCTTAAATTATTTTTATAGCCTTGGCATCTTATCTCTTGCCATTCTGATTGTGTGTCCTTGGTTTCTCGTTCTCTATATAGGAAATTTGATCCTTTTCTTTATTCACTTTGTTTATTCCTTTGTTTATTCCATTTAATATACTTCTCATCTCAGATAATGTGTTCATTTCAGATTGGTTCTTTTTTATAATTTCTATTTCCATTTTTATGTTTTTTAGCTCTTTGTTGAAGTTCTCGCTGAATTTATCTACACTTCCCAAAAGTTCATTGAGCATCTTTATAATCAGTGCTTTGAACTGTGTGTCTGTTAGATTATTTGACTCCATTATATCTGGATCTCTGTTCTGTTCTCTCATATGGTTTCTGCTTCTTTGTCTTCCCATTTTGGCTGCCTTTCAGTCTATGTTTCTATGTACTAAGCAAAGCTCCTAAGTGTCCCAGTCTTATTAGTGTGGATTTGTGAAGTAGGTGTCCAGTGGCACAATCCTGAGAGGGGTTCAGCTGTAGGCCAAATTTAGCTCAAGCCTCTGCCCCTCTGGGGCCACCTGTTAAGATTCAGCAAGCAATCCACAGACGCTGTGCTTATAATTTCCTCAAAAGGCCACACTAGAAACCGAGGCCAGCTGCCTCCAGTGTGAGTCTAGGCGCTGCTCAGCAAGGAGCACCGAGACAAGCTGCTATACACTGAATTGTGTCCTCCTGTGGATGAAAAAGATGTTCTACAGAAAGTAACCTCATAGGTGATGTGATCATAAATTCCTCACTGGAAAGGTCATGGTGGGTAGTCAAACCTCTGGTATGTAACTTCTTTAGTAAGAGGTTTATCTTTGTTTTAAGCAAGCCCTGTCCACTGTTCTTGTGCACTGAGGTTGACACACCTTTGAAGTAAGAGTAACCACTCTCAAGAGAGCACATAATCTTGTTAACTATCCTGTAATCCAATCTTTGCTTTGCTTTTTCCCCTCCGTAATTTCAAAATGCATAAAAGAAACTGCAAAACTGAAATTCTCTGGACATTTGAGATCTTGCTTCCCAGCAACTGTCATCAGTTTGATTCATATTCTTATAAAAATCCTCTACAGGTTTCAATATTTCCTCCATGGACACTCCTAAAATTCATATCTTGAAGACTAACTTTTAATGTGATTATATTTGAAGATAGGGCCTTTAAGGAGATAATTAAGGTTAAATGAGGTCTTAAGGGTGAGGACCTAATCCGAAAGGATTATATGTATAAAGGATTATATGTTTTTATAAAAAGAGGAGGAGACAGCAGAGATCACTTTCTCTGCACATGTACGGAGGAAAGGCTGAATGTCACGTAAGGACACAGCGAGAAGGCAGCCATCTGCAAGCCAGGAAGAGAGACTTCACCAGAAACCAAATTTTCCAGCACCTTGATCTCAGACTTCTAGCCACCAGAGCTGTGAGAAAATAAATTTTTGTTGTTTAAGCCACCAGCGGTACAAGCAGACTAATAACCCAATACAGTTTCTAGAATAGTAAACCATTCTTCAGTCTTGTTAAAATTCTCTAATTCAGTTGAATAAAGTAAAAAACAACTGAATATCATTTCTCTTTATAGTAAAAACAAAATAAAACTTTTAAAATAAAACTTCCACGTAAAACACAAAATATTCTTTCTTGTCAATGCCCCAAGTATGTCGAAAAAGAGGAAGGACTTAACGGGAAAACACTAGGCAAAGTTGGGAGGTTTTTAAATCTAAGCAGTTCCAAAGTAAACATTTATCTATATAAAAAAAAAAAAAATCAGCTACAACTCTAACAGTTGTCGTTACTCATGCTTAAAATGTACCATAAAAATGTAAGGATGATACAATTTCTTCTAGTTTAATTAGAAAATAAAATGAAGTCTCTCTTAACTTTTTAGCATTTTACGTTTATATGTTTACCAGGCCCTACTGGTAATTAATTATACTGCTCTAACATCTTCTGTGTCTGTTTTCTTATCTGTAGAGTTAGGGAGAATTGGAAAAAAAATAATATAGAAAGACTCCCTACCATAATGGTTTTATAATAACTTTTTAAGGAATTGAACACAACTTCTGTAAAAATGTAATAAACCACCAAAAGGAATCGAGATTCATTACCTTAGTTTGATTTGTAGTTAAAATGTCACAAAGAAATAAAATGGAATAAAAAGAAATAAAAAGTTTGTATTCGGCAATTTTAAATGGCTATCAGTTAAATCTGGTGTGTAGATAAAGGTAATGAAGAATTAAGTCTACAATACATAGAAAAGTCTACAGTACACAGAAATATTTCATGTAGGTAATATTTATTAGTAAAGCTAGTATTTTTAAAAACAGTGTGAATTAAGTTTGTGTTCGGCAAATATCACATTTTCGTCCCTTCTGAGCTCCTCTTTCTCATTTCTAATACCTACTCCCAAAGCTCTTTTAAGCTCTCCCAATTGCTCAGTTTCCCATAATAGCACAATGATAGAAGACAGAAACTGCTGAATATTTCTTTTTCACTTCCTGCTAAGAAATTTCTAGTTAAATTTATTTTACTAGTACTATCAAATGTATTTTACTAGTATTACAAATGATTGCATAACATCTCCCATGTCGTTTGTATCTTAAGAGCCACCTTTAACTAATTATAAAAATGTGTAATAAAAAAATACTAACATTTTATAAATCCTTTTACAAAACCTTAATCTCACTGGTCATAGCATTTAATTTTCATATTCATTGTAAGATAGCTATTATTTTCATTTTGCACATAAGGAAACTGGGGTTCAGAGACATAAAGTAATTTCTTTGATGACGTATATTAGGTTGAATTACATGAAGCTGCCAATTTTTGTAGGTCAAAACAGACTAATATTTGTCATCAACCTAACAGAAGCTGAACTCAGGATTTCTGACACGAGATAGAATTTCAAGCACAAACCAAAGGAATTAAGTTAAGTGACAATTTCTCAGGAAACTTTAAAGCATACAACCATAAGGGGCCTTAGAATTTTTAGTATAAAATATATTTTGGTGCTTATCGCTCAGGTTTTATTTTATACATATAAAATTTGGGAAATAAATTAAATATGAAAAGTAACACCATTCACTGGTAATCTAAGAACTGTCAAATAAAGTTACAGCCAACAGTAGAAAGGAAACAAAGGCTTTCCACATTTTACAGCTATCTAAAAGAAAATATATGCTTTTATGTTTTCCTTGATAACAAACAGAAGTGAATGGCAAATGCACAAAGTAAAAATTACAGGGGGAAAAAAATCGGATACTCTACGTTATATATCATCTTTTCAATGCTATTTCTATCCAGAATAACCTTGGTTTGCCAGGGCCAACAGAAAGAAGTCACAAAATTGCCTTTAGTAAAATTTGTGTGTTTGCTTTCTTCTATAATCCCAATACTTCTACCATCAACCCCTTGAGACAGCTGCCAAGGTTTCATATAATCAGCCCCAGTGTCTTCCTTCATTCTACAACGCTGAAAAAAAGGACACATTGATTAGAATAATTCTGCCTGATAATACTGAACCAGTTTACTAATTTACCCAGTGACTAAAAGAAAGATATATAATAAGTAATGTGAAGTAAAGTATTAATCACATAAAAATTATCTTCATTTCCCTCTTTCTTTCAGTTATTTTTTATCCTGAAAAAAATGTACCCTTCTAACAAGAAGTATAATTAAAAAGGAATTTAAGAATGTTCTAAAATTAGATTGTGGTGATAGTTCCACAATGTTGGGAATAGACTAAAAACCACTGAATTGAACATCTAAATGTGTGAATTATATATGTAAATAAGCTGTTAAAAATTTTTTAAAAATACTTAAAGAAATTTACGTAATATTATATCTATTACACTAGTAAAAATAATATAAAATACTATGCCAATAGTTTCAATGGATCATAGCAAATTAGATACACTTACATATTGCTGATAATATTACAGAAAACAAACTAGTAACATATAAAACCACAATAGCACTTATGTCTTTTGGCCTAGCAATTCTACTTCCCCGATAGAAATAAAACAAAAAGAAATGAAACTTTTAATACAGTTGTTTATCACAATCCCATCCGAACTCCTCTTCCTCATTGCTAATACCTATTCCCAAGGCATTTTTAAGCTCCCCCAACTGTTCAATTTCCCATGAAAGCACAATGATAGAGAAAACTTCGACTAAGCACTACATCACACCCCTAACCTCAGGTGGATGTTCTCTATATTTCACAAAGACAAAATGCCACAGTCGCACCACACCCTTCCATGGAACTGAGGCTGAAGACTTCCTGTGTAGTCAAGGCTTTCTTCCTGTGGTTCACTCTTGTTTCTCTCATGAAGCCAAGGTGTAGAGGCCTACAGTATGGTCCAGGAGATAGAAAGGAGATCGAAAAGATGGAAGGTTGTTTAATTAAGGGGCCCCAAATGGTTTAGTTCAGTTCACCAGAGGAAAAGACTAAAGAGGAAATTGAGGCAGAAGCTTCTGTGGGAATATGTTATGCTTCTGCTTGTGTGCCCTCCCATGTATTCTAGGAAGGTGATGCAGCAGCCATGGATACTGGCCAGACCAAGGACCTGACTCTTAAACAAGGCTAAGAAGAAAAGTAGAACAAGTAATTCTCTATAGGTAAGCAAATGATGTCAAGAAAATAGAATGTTCTATAACTACCAAAATAATGATACTTGGACTAGTTTTTCATATGAAGATATTTATATAAAAATCACTTAAATATGAAATCAAAATAGTATATATACATTAAATGTAATCACGTACAATACTATAGATGCATGGTAATTAAAATTAGCTGTAAATTTGGAATGATATAAAATTTCAATGATTTAATGTTCATTAGATTCCTTTTTTTCCTTTTAAAGTTATGTTTTTTGTTTTTTGGTTTTTATTTTTTTAGATCAATGTCTAGTGAAGGCAAGTGATTACTACAGTTCCCAAGCGGACAGGCACATCACGCCATACAAGGCCACCTGGGGAAAGAAATGATTTTCTTCCTTTCTTAATACTTAATAAGCACCATGCTAGTCACTGGAGATAAAGTGATAAATAAGACCTTTGTCTTCATAAGTTTACTTTTCATCGGGGAAGACAGATCTCTAATAACTACACAAATATGTGTTAATTACAATTAGGATAAATGCTGACGGTCAAGGTACTGTTTTGAGAAAATGTAACAGAAAAGACTGTCCTGAGGGTTCAGGGTGATTTAACCAAAGCAAATCTCTTTAAAGCAGGCTTCTAGGGAATAACAGGGGTTATTTCTAGGTAAAGAGAAAAAGGTGGGAGGAAGCTTTTAGATGGAGGAACAGCACATATGAAGGCTTGTTTTAATTTATACCTGGGATTTTGTTTTAATCAATTATGGTAAGATGACAGAAACAAAGACAATTGCCTTGAAGAAAGAGTTTATTATTTATAATTCCCAAATGAAGAGGCACATCATATGCAGGGCCACATGGCGAAGTAACAGAGTTAGTCAGAAGGCAAAAGCAACAAGAGGAAAGCAGGGCCCAGAGTCTTTATTGTGGTTTGAGAGAAGGAATGCACAAGGCAGGGTAGGCAAGCTTGAGTAAATTTAGGATTAAATAGTTTGAATAATTTGGGTGAGCTCTGGCTTACAGGGGTGGTTTCTAGTTGCCTCATACTGGCCTTGTGGTTTAGGGCAGGGAAAATATCGGGATGGTATGTGAGTTGGAGGAAGGAGGTGGTTGGAGTTATGGGTTTTAGATTGATTGATTTACATATGAAAGGTGTGTCCCAGGCAAGTTGTTTATTATCTCTAAAAATTAGCTAGCCCTGAGAAAGGCAGTCTCTCCAGGATTAACGAAGCCCCTAAGGTATGAAAACATCATAAAATACAAAAAATAAGAAGCATGATTAATACAAGGCATGAGCAAAAAGGGGCACTGGTGTGTTATCAAAGAAAGAGGCCCAGAAGCAAGAAGGAGAATGCAAGTATATGTTTAGAAACAGGAATCCAGAAAGAGATTATAACTTGCCTATTTGATACCAAAATCAGGTAAACCATCACCAGAAAAGAATAGTAGCGAACCAAATTCAGCAACATATCAAAGGAATTACATGCCAGGAATCTCACCAAGTGGAATTTATTCCATCTGAAAATCAATGAATGTAATAAACCATATCGATGGATTGAAAAACAAAAACCACATGATCATCTCAATAGGAGCAGAAAAAGCATATGACAAAATCCAAAACCCCTTCTTGGGGGAGGGGGTAATGAGGATTTTATTGTTTAACAGGCGCAGAATTTCTGTTCAGGATGATGAAGAAGTTCTGGAAGCAATAAGTGGTAATGGCTGTACAATACTGTGTGTTCTTTATGCAACTGAATTTCACACTTAAAAATAGTTGAAATGATATATTTTATGTCATATATATTTTACCACAATAAAATAGAAAACACCCCTCATGATAAAAGCAGTCAATAAACTAGGAATAGGAGGAAATTTCCTCAACCTCATAAAACTGATCAAATCTAAGCTACAAAAATCCCACAGCTAACATCATATATAATGGTGAAAGACAGAATGCTTTCTCCCTAAGATCAGGAACAAGACAAAGATGTCCACTGTAGTCACTTCTATATAAACACTGTACTGAGTGAAGGTTCTAGTGAGGGCAAAAAAATGAAATAAAAGGTATCCATATAGGAAAGGAAGAAGTAAAACTACCTCTGTTTATAAAAATCTAAGTCCATGTGCCTGATGGCTTCTCAGCTGCAGTCCTAGGCCATATATACCTTTTCAATAAATATCTTTTGTCTAGAAGCAGCATAAGTGAGTCCGTTCCTTTCAAAAAGAGACCAACAAGAACGAAAGTCTTGTGCAGAGCCTGCCTTGTAAACTGGATCAGTCTGAGAGAATTTCCCATCCTAATTTACTATCTTCAACTTTTACTTACTATTGAGAAGTGATCTGGACATTTGGAAGAACCTGATTAACCACATGTACTACTATTACGAAAACCTTTCTACGACATTCCTTAATGACACTAGTGAATAAAAACAAATGTAAATCTGTAATCCACAGGTGTCAATATATAATTGCCCAACTATTTGTTAATCACGAGAATTGCACAATAAAATGTAGATGCAACATAAATATACAAAAATAAAATTAATTTTCACCAAGCCACAAAATCCTGATTCTTACCATATAAGGATCCACAGAAAGATAAGGAGTTCTGACTTGTCCTTGTCCTTTATTGATATTATCTGGTAGATTTACTTCTTCTACTTGGAAATTCTCTGCCACTGGATTACTATTTTTTCCTAAAATATTAGATAAAAATATAAAATCAAAAACTCACTTTCCTATGTAATTATTTATTATTCTTTAAAAGGTCTCTCTAGAATTCAGAGCACTCTCTTTTAATATAGGCATGAATAAATCTATATTGTTTTGTAATTTCTCTGTAACGCAGCATAAATTTTTCAAATAATTTTAATTACTCTTGATTTTCTCCAAGAAGATCCTTTAGAATATTGCTGTCGACTTCAAAATATCTTTTTAAAGATGACTACAGGTAAATCACTCTTCTGTTCTAAAATTTAGGAGGATTTCAGAAAGCCAAAAATTATAGCCAATTTTTTTTAAACTATGAAAATTAAAACTTACAAGCAGAAATATCACATCAGCCAAAGAAAATAGGTAAACATTCCTTCCTCATTTCAAGAAGAAAACAAAAATTTAATGAATGCAATATTTTAAAAAGTCTTGAAAATTAGAAAATTTGAAATATGAAAAGAAAAATCTGTAAGCAGCAAACATCATCACTAAAAGTATACTCTTATTTAGTTATGTTGAACATAAGCAAACTTTCTATTCTTTAAATCATCCCATTTCTTAGATGGGAATAGAATGTAAAGATTTTAATCTAACTGCTCACTTTACTAAACGAAGGTCAGAAAAAGTTAAGTGACTTCCCCAGGCCACTAGATAGGCAGCAAAACTAAGGCAGTATAGGCCCAAATCTCTCAGTTTGCTTCCATGCTTGTTTCTATGACTCAGGTTGGATGTGAGCACAGACATAGACCAGTGCTCTTCACTTAAAACAGAAAAGCAAATTTTAAGAATCAATGATACATACTATAAAGAAAATACGAAAGCCACATATATTTATATATTTATAATTCAAATATTGTAAATCTAAAATACCTTATTTTTCCAACAAATGGGCTCAAGAACTTATCACTTGAAAAACTCAGTATTACATTGTTAAAGAATTTCTTCTAATATCTCTGCTAGTGTTAATATCTTCCTACCTCAACTTACCACACTGACATCATATGAATACTTTTGTTCTTCTTATTTGCATTAATAATAATCAAAGACCACAACTGTTCATTCATCACAGATAAATACATACCAGGTCGAGAATTCAATGTCATTCTTTGTACAATCGCCGTCTTGTTTGCACAGAGATCTCACCAGATTTCTGTATAAATTCCTACAGATAGAAAATATTTTTAATCACAAGAAAGTTTTGAAATAAAAAATTTAGAAATAAAAAAAAGAAGCACATTTGTGTTTCTGAACCAGGAGAAGAAAAATCAGGATTCAAAAATTTAGGATTAAAAAAATATACAGTCTCCTGTCAGTTTGCCTCCTAAAACAAATATATTAAGAAAAACTAAATTCATTGAGGACTGAGTGGGGCAAAATGTTTCTGGCCTCAGAATTCAAGCACATTCATCTTCATACCATTATTATTAAGCCTCCTACTGTGGCTTGATTTCAAAAAAAAAAAAAAAGATATATTTTGCCAGAGCTTGCTAGTAGCAAAATAAAAACAATGAGTAACCAAATTGTCAAAAATTGTTACTCACTTATCAAAATGGAAATTTCTTAATAGTTTTGCTTATTACAAAATATATCAAAGTATATTTGCTTATTACAAAATATATCAAAAACATTTTCAAATCCTCACCTTATAGGAAATTCTGTAATACAGAATGGCCAAATAAATAAGTAAAGGATCCGTTTATTCTGGGTTTACAATCTGAGTTACTGAAAGAAGCAAAATGAAGGTCCAGTGCTGGCACTATCTATCTAACTTGGGGGAAATAGCCTTGCTTACTTTATCCATCAGTAAAAATGGGAACAAACCTTTAGTGTTACGATGTTACACTGTTGTGAGTGCTATGAAAAATATATATTCATTTGATACTTAATAATATTTAATATATTATTTATATATTATACTTTATAGTGTTTGATATATATAAATATTTATTAATATTTAATAGTAATTTAATCTCCTAACAATCCTATTATTATTATCCCCATTTAATAATAAGCTTTAACAGGTTTAAGCACTTTCCCAAGGTGACAGAACTGAGATTCAAACCCAAGCTGTCTGACATTCCAGAATCAATCTCAACTACCACATAAAAATTTCCATCCTACATGTTTAAGTTATTTGATTTTTAGGATACTAAGCAAATATTCCCTTTTTAAAATTAATATATTAACCACTCCTGTCTTTTCTCATTAGATATTGAGTTTTCTAGCCTTTGTTACCTAGCAACATTGAGAAGCCCAAAGGAAAACAATTAGGTCAATCTCTTTTTTACAACAGTGCAACAACTTAGCTCCTAGCTTCATTTCTAAATGTAAGGATTTTATACAGCAGCATACTGATACGTTTGACAAGCATCTGTAAATCCATTCCATGTGATACTTAATAATCCCTTGCCTTATATCACTGGCTAATTTCATTTATACATGACTCTAGTTCTCATCTATTTTCTAAATTTGCAAGATCCTTGAGTTTCTTCATATTTTTCTGTATCCTATAGAGTGCCTGGTTTATATAGACCTTAGATTTACATATAACCCCAAAACTGTTAAATAATCATCATGGGATATTTTCCAAATCTTGTTTAAAATACTATTTATATAATTTACAGAGAACTTTCACACAAATTACATTACTTATTCCTTTTTAATAAAGTGATATAGGTAAATATGCTACCATTCTCATTTTACAGAGGAAGTTGAGGTACGGTTTAAACCCAGGATCACAGAGCAGGTAAGCAGAGGAGTTAGGACTGAAACATAAAACTCATCCCAGATCTCACATGTCCTCACTCTCTCCACTATTTCCCTACACTCTCCTCCAAACAGGGTTTTTACATATACAGCCATACAGTGATGCCCAACTCTCCTGTAGGTACCCTTTCTTAGAGGAGAATTCTGCTCCTAATTAAGAAGTAAACATCTGATGTTAGTGACAGTCTGTAATAAAATAAAATGAAGAACATGGACATATATCCTACTTGCTTCCTTTTTGTAAGGTATATATTTATAATCTCAATGATTTTTATATTAATGGCTAGTTGCCCTCAGTATCTATTCTCTCCTTATAGACACGATGTTACCCAGCTAAAAGACTGCATTTCTCAGCTTCCCCTTAAAACAAATCCCAGACATCTTATGTCAAGTAAAAGTCTCTCAATTATGCATCTCTGATAACAGATTGTTTTAAACATAAACTGCTATGCCATTAACCTAACAGAATTAATAGCACAGGTAATTCCTTAACATTGTCTAATATTTAGTGCATATTCCAATTTCCTGATTGTCTCGAAGATATCTTTTTACAGTTGTTTCATTAGAACCAAAATTCAAGGTCCACATACTACATTTTGAGTCTTTCCTCCTTTTTTATTTCATGCCATTGATTGTTGAAGAAACACTTGTTTCTTCATTTCTTTGTCTTTAGAATGTGCTTCGCCTCCTCATGGTGTCATTTATCTCATTCTTTCTCTCCCCTTACCTTTAACTGGTGATTAGATTTAGAGATATGATTAGATGCAGGTTCAATTGTTTAGACAAAAACGTTCTGTGTGCATCCTATTTCATCACATCAAGAAGTCCATAATGTCCTGTAAAGCTACATATATTCAATATTTCTATTAAATCACACTGTGTATAAATTATGTAAGAATTAAAAAGCAAAGATTTCCAAATTGATGCTGGGTCCAAAGAGAACTGCATTTAAGTGGTTATTAAAGTACCGTGACAGCTAAATTTTCAATCAAAGGAGTCTTTCCAAATCAATTCTCCTATTTGCTCTCTTCCCCAATTACTTTCAATGTATGCTTTAAAATATCATATCGCTGATTTGTCCAAATACTGCTTATCAGCATGAAAAGTATACCTTTAAAGTTCCCTTCCTCTATATCAAATTAGAAAGTTTTTAAGTGTCAAATACTGAAATTAACTAATGTAGGATAATCACACAATATCCTGCAATAGCACAGCAAACAAGTTTAATATATAAAAAACTTGACTTAGTTACAAAATTAAAATTAAAACTATGGCAAACCAAGTTCTAGATATGAAAGGAAGGGTGGTGGTGGTGGTAAATTTACCCGAAATGTGTGCGGGGGGGAAGGCGGTTACTGACCAACATTAAGCAAACCATATTTGCCTGGTATGATATTAAGTGGGTTCCTAATTAGCACTCATATTCCAAAATAATACCAGATCAATATGTTGTGTGAGCGTCTATCTTGCAGCCTGGTATAAGAGAAAGGGCACTGAACTAGGAAGAGCAGAGCACAAGTCCTGGTTCTAATCAGGTGGGGTCTTGTTCTCTGTCTCTTTCCTGAATATTCCCAAGTGCCAGGAACTAGGCTAATGACTTTATAGTCATTATTGCATTTAGCCCCTCCACCCAAACGCCCTTTAAGGCTGATACTGCCAGCGTCCACATTCTATAGATGAGGAAAGGGAGGCACAGAGAGGTTGGATAACTTGCCCATGGTTGCACAACTGGTAATAAACACCGGTACCCATACTCGAACATTATATTTACATAATATGAACTTCCTAACAGCTTTTAATAAAACATTTCTCTATCCTGATCTCATCCAATTATTCTGCCACAAATGACTCCGTTGACCACTGCCATCTTATAAAACGTGCAAATCTCTGGTACTTTCTCCATTCTTTCTGGGCAGCCACTCTTCTCTGCGTCTTCTGGTTTCCTGTTTTCCTCTGCCCAAGTCTAATACGTGGGGACTCCTGCATGATTCTTTCCTTCCAGTGACCTCACCTTCTTCTATGGCTCCCACTACCACCCACTCATTTGGCAATTACTACCAATCTGCATCTGCAGCCTAGATTTTCAAGCTGACTTCGCAGATTGTAAACGCCAAGAAGCTAGGGATTTATATCTAACTGGCTCATGGTTGGTGTTCAAAAAGTATATGTTCAATGAACTCCCCAGGGGCACCTTATACGCAAGCATGTCCAATTTCTTACTCTCAGAGAGAAGGGGCTGCTTCTGTTGCTTCTCCAGCGTTCCCTATTCCAACGTCCTAGGTATAACGCCAGCAGCTCCAGGAGGAAGCCTGGAGATCACCCTGGTTCCTAGGGCGTCCTTCACCCGCAAGGCCCGACACAACTGCGGGTTCCTCTACCCCGACGTCGGGGTGGTAGGCCGAGTATCCTCACTCATCGCCGCTGAGCTGGAATGAAATACCGCGCGATATGCTGGGCTGCGAGGGGCATCGCTGCGCGACCTCGTTCCTCCGACTGCAGTTCCCCGGCGCTCAGCTAGACCTGTGCTCCTCGCCCCCTCCTTTCCCAGGGGCGGGCTTTTGAAGTTTATGCAAGTTTCAGTGAGAAGGCGGCAAGCTGCAGAGCCTTAAAGAAGATAGTCACGTATCTGGGCAAAGTGTATTATTGTCTTACCCAGGGCTGGTGCCCTGCGGCCTTCCCTACTGCCTGACCTCAAAAGCAAATGGTCCAACCTTGACCAGTGAGTTCACTTTTAGCAGTCCTTGAAGCAATTTTATTCGGTTTATGGACTTCTCCTGAGCCTTGGACTGGAAAATTGCAGCGCGAGAGGAGCTGTCAAGGCTACCCCTCGTTTTGTGGATGGGGAAACTGAGACTAGGGGAGCCCATATGTTTGGACCACCTCCGTTTCATCTGGTTGGGGCCGTGCTGAAATTAAAACCGGCTCTCCGCACTGCTGGCCCAGAGCCCTTTCCTGGTTCTTTCTGGCAGGGCTGTCTTTTCTTTCACAAAGAATCCGGAATTCTTCAAGGAAGGGTTATTTAATGTGGTCAGATTGCTCAATTTTATTAATAATTAATTGCTTTCTTTTGTGCTGAACTGGGTTGAGCAAGGCCTATTCCTAGGACAGCCTTGGATCCCCAGGAACCCTAAGGAAACCATCCTGTTTAGGCAGGTGAAAGAATTAATTTTTACATTGTGTTCATGTCAGAGCTAAGAGCTCAGCACAAATCATGGTATTCAGTAGCCGAAAGATAAGTAGAATGGTGATCAAGGGGGTAAGAATCATTAAACAGGCTGGAGTGCCTAGCAACTTCACGTCTTAAATTTTTACTTCTTTGAGAAAGCTTCAGGAAAGAACTAAAAGGACTTACAAATTTCTATAGGCTGGAGCTTATCTCTTTTATCAGTCCTGTGCAAGCAGACCTTCAATAACCTTTTATAATAACTTGAGCCAACTGATGAAAAAAATGATCAAACAGGCTAAAAATAATAGCATAAAATAAAGGTAGTCTAGACTTTGATCCCAAAAGAAATAGTCTTTTAAAGTAGAAAAGAAACTGCAATATTAAATTAGTTTTGACTCTTGATTTCAGAGCCTGAAATCTCCTTGTATATCAAGTGTGATTTTTCTCCCCAGAATGAGTTCTCAATCCAAAATATTCAAGGAATGAGCGTCTTAATTGTAACCTCACAAGAGGAAAGAAACTTATCCAGAATTACCTAGCTAAATCTCTCCCAGATTCCTGAATCTCAGAAGAAATTATGTGAGCTAATTAATTGTTGTTCAAAGCTGCTAAATTTTGGGATAGTGGTTTCTGCAGCAGCAATATACAACTAATATGAATACTGAAAGAGAATTAGGGCTCCTTGGAGAAATGGCTGATTCCAGTGATGGGGGAGGGTAAGACCCAGATGAGACTGGAACATCTTTTTTTGCTAGAAATTCTGGAAGTTTTCCCAAAAAATAATGAGGCATATCACAGAGACACAGAAGTCAGCTTGAAGGGTATCCTACTGGCTAAATCTGGAACAACTTCAGCAGCAAAATAATTGTATGATAATGATTTATAAACACTGTAAAAATAGAAATTCATGAATCTATGCCAATAAGAAACAGATAGAATGGAAGGTTCTTGCTTACAGTTGAACAATGTAGGTTTGAACTGTGTGGGTGGATTGAAAAAAATATATGCCTGTAAGTGGGCCCATGCAATTCAAACCCACATTGTTCAACAGTTACCTGTATATTTGATTTAAGCTTCATGCTCTCTATGTCACCTAACACCTTCTTTGTTAAAGAAGAAAAGAAATTTTTGAATTTCCTCTTAAACCGGATTCAACCAAGAATACAAGGGCTTTTATGCCAAGAAAGAACCATCTTGCGGCAGTGATAAATGTCAAATGTGCTCAAACATCGTAAACCAGTAAGTCTTTCTTTCTTTCTCGATAGGTCTGTGTATGTTTAAAGGAACATATGCAAAATTCAAGCTGTCTTCAAGTATGTCTCCAGTTTTATTTTCTGCAGGGCCTTCTTTGGTCTTCTTTGCACGTATGTGCAAGGCCAGGCAGGGTCAGCCAGGCATGTGTGAACAGCTTGGGCCCTCTTTGGCCTCCTCTGTACATGTATGCCACCGCTGCCAGGAATATGCCTTCCCCAGCCACAACTGCAGCCACAGGTTAGTAGAGCCCAGTTGTTGGCCTCCTCCTGCTCACCTGTATCGAAGATATCATGTCCACTGATGATGCCTCTGGGCATGGGCATTGTCCACTGTTCTAGAAAAAGTGTCCCCCTTCAACCACAGCAGAAAAGCTGCCGGTCCTCGTGGCTTTCTCCATCCTGGCAGAACCTCTACATAATGAGCTGGGATGATGGTGAGTGGAGGGCACCTCAGATTCCTGCATTCTTACCTGAAGTTCAGCAGTTCTCGAAGCATACATGCTTCTTAGATTGTTGTATGCCTTTGGTCAATTTCTGGAGCACAAAAAATTTATTTATGTTAACTTTGTCCAGCTTTATAGTTGGTTTTTAGGGAAGTGGGTTTTCTAATCTCCTCTCTTGTTCATAACTGGAAATCTGTTTAGTTTATTTTTAAATTCCAAATAATTTTAGAGAAGGACTTGAGATTTTTGTGTACATCAGAAGGCTCAAACAACACATGCTGCACAATACATATGGCAGCTCCTCTCAGCAATAGATCTGGTCGATAGGGATTATTTAGTCCTATTATTTCTCTTCTGCTCTTTTCTTTTTTCTCCTGCATGTTAGATATTCTTTTTAAAAATCTGTTTTTTAAACCTTGATTCCTTGTTTCCTTAGCAACTGGAAAAATAACGAATATCCTTTACTAAACAGGTAATATAAAAGGTTTTCTCTGTGATTAAGGCCATATCTACACGCATAATATGATATGAAAAATTGAAGTACTCAGAGGATTAAATCAGATCTATTTCCGAGCTTCCCACTGTCCAGCCTCTCTCCTCCCAAACTCCACATTTGCCTCTAACATTGTAAACACACTATACATACTTGTTAAATTAATAAACAAGTGAATAGATGCCTATTGTATGCTTAACACCATAGTGGGTGCTACATGGGATATCATTCGTTAATGAGAGTCCCTGACCCACAGAAGTTTACGATCCAGTTGGGAAGACAGTGGCATGACAGCATATGCAGTGTATGATAAGTACTAAAAGGGATACCACTGGCAACAAATGCTTCATTCCCTGAACAAATAATTATTTATTGTCTACTTTATGCAGGCACTGTGGTATACAATGGTGAACAAGACCAGCACAGACCCTCCCTTCTTCAGGCTTCATCTAGAAGGGACTAGGACAAGCGATCAAGCAGTTATAATACTGCATTGCCAGGGCTACAAGAGAGGAAGTACAGGATGTTATGGGGACAGATAGGAGGACAACCTCCCCCTGGGGGAGGGGTAGCTGGAAACATCTCTTGGAGGAAATGCTATTGGAAACTGAAATTGGAAAGATTTTAAACCAAATAGGCCAGGAGTTGGGGTCAGGGGAGCAGAGTGGTGTGCAGATGGGAACCAATTTAGACTGTAGGAACACTGTATATTCAAGTCTGGAGGTAAGAGAAAGCAAAGCATGTTCAGGTAACTAAAAGAAGTTTAGTATGGCTGAGGCAAGGAGTTTGAAGGGGGAGAGTAGAAAGGATTGAGATATAAGTAGTGAAAAGGGACCAACAGATCACCTGGAGCCTTGTTAGCTGTGCGAAGATGTTTCAATTTCATCCCAAGAAAAATGGAGGAACTATTGAAAATGTGTTGTTTTGTTTTAAAGATTTGGGCCTGATTATATTTGATTTGAAAAGAGTCATCTTGGCTGGAATTAGGAGAATGAAAAGAATGAATGTTAAATGGGTGCGACTGGAGGCAGGCAGTCTAAGCAAAAGATAATGGTCACCTAAATAAAGGTAATGGTAGTGGGAATGGAGAGGAAGCATAGACTATGGGCTGTTTAGGCATTAAAATCAACAGGAGTTGACAAAAGATTGAAGTGGAGACAGACAACAGACAGAAGTATATGAGTTTATCTGGAGTCAAAGACTGGCAACTGGACTAAAGATGCAAATTAGAGTCAGGAATAATGGGAAAAGATGAGATTACTCAGAGAATGGAATAGAGAGAAAGACAGAAAGAAAGTCCAACACACAACCCTGAAGAGAAGACTGTGAAGAAGCAGAGAGAAAACAGCCTGAGAGGTAGAAGAAAAACCAAGGTAGCAGAATGTCATGAAGACCAAGGGAAGAGAGTGCTTCAAACACAGGGGCAAAGTCCACAGTGTTCCAGGCTGCAAAAAGGCCAAGGAAATGAGAACTGAGTTGTGACTTTGAGATCTGAAGGGTAGCAGAGCATGCTACCCCAAAATGACTGTAGGAGTTCAGGACACGCTACTTCGAAATATGCTGCTATGGTATATTGATTATTTTGTGCTGTAGATACTTGAAAACCAATAAATAGCGGGAGAGGCTTTCTCTGAACTCCCCTCATCTGCCTAAAGACAGATCCTCCAAAAGGAACTCAATTATTATACATTTTCTCCCCAGGAGTTTCATCAACCAGGGAAGATTGGCTCATCACAGGAGAGGAGACAAACTTTGTCGCAAACTATCATACCTCCCGTACATTCTTCTAAAGGCCCATCCATCTTTCCTAAAAATCATTTACTCTCCCCAAGAGGCCTACATCCCTCGTCTTCTTTCCCTATTAAAATGGTATTTAAACCTGAATTCTAAACCACCTCAAGGAGTTACTCAGTTTTTCTGGCATATGTACCTGAGTTACACATGATAATAAACTTGTTTGTTTTTCTCGTTAATCTGTCTTTGATTACAGAGGTCTCAGCTAAGAGCTCTGAAGAGTAGAAGGAAAATTATTTAGCCACAGGGAATTCATTGGTGATTTTGGTGAGAACATTTCAATGGCATGTGAATGGTGATTGCAATAATGTAAATGTGGTAAAAATGACACCACTATTTTTTGACATTTATTTTGTTATTACCAGAGATAAATGCATTTGTTGCCTTCTGTTGTAAATAAGTATATTATTTCCCCATTTAACAATTATTTTCATATTCCTCTCCTTCTTAGACTTGAACTTCTCAAACCTAGGATTGTATCTTATTCATTTTCAGAGCTCCAGTGGCTAACACAGTCTTTGGCATATATAAATTGTGCAACATATATTTATGATTTAATGGGAGGACTAGGGGCTTTGTTTTTCAGTTCAAGTTGTCTGCAGTACCTCAGTCAAAGCTCTAAGCTCTGTGGTCAGAGTTTGAGGCATTAGATATGCAGTTGAGGATAGGAGCTGAAACCAGGAATTCAGAATTTGCATCCTCTCTATGAGTTCTCATATGTCTCCGGACCAGTCACAGAGAGTCTTAATTTTCTCATTTATGAAGTGACTACCTTGATATTAGGAAAAAATTTGTAATCCTCATAACGTGAGACCCATAACTGAAAGACCATACTATTATCATGGCCCATTTCATTTTATCTGGATGTTTTCTTAACTGGATTGGTTTTCCATTTTGACATAAATTAGTATGCAATGCTGTTGTTAAATTGAGTGTTGATTTTCACTCCCTAGAGAGTTTTCTCCTTCAGGAATGGAAAAACGAAGCATACATTATTGCAGTAATAACACCCTTACTTGTGATCTTGTCATTTCACAAGAGCCTTAAAACAAGAGTTCGGCTGAATTATTGCCTAAAGGAGTCTTTCAGAGAAAAGGCATGTGCTGTAGGAACATTCCGAAATGCTGTTATTTGTTTTGTTTTGTTTTTCCTTTTCTATTTCCACATTCTAACTGTGAAAAGCCAGGAGAAGATAATACCCAGCATTATATAGCCTTAAACACTTCTTTTAAATAATTCTTTTTTCTCCCGCAGCTGCTCCAGCAGTCCTGTGAGGCCCCTCTCGTGGACTCTCTGGTACTCCCTAATACCTGGCCCCAGCGACTCCTCCTTGCCTTGTCAGCCACTGAAGAAATAGCAGGCAAGAGCTTGTGGTTTAAGAGCTACCAATCCAAACCTCAGCATGCACTCTCATCAGAACCAGACTCAGTGGTGATGCAATCAACACCCGATCTCAGCATTTATCATGGCAAGAGATAGTTCCATAAAAGATGTGCGAGTGTAAAGATGAAGCAGAAGTAAAAGTAGTTGAAGAGTATATTTAAGTTACCGCTCAGATGTCTTTCTCTTCAGTATGATGCCTGTGTTCACAGGAAGAAAAGTAACTGGAACCAGGAGATGCTCGCTCGTGTGCGCGTGAACAGCACATGGGTCACATGAGCAGCAAACTCGGGTTTTAATCAGTTATCCATTCACAACTGTAGCCATTGTCCATTTTTTTCTGAGGTCACTAATGAACATTGTTATAAATATACCTCCTTTAGTTGATTTCACCATTTCATCAATCTGAACACAAAATCCATAAAACCGGAAGAATGATGATCTCTTCTGACAGCACACCATCTCTGAGACGATGTGCTGGGGCATGTGGGAGGTGGAAAGGCAGGGGGAAGGGGGGTGTATAATTAAATCAGGAATGAAAATAAACTGAAAGGGGTGTCAAGTGCAACTAGTCTAAAACACAATGTGCAATGAAATCCTTGACAACGGTATGAAATTACTCTCAGGGAGAACATTCAATTAAGACACTATTTTCAGAAACTAGTTAGAAAAGGGTTGCTAAGCTGCAGACTGCTGCATATCATCCTGAGAAACCGCTAAAGACAAATACCTAGTAAAAGTAGCTAGGCAAACATATATGAATAAAGACGTAAGCATTTGTTGTGTTTTGGGAGTTATATTGTTTTGAGTAAATTCTTAAGAATTTTTATATTTAAGGCTCAGCCAGAAGAAACTCTTGGTTAAATAGCTCTTTAGGTGACAGTCATTTCAGTAGGTGGTGTAGTCATCCAACATTGTCCTCTGTGCCCCGCGATGCACACAGTGCTACAGTTGCTGAGGTCTCTGTTTTAGAGGCCTGTGTACATACAGTCTCCATGTACCACGTGTGTATATGCATACAGTGCATCACCTCTGATGGTAAAGAAGAGCATAAGGCCCAGCTCATTGCATGTCGGCATCACCAGAACACCTGGAAGCTTGCTGTTGTTTTTCCTGGAGGCCTCCCCAGGCCAACTTTAATTCTGAATCTTTAGTTTAGACCCAAAGGCCTGCCTAGACTTATCTTAAATTCTGCTAAAGTTGGTGTATCCCAGGCACGAGAATCAGGTATCCAGGTGGCCATGCTTATGAGACCCACTGGGATGTGTTTATCCTTTAATTGATCTTTTTTTCTCTATGTCTCTGTCACTTGTAATCTGCAAGTGTGATTCATTTAGCAGATTTCGCCTCTGTTGAGCCCTGAGTTGTGGCTGTATTTTCTTTGCCAGGGAATATAAACCAAAGTGATCAGCAGTTCTCCTAGCATAGGCATTGAGGCAGGAAGCTTTGCCAGGCCCACAGAAACCAAGAACACTGCTAGGGGTAACAAGATGCATTATTTCCTCCACAGCATGGTCCTCTCCACCCCTCAGGGGATCCAGAGGTCTACTGACTGCAGGCCTCACACTGGTGCCACTCTCTCCCCAGCACATTGCCTCAGCACAACTAGGAGAAGCAGAGAAGCATCCCAGGCAGCAGGTAAGGCAGAGAGGGTGGTGACAGCCAAAGGGGGATGCTGACTTCCAGCTGCAACTACTATTAGCACTTACTGTCTTCGTCTATTAGCACTTACTGTCTTCGTCCAGACACAGAGGTAGAGCCACCACAGCTCCAGGTGTCTGGGTAGTATTTTAAAAGATTAATTTATGTTTTTATCCTCCCTGTATGTTCTCTTTCCCATGAAGCGGGGAGCTTTATGCTTTATTGCCTTAGGTATATGAAAGGACAGACAGCAGAGTCTTTTGATTCCTGTTTACCAAGCCCTTTGGAGGATGGAGAAGGTTTGTGGTGGGAGTAGAAGGAAAAGGGAAGGAAAAGGTTCAGGAGTTCTACAGTAGAATGTCTTTTTAAAAAGTTGAAGGGAACAGATTCTCTTCAGTCTCGGCTTCCTGGCAGGGCCCCAGGGAGGTGGCAAAACCCCAGAAAGGAAAGGTACTAGGGCCATCAGCCTTGCAAACAAGCTCCATGTCCCAAGTGGTGCATGAAAGCAAAGGTGTCACTGGACCTGAAGGGGCTCCTGGCAAAGACACAACGTCTGTCTCAATGTTAACCTTTAACAGTCACAGATGACCCAGAAGGGCACCTCTGACAGGGAAATGGGTAAGATAGTGCAGTCTTCATCTGATCCCGAGTGGGAAACACCAGGAGTGACCGAAGTTAAACATTTTGCCTGTCTGTTGAAATGGGGCTCGGAGGCAGAAACTCAATTCATGCGAAAAACAAAGAAAGTGCTGTTCAGACTCTGCGGACTGAGAATCGTACTGTCCGAACATTCATCGAGAGGATTGTGGAGGGTTTTGTACTGTGTAGACATAGCTCAGCTGGAGCTACATTTTCCAGAATTTCCCTCCCTTTATTGTACACATGAGGCTTGGCCACAAGAGAAAAATCGCGTGAGATTTGGAAGGCAGAAGTGAAGCGGCAGCACTGATGCTCTGGAGGTCGGTTTCGGGCCCTGGGTGCCACTGTGCTCACACATGTCATTGCTGACCTCCTGATCACCTCCCTGGTGTGGGCCAGCTGCTGGCCCCACAATTCCTCTGGTTCCCAGTGCTGTTTCCTTGCTTCCTGGGATGCTTCCCAGGTTTCTGAGAAAACCCAAACTAAGCCAGACCTCACTGGATGGCACAACAAACTGAATCTGATAAGATTCGATGTAAAGATCTGCTCTAAGGTTTTGAAAACCATCTACACGTATACAAGGGAGATACTCACATTGTCTAATCTGGTTCAATGTGGGCACTACCAGAGCAGCTGCAGGTCCCAGAGTTGGAGCAAGCTTCTGGTTGTGTCTGTGGGAAGTCCAGGGGGTCCCAAAGTCCCGGGTTTCCAATAATTTTATATCCTGTACAGCCATACTGGTAGAACACGCATTTTGTGTACAGGATGCCACTGGTGCAGATAAAGAGAAGCACGTGAGTATGACCCAGATATAGCTGAGCCCCCATTTCCTTCCTTAGGGGCTACCTTAGCACTGCATAAGTCCAACTTCAGGCAGCCTTAATAGTGACAAAGTCTTTCCTACAAATCTCTCCAAAAGATCAGTTAAGGAATTACACTATCTGACAGATAGCAAGTTCTTTGGCCTCAAAGTTCCACTCTTAATGCAGTTGCTTAAATCTTCAGTTCTCCAGAGGTTCCAGCCTGCAGTGGACTCTCTCCCACCATCTGCACTATTCCCCAGTCGGCACCGGCCCATAACCCATGGGATTTCCATGTCACACAAAAGTTGTCCTCAAGAGGTTGAAGATAGAGAAGGGATAAGACTGGGGAGAGGGGTGTGGAAAGACTGGCTAATTATACTTCAAAAATTTTTTGTTCCTATCACATGTGAATTTTAATTCTTTAAATTGATTCAAAATTCAGGATCCACCACACCCTCCTCACCAGACAGTCAAGCCTTCTTGTAGAGAAAATTAGTATAGAATAACGGAACATCTAGGACACAATTACCTCTCACTTCCAAAGGAAGCCAGTCTCTATTGTAAGGGAGGGTTGCTAATGACCTCTAGTAACCTTCTTAAAGTTGGCCTCAACCACCAATGCTGGTAGTGAGGCCTATTTCTCTTGGCAAGATGTGAACTTCTTCCTGCCCTGGCACAGTCATGCTCCCAGTTCTCAGGTAGCACCTGCTTTTGTCCAGACACTAAAATCCAGGCTACTACAAAGGGCTTCAGAAATTGGCCAACCTCTAAATCCTTCCCCATTTTACTCTTTTCTGCTCTGATGTATGAAGTAAAAGTCTGTACAGTGAGACAGTGCCAAAACTCCATTTTCTCTGCTAATGGAAGAGAGTAGGAGGGAGGAAAACACAAAACAGGCTCTATCTCCACAGGGCTCCCATTGTCATTCTCACGGGGGCTCCCTTACTTCCTGGGCAGTTTGCCTCTGGAGGGGACAGTAGAGCCTCAGCGTTGCAGGCCAGGAACTCCGGTTTGTGACAGAAAGAGCAGCGGTTGCTCATGAAGGCCGAGCAAATTCCCCAAAGCATCCAAGTGGTAAGAAAAGGAATTCAGAGACGGCACACCCTTGCTGCCTCTGGCCCTCCCACGTACAAAATCACAGGCAATGAGCCATAAAATGGGAAAAAAGTATTTTCAACTAGCAAAGCCCTAATATCTAAAATATATACATACTCTAATAAACCAATAAGAAAGACAATGACCCATTAGAAAAATATGGGGAAAAGAGTTGAAAAGGCGTTTCACAAAAGATAGAAAATACATTAAAAAGGTGCTCAACTTCATTAATTACTAGAATAATGCAACTTAAAACAATAATGAGATACCTATATGCATCTTACAAAAGAAGAAAAGATTTAGAAATCTGACAGTATCAAATGACAGTGAGGATTAAAAAAAAAAACAGTGGGAACTCTTATACACTGCAGGTGAGAGAATAAATTGGTTCAATTATTTTGGAAAACTGTTTGGCAGTTGAATATTCACAAATGTTATGCGTAGAGCTTTTTGCCACCTGTCCCAAACTTGACCACTTCTCCTCCAGGTCTCCTAGAACCTGGTCTGGATTAGCTATACCAAGAAATGAGGTCTGGTTCGAGGGGCTGACTTTCCTCCCTCCCTTCCTCCCCACCTTTCTTCTTTCCTTCCTTTCTAGTTTTTCAAAAGAGTGAGATAAAACACACGTATATATAAACGCATAGAACATATTCAAACAGTTTAACAAATAATTGCAAAGCAACTGTCTACGTAACCAATACGCAGATGAAGAAATAGTAATTATCAGCATCCAAAGAGTCTTCTCTGTGTGTCCTGAGTGATCACAGCCCCCCACCTTCCCCATTAGAATTGACTTCTATTATCCCGACATTCATGATACTAATTTCTTTCTTATTCTTTACAATTTTACTAACTACCTTTGAACTTTATGTGTATAGATTCCCACTGATTACATTCTGCTTTTATCAACATTCTTTTCCTCAGCATCGTGTTCGTGAGATTCAAACACATGGCTGTAGTTGACTTACATCACTTACATGGTTTACGTCACTATTTTCATTGCTGTATTATATTCCATTGTATAAATATATACACTACAATGCATTTTTCCATTCCATTCTTGATGGATAGAGTTATTTCCAGTTTGAGCTTATTATGTGCAATGCTGCCAAGAACATTCTTGCACATAAATCCTGGTGCACATGTGCAAGAGTTTTTCCAGGGTGATGACGTAGTGTGGTTTCCCTGTAATCCAGGCTTAGTGCATTCATGCTTCTTCCCAGTTTCCTCTTTCAAAACTAGCTCTCAAGAAAGGTCACAAATTCACTCATGCTAAGGTAGGAATGGCTGAGAAGTATTACTACATATCCTCTCCCATATAACTGAGCTAACATCAAATGAATTAATTTCTAAATGTAGAATCTCAGATATCTAGAGGCTAAGGGAGAAATCTATTAGGGTTGGCCCGGAGAAAAAAGTATCGCATAGCAGTAACATGTGAACCAAGAGTGCTAAAAACAAAACAAACAAAACCAAGGCAGAGCAAAAAACAAAACAAAACAAACATGAAAAATATACCCAAGGTGTTATATTTATTGTTATTTTTTTAAATCTTATTTCATACTTTCAATAATCTTGTGAGGGAAAAAAAGAATCATAAAGACTATTCTATTTAAACAGTCAAAAGCCAGACACAAAACATGAAGTCCCTTCTTGAAGGGTCAATCAGCACTTAATAGCTAAGCTAACTGAAATGGCCGGGAAGAAATCCTTACAGGCAGAAAGCCATGCTTGAGGCCCCGCTGCAACAACTGGATAAAGACATCTTCTCCGAGCCAGTTTACTCATCTATGAAACTGATATGATCTTAGTACTTACTTCATGAGGTTGTTGTGAAAGTAAACAGCAGTGCCCGCCACTTAGTAAGTATTCAGTATCATTCTGCTTATTTTTATTTTGGAAGCTGAGCCTGGGTACTTTCTGTGAGACCTGGGTAAGCAACTGATCTGAGTAGGGTTCACTGAAGCTACTGGGGATCGTGGCAGCCTTAAGAGGTAAATGGGGAAGAAGAAAGAAAGCAAAAGTGAAGCCAGAGAGAAAAATGAAAGGGAGATCATCTGCTGGGCAGGAGGAAAGTGCCAACTTTCCAGAGGTGGGAGGCTAAAGGCAAGTCAGAGGGGTGCATGGAGGGCCTGGGGCCAAGGAGGCAGAGTGAGTGCTGTACTAATAGGTCCTGCCTAGGGAGAGGTCTGAGCAGGTCTCACTGAGTCAGGACAGAGAGGTCAGATGTCCTCAATATATAAATAGCAAGGAACAGGAAAAGAAGTATGTTAGCTAACAGTTAGCAGACAAAGGTGTGCACACCCACAGGGCAGCAAAGAGCCCACAGCTCTTGTGCACGCTGATGGCTTCCCAACTCAAGCATTCAGGGAGTCACCCAGCTTTACTGTTTCAAGATTTTCTCCTAACTTGGAAGCTTGTTCAGTCTATTCACAGGCACAGGCACAACAGAAGTGTGTGTGTATGTGTGCACACGTGTGCATACATCACCCCCTCCCAGGGGCAACTCTCAATTAATGAAGCATGAATGTTGATGGATAATGTCTCAGCTTCTCATACTTCAGAGGGACAAATCTAGGTGATTTTCCCATGATTATTCAAAGGGTCTCTAGGGACAGGTGCCAGTTGTCCACAGTGATAACCAGCTCAGTAGTGTATCTTTTACTGGCTTTCCTTTCTCCCCTATATCACTCTCCCCTCCTCCCCATTGTCATCCTGGAAGAGCTTCCCAAATAAACTATTGTCACCAAAGTCTTTGTCTCAGTTCTGCTTTAGGAGGGACCCAAATTAAATTGTATTATCATCCAACACAAATCTGGGAACTGAGATTCCAAAAAAACCCAAAAAATAAACAAAGTAGTGTTGAATGAAAATAGTTAAGAAATAGAATAAGTCTATGGTCCAATATCATTTACATAAATATTCCAGACATATACTACATATTTTTTAAGAAAACTTACAAATCAATTATACCTATCAAACAGATCAGAGTGATTGTCTATGTTGGGCAAGGAGAATGGGGATAAAAGGAATTTTTAAAAGTGTCTTACGTAAACCAGAGATGACTGTATGGGGTATGGACTGAGGAACCGAGAATGATGAACTCAACTTTGTACCAGAGGTCTAAAATAAAAAAAAAAGAAAGAAAGAAAAAGAAAATATTGGGAGACACTATTAAAACTCAATGTAGGAAAGGCCTCTTGAACAAGGTAAAAAAAAAACCAAACACGAACTATACAGTAAAAAAATTTAACTTTGACTACATGCACAAGGAGGTATCAGTAAGAATTTTGACACAGCATTTTAAATAACTCAAAATTGGAAACAATCTAAAAAGTTCGTCTAGAGGGAAATGGCTCATTGTGTCCTGTGGATACTAAATAAAATAGTATTCAGGGATGGAAAAGGGCAGAGCCAAGCTGTATGCACTGCCAAAGGGCAGGGAACGTAAGGAGGCCGTTCTCAAGGTCCTACAGGTCTCACATGTCTCACCTCAGTCCTGACCCTGGACATATTGATAGATGAAAAAAAAGCAAGTCAACGAATAAAATTTATAGTATAAAATGGGGAAGAGTGACACAAAAACGAATCTATGTTTTAATCTGTATCTTTTGCATGAAACATTTACATATGTAAGTGCTTAGAATGAAGTCTAGGACATTTAAAAATAAATGTATGTGTTAAAAAGGGGAAGGGAGCATGAAAGGATTGCTGCATGACTATTTTTCCTTTGGCAAGACCTTCCAGAATAGTTTTGAGCAATAAGGCCAGTTTTTCCAAGTGTCATTGGGTTCATAAGCTCTCATCTTCCGGGGTCATATCCCTGGAGAAACTTCTTGGACTAGAGCCTGCACCTTCCTGAGCTGTCCAGCAGGGGGCAGAAGCACCATGAGGCGGCAGCCCTGGCAAATTGCCCTATGACCTGGAATTTCGGGCTGGGCCTAGCCAGCTTGAGCAGCAGATAATTTGGCCTGCTTCTCCGCTTCTCCACCATTAAAGGCTAATTATTTTTAAGTTTTCTTGCAGACTAGCAGATTCGAATATGTACTCTTGGCTGCATGTTTTAAAAATTCTAAACATGCTTTTGAGTTCAGGACAAGAGAAATATAAGACCTATTTTTTTTTCAAAATGGAATTGGCCCAATTGATTTTTTTATTATGGAAGTAAAATATATTCATTACATTTTTTTTTTAAAGCATAAAGTGGAAAACTTGCAGTTTTATTATATGGAGTAAACACTTTAATGTATCTCTTTTCTAGACTTTTAAAAACATATGTAAATATTTTACCAAAAGGGCCATCGTATTATACAAACCATTTTATAGCTGCTTCTTTTCAACTGGATTGACAAGATCTCACAGGCATTTTTTAAGGACTCAGTATTAAATAAAATTTACATATACTTTATTAACCTAGTTATAGTCTTTAAAAAGCATCCTGATGCTGAGTGAGATGGTCCAAGATGGGTTTCAGTTCTGGTTATTTTGATCTGATCAAGAGGGCCTGGCATTTCTAGAAGAAAATTATCAGCAGAGGAAGTCAAGTTGCCCTGGGGTCTTTTGTACCTTTTATAGGTTTCCCCACACAGTGGCTTCCTGGATGGTGGATGTTATTTCCATTTATTGGATAACATAAGATAATCACAGATAAGCTTCAAAATCTCTCTTGGAAGAGTGACCAAGCTGTCCCTCTGCATATTGTGTGGACTCGCTTACTAGAAAGTAAAGACTTTAGACAGAAAGATTTTAGCAGCTTCTTCCTAGGGAAAGTGGATATCTCATTGTAGAAATTTATAAATGCAGTCCTTGCTAATTACATCATTTGGGGAGGTTTTGTTCCAAAAAGGATAAAGTAGTGGCCTCATATATAAAGATATGACAGTTTTAAACTATCTTTCTTTCTGGAACTATTCTTCCAGTTGTATAAATCTAAAGCCTAGGAAACTACCAGATGAAAAACAGAGTCTGATTTTTTTTAAATGAATTTGTTTCTTGTTTAAGAAGGGATTCAAATAAGTAGAAAGTTGAAGAATTTGCTGACAAATAGAACAAATGTACCATTTGGAGAGGATCAACAAACATGCAAAACCAATGTCCAAGGAAACAAAGACTAATGTTGTCACCAGCTTTCAAAGGCCAACGAATTCAGGATTTAGAGAAAAAATGTGATATCATTTATTTAGAGTATAATGAAGGATTTCCAAACCAAAACATCTTGATAGACAATGGCTGAACTGAATAGTCAAAAGCACTGGAACAATGAGCCACAGATGCAGAAAGGGTCCTGGGTGGTCAGGCACCATAGTGAGGTGACAGCTTGCCAAGCATTGAGGCCACGGGTGAAGAGTTTTGCAGTTAAATTCCTTCTTTCTCGGTATTAAGGTCACAGGAGATTATGTCCTGGTTTAAACTACCAAACTTTAAACCACCTTCAAAGTTATCAATGCCTGGAATATTTCTAGTCTTGGTCTGTGGCAGAGCACAGCCTGATTGGAGTCTGGAAAGCATATTTTATTATATAGTGTGGGGTGTGTGTGTGTGTGTGTGTGTGTGTGTGTGTGTGTATTTTGACATGATGGAAGCCAAAGGTTGTTGAAGGTATAAAGGTCTGTTTCACAGAACAACCTATTATGAACAATTTTATTAAGGAGGTGTCTCATCATAATGTAAAGGCAGCAGATGAATATAATACCAAACAAACCTGCTGTCAAATGCATTTGCCCTTGGGATATGATAGACTAAACATGAAAAGAGAAGATCATGAATCTAAACGTAGGAGCTAAAAACTATAATACTCTTAGAAGAAAACAGAGGAGTAAATCTTTATGATCTTGGATTAGGCAATAGTTTCTTAGATGTCACATCAAAAGCAAAAGTGACAATAGAAAAAATATAAACTGGACATCATCAAAATTCAAACTTTAGCACTTTGAAGAACACTATCAAGAAAATTTAAAAAAAAAAAAGCTACACCTGAAACTAATGTAATATTGAATGTCTACTGTAATTGAATTTTTTTAAAGAAAGTGAAAAAACCCACAGAATAGAAGAAAATATTTGTAAATCATATATTGGATAAGGAACCTGCAGTCAGAATAAATAAAACCTTATAACTCAATAATAAAAAGACAACTCAATTTTTAAAAGGGGCAAAGGAATTGAATAGACATACAAATGGTCAATAAGCACATGAGAAGATATTCAACATCATTAGCCAGCAAAGAAATGCAAATCAAAACCTCAAGGAGATACCACTTTATACCTACCAGGATGGTTAAATTTAAAAGACAGATAATCACAAGTTTTGACAAGGATATGGAGAAATAGGAGCCTCATATATTGCTGGTGGGACTATAAAATGATGTAGTGTCTTTAGAAAATAGTCCAGCAGTTCCTCAAAAAGTTAAATAAAAAGTTACTTTATGATCCAAGAATTCCACTTTTAGGTATATACCCCAAAAAATTTAAAACATGTGTTTACATAAAAACATATATGAATATTCATAGCAGCGTTATTTAAATAGCCAAGAAGTGGAAATAACTCAAATGTGCACCAACTGATAAATGGGTAAATAAAAACATTTCCTTACAATGGAATATTATTCATCCTTAAAGAGGAATGAAATACTGATACATGTTACAACATAGATGAACATGGAAAACGTTATGCTAAGTGAAAGAAGCTAGACACAAAAGGGCACATATTGTATGATTCCATTTATATGACATATCTAGAATAAGCAAATTCTCAGAGACAGAAAGTAGACTAGTGTTTGCCAAGGCCAGGAGGAGTGGGGAATGACGACTGCTGATGACGGTGTGGTTTCTTTTTGAGGGTGATGAAAATGTTCTGGAATTAGGTAGTGGTAATGATTGCACAATTCTGTGAATATGCTAAAACCACCGAACTGCACCCTTTAAAAGGGTAGATTTTATGGTATGTGACTTATATCTCAATTAAACTGTTAAAATAGATGCACAAATAAATTAGGAGAGAAAGAAAGAAAAGAAAGTAAGGGAGGGAGGGAGGAAGGAAGGAAGAAAAGAGGGAAAGATGGAAAGAAGGCCACATACAGCCCGATCCTCTCTCTCTGATGAGAAGGAGCCTGGGGCCCCAGGTAGTGACCTGGCACAAACAGAATTGCCAAGGGAGGAGTAAGGGACAATCGGAAGGAGACGCCCATGGGCAGAAGTGTAACCAACACCTCTCAAGGTGTCCCTTCTCAGTGAGAAAATCCTGGGAGGTGGCAACCCATGGAAGTGGAGGAAACCAGAATTGAGCAAGAGGGGTTGGCAGTAGGTAGGAGGAAGTGCAAGGATATTCCCTCAGTTAAAGAGCACAGATAATTTTATAGCTTCCTAAACCCAGGTATGAGTAGAGAGGGAGGGGTTAAAGGCATCGAGCCAAAATCATATGATTTTTAGGAAGGTTGTCTTGTAGAAGTAGTCATCCACTGTCCCCAAAGTGTTCTGTGACTTTCATTTTATTCAGTAAACTTGTGTGCCTACCAGCTACTAGACTTAGGCAATACATGGAAAGTAAGAGTCAGGAACTTGCTGCCTGGTAAGAAAGATGATAAGTTACTCTATAGTACAATAAGTGTTATCAAGGTGCCAGAGCATAAAGAAGGGTCACCAGATTCAGGCTAGATAGTCAAGGAGGGCTGCCTGGAGGAAGAGGCACTTTGAGAGGCATCCATGTCTTTGAGGAGATGCTGCCGTTTCAGAAAACTTTAGCCTAGGGAAACTGGTTGAATTTCTTCAGGTAATCCAAAGGAGAGCCCATTCCAGGCTCACAAGCCAGCCATCTCTCCTTGTGCTGAGACCTTCATCTTCCATGAGGAAGGACTCTAACGCAGAGAAGAAAACTGTAGTTACGGGTTCTAGTTCTAATCCTGGACTAAGCACTAGATTGCTTTGTAATCTTAGACACCTTAGATCTATTATCCTTGTGAAGAATTTCTTCCCCTAAGAAATTAGAACCACGGTCATTCTTCATGGAGGTGATATAGTTTAGGTCAGTTCTTTCCTTTCATACAGGTGAGTCAGGCCCATGTGCAAATGAAGAAAAAGTCTAGAGTGACCAAATGAAAATCCACTGAAGGAGGAATTGGGGTTGTAGCCAGAGTTCTGTCTCAAGAATGACATCTGTATAATCGTTTAGCCCCACGCTTCCCTCCCAGGGTCTACATGTAGGTGGGTGTCCAGTGGCCTGAGATGGTGATCTCTTCAACATTCAGAAAGCTGGGCAGGGCCTGAGGTGACTAGAGGAGACTTTTTCCCCAGCGCTTTACAGATGCTACCCTTTTCCCTTCTGTTGCCATGATATAAATAAGAAAGGAAGCATTGATCCAGCCCTGGAACTCAAACTCTTTCTTACCAGGAAGGGCCAGATATTGATGAGTAAATGACTTTTTTTTTTTCCCCTAACGATATATCTTTATGATTGTAGAGTTTCTGCTCAGGAAGAAAGGGTAGGAAAATAGTGTCTCCCAGAAAAGAGTTACCCACAGTTAGCATGACTCTTGGGTTAGAGTTCTATAAACAAGCATTCCAGAAAGGTTTTGCCAGTCAGGTCTGGCTAACTCACTGGGAAATTGGGTCAACTGGAGCCTGATGCTTCATATCAACTTTCAGAAGGTAGTGATCGAGCAGATAACAATTTGATTTTCTGGATCAGTTGGGTGACTAGATCCTGTTTTAACCGTAACATGTTCCAAAAATGCTTATTTTGAATTGGATTATGTTCCCCTCAAAAAGAGATGTTGAAATCTTAACCCCAGTATCTCAGAATCTGACCATATTTAGAGATAGGTCATTGCAGATGTGATTAGTTAAGATGAGGTCATACTGGAATAGGAAAGACCCCTAATCCAATATGACTGATGTCCTTGTAAGAAGATGGTCACATGAAGACAGACACACAGGAAGGAGGCCATGAAGATGAAGGCGGAGATAGGAGATTTGCAGCTGCAAGCCAAGCAGTGCCAGCAAACTGCTAGGAGCTAGAAGAGGCAAGGAAGGATTCTCCTCCATGTTCCCTCTCTGCTGACACCTTGAGTTTGGACTTCTAGCCTCCAGAACTCTGAGACAATAAATTTCTACTGTTTTAAGCCACCAGATTTGTGGTACTTGGTTAGAGCAGCCCTAGATAACTAATATAGCCTCCAAGGCTGAGGTTTTATCAGTGTGCACAAAAAAATAGTTTGTAGTCTTTATTCAAAGGGCATAATTTTGGCATTTGTTTTCACAATTTTTTTCTGCAGATCTTCTGGGACTCCAATGCTGTTCTTGAGAGTACTGGAGTGTTTGATGAATTCCACTGCTGGCTCTGATACCTCTTACTCCTGTGAAGTAGGCTCAGCTTCCTTAAGAAGCACCTGGAAATGCCATTTCCAGGTCTTAAGTGAGACTGAATGAAAAAATTGGGCTTCTTTTTTCTAGTTTTTACTAGACATTGTACAACTTATACTTCCATATGCATTGATAGTCTTTCTCATTCACTTATTCATTCAACAAACCCTTACTGCCTACCTACTATGTGTCAGTGGTAGATGAGCAGTCATGACTTCTGCCCTCACTGAGCCTCCAGTGTAGGGGCAGCCTCACACTACTCCACCAGAGCTGACACTGTCTCTAAACCTTGCCAGGCCTCCTCACCGAGTAACACCTGCCTAACTTATAGCATAGCCCCAGTGGTGACAAACCTCTACCTTTGCAGGAGGAGATGAGTCTTTGAGTCACCCAGAGTTCTTCACAGCCATGTCTGGGGAATGAGGTGTATGATTAAGCTGAAAAAAAAAACTCTAGATCTTCGTTTTTCTCCTAAAAACCTTAGGAAAAAAACAAAATATTTTAATAGTAATATCAATGGGATACTTTCATAATTCATAAAGTGATGATGTGGAAAACCAATGTTATTCAGATTATTTTTTAAATGTCTTATTACATCACGGTTATATAAAGAGACACTTTTAACTCAAGCCCAAGGTCCTCGCTCAGTGGCCTCTCCCTCATCTTTTTTCTTGTCTTTCCTTTGCTCTAGACAGAAGAGCAGGTGAAGGAGCAACATTTTTATTTCCTCTTCTTTCTCTTGATCTCGCTCTTGAGTAAATAGATGGTGACTGGTACAGGGCTCAGATCTTTCAAAATAGCCAGTGCTTCCCAGAGCAAGGCTCTCGATTGACCTCATTATTCTTCCTGACTTGTCCAGGGATCTTCTTCCAAAATCATCATCTAAGTGTGATGTGAGCCTCATCACAGCTGCCATAACACATCACAAGGCACTCAGAGCTGAAGCTGCAAGTGAAAACAAGAAGCAGGCTAAGCTTTCCGTCACAGGAGGAAATGTCCCAAGATGCCTTGGAGAATGGCTCCCAAGCTTCTGCCTCAGCGAGCTGACCCTTGTTTGGAAGGCTAAAATACTCCTTTATGTGTATGGAAATGGCAAAGGTTAAATTCAGTGTTTCATGAGGCAATTCTATATCTAATAACCACATTTTGTTATGTCAGAAGATCATCTCTGCAAAGAGTGAAGGGGAATCCATTCATTCACTCATTCATTCATTCACCAGACAGGTATGAAGTGACAGGCACTTTGACGACCCTTGGGTAATCTAAAGCTAGAAACACAGTCTCTATCCTTGAATGGCTCATCCCGGGGAGAGAGATATAAACTGAATCTGATACGATATGGCCTGAATGTAACCCAAGACTTCTTAAGCCACTCTGCTACACCCTGGAGACCTACCCCAGCATCCAAATCACCCTGCTCCCAAGGCATTCCATGGGATGACAGAGAAGAGGAATCCACCACTCATCGCCAACAAAACTTCCCGATCAACCCTTTTGTAAAACATCTCTGCTCCTTTCCCAAACTGCCTGTCACCTCATCTCACCCCCAAAGCAGGAGCTCAGCTTTTTCTCTCCTCCCCACATTATCCCGCCACTTGCAACCCAGCTTAGAAAAACAATACTTAATCTCAAGTATCTCCTAAGATTGCTTCTAGGGAGCATCTATTCAATGTGTCTGGTGCTGCTGGGCTGTATCGTACAAGGCAGAGCATGAGACTAGAGAGAAAGCCCGGAGTCAGAGTAATGCGGCCCTCGTGTGCCAGATTATTTTTCGTAGTGGCCACACCTACTCTTGATTTTTTGACTACTTCTAGAGTTGCAAGGCTTGGTAAATAAAAAGACAGGATGTCCATTTAAATTTGAATATCAGATAAATAACAAATAATTTTTAGTCTAAGTACGTATCATGGAAAATGTGGATATATTTATACTAAATATTATTTGCTATTTATTTGAAATTCAACCCTAACTACTTCATAAGAGGTACCGTGTCCATTCATCAAGAGGCGCATATTTTCTCACTATCTTTTTAGGATGTTAGCGACCGATGATGATATTCACAGCCTAGGTATTTCCCTAGAGATTGTAAAATTGTGATATTCTAATTTTATCTTTTTTCTTCATATCTTAGCTGGAATATGTCTATAAAGAGAAACTTTCCCTTATTACCAATTTGGTTTACCACGTCATTTTCATGTAAGAAGGGCAGGATATATGCTTAATTCTTTCTTTTTATTTATGAGTTTTCAGAATAATTGGTTCACTAGTATCCTCTAAAGGTGACAAATGAGTCATGTTTTTTTCCCTTAAAAGTATCATTATGAATTTAGGGATTTTGGCATGTATATCCTTTGATACATTGTTATCATTATTCTTTTAGACTCTGGCCAGTGGGGCCCTCTTGTACTTGGCTTCTGAGTCTTTTGATGCCGCTCTAGTAGTCTTTGTCAGTCTCTTTGCTCCCTGGTATAAAAAGATGTTCTAGATTCATCTTCCACATTTCCAGCCCAGACTTGAAATAAGGCATTTCTCTTAGAAACCCCTTTAGTGAGAAATGATATTTATTTATTTGTTTATTTATTTAATCTTTCAATTATAGTTGACAGTCAATATTATGTTTCAAGTATATAGCATAGTGGTTAGACATTTTTATAACTTACAAAGTGATCCCTCTGATAAGTCTAGTACCCACCTGACACCATACGTAGTGATTACAATATTATTGGCTATATTCCCTTGCTGTGCTTTACATCCACATGACTATTTTGTAACTGCCAGTTTGTACTCCTTAGTCCCTTCAGCTTTTTCATCCAGCTTCTCAACCCTCCTCCCATCTGGCAGCCATCAGTTTGTTCTCTGTACATATGAGTCTGTTTCTGTTTTGTTTATTTTTTCCTTAGATTCCACAAAAAAGTGAAATCATATGGTATTTGTCTTTCTCTGTCTGACTTATTTCACTTAGCACAATGCCCTCTAGGTTCATCTATGTTGTCTCAAATGGTAAGATTTCATTCTTTTTAATGGATGAGTAATATTCCATCGTATATATGTACCACATCTTCTTTGCCCAATCTTCTATTGATGGACACTTAGGTTGCTTCCTTACCTTGGCTATTGTAAATAATGCTGCAATGAACATAGGGATGCATATATCTTTTTGAATTAGTGTTTCGTATTTCTTCAGATAAGTACTCAGAAGTGGAATTGCTGGGTCATAAGGTTGTTCTATTTTTACTTTTTAAAGAACCTCCATACTGTTTCTATAGTGACTGCATCAATTTGCGATCAGTGAGAAATGATATTTAGAGACCACACATTTCTGACTATACTATTTAAAATTATAACAACCGCCTAGAACAAACACATATACATATGCTCCCGGAGATCCCCTTACCCTGATCTATTTTATTTCATACCAGCTATCATCTTCTAACATATCAACGTAATTTACTTTAATTATGTTTATTGCCTGTCTCTTACCATTAGACTGTAAGTTCCTCAAGTGAAGGGACTTTTGTCTATTTGTTCACTGCCTAACACATAGGAGGCACTCAATAAAAATCCCATAAATAAAAGAATGACTGAAGGTTGCCGTATTACATTTCAAAATATTTATTCTCACTGCTGGTGGAGAATGAATTTGGGAGGGACCATTGTGAAGCAGTGAGGCCAGTCAGGAAGCTATTTAAGCTGTCCAGGTGGAAAATAATGGTGGCTTAGACTAGGAAGGTGCCTATGGAGATAGAGAGAAAAGTGGGGTTGAGACAAGTTATACTGGAGGTAGAACTGACCAAACACAGTGATGGATTTTTTAGATGTCGGGATGAGGGAAAAGGAGGAATGAAAGATGACTTCTAGAATCTCTGTTTGAACTAATAGATAGATAAAGGTGCTAAATGGGTAAAAAGAGAAAGGGGGAGAGTTTAGGGATAAAGATAACCAAGGGCTCCATTTTGGAAATAATTTAATTTGAGGTGTCTGTTAGTCGAGTGGAGACATAAAGCAGGCTGTTGGGTGAATAAGTCTGGGCTTAGGTATGGAGATGTAAAATTGGGAGTCATCAGTCTTCAGGTGGTCTTTAGAGCTCTGGGACTGGATGAGCTGTTTCAGAACCAATCCCTGAAGTAATCCCCAGCATGTAACAGCCATGAAGGAGAAGGAGCCAGCCAAGGTGACTGAGAATAGGAGGCCAAAGAGATAGAAGAAAACCAGGAGAAAGTATCATCATTAAAATCCTCCAAGAAGGATTTTCCTCCAAGATGGAGGAAATAGTCGACTGTGTCAAATGCTCCTGAGGGGTCAAGTTCAATGAGAAGAGAGTTAGATCCATTGGCTTTTGCCACACAGAAGTTGTTGGTGACTTCGACAAGACAGGGTTCAGTGATACAGTAGGGACAGGTGAGTGAACAGGAAGTGAAGAGTGGAACCAGGGAGAGCAGATTACTAGTTCAAGAAGCTTTGTGGTGAAGTAGAGAAATGGGAGCAGTAGCAAGAGAAAGATGTGAGCGGCGAGGAAAGTGTAGATTCAAGGGGAGATGCTGTGTCATACTGGAGATGGCCTCATGTAGCGGGAGAGTCTAAAGATACGAGACTGAGAAGCAGCTGTAGGAGACCATTGGCATAATCCCAGCAAGATATAAGAGGAGCCTGAACCAAGACAGGAAATAGAACTGGCTGAACTTATGAAGCAGGCTGACCTAGAAATCTTCCAATTCCAGACCAGGAGGCAAATGCGGCGTGCATAAAACCTCAGGATGCAAATCTACCTGCTAAACAGCCTTTTCCCTTCTTACCTTCACCCCGAATAAACATACAAACTGAAACATCACACCCTTTCCAAAAGCGCAGAAAGCAGGATGCACATTGGGATCCTGGACAAATGCCCAACTGCCCCCCAGAAAGCCTAACCTGGGTACAAAGCTGAGAAAGCACGCAGGATTTCCTTGTCCCCCACTCTCCACCCCCGGATTTAAGTGAGATTTTAAAGCACTCTTTTCTGGCTACCCAAGGATTAGCCATGTGTTTCAGCAAGTGATTGAAAATCATTACTCGTCTCTTTTGGTTGAACCTCAAACGTTTGAAATGTACACAGCTTGGCAGGCTGGCCAGGGCAGCTGAGCTTTAAGAGGACATGTCCCAGCCATCTGTTGCCCTGCTTCATACCAGCCTTCTGCCCTTTCTGCTGCCGAGGGGCACTGGGCTTGACAGGCATATGCAGGACAAAGACAACTGCAGCTTTGGCTTCAAAACAGTTGCTCACATGGTGTCTTGGCTGCAGAGGGGGAAGGGAAGTTAGTTATTGCATTGTTTTGAAGTTCTTGGCCTTGAGGTATGAGTTTTTTTTCTTCATCTTGGAGATCCAGAGAGTTTTAGGGACAGAGACAAAGGACATTCTCTATGATTTCCCGTCCACCAGAGCCACTCAGACTGTGCTCTGCTACTCTGAGGGGATTCAGACACTCAGTGTGAAGATTAGAGTTTCATTTAAGAACATATAAGTATTTTAAAACTGCTATTAAAAATGTTTAGCCTATAACTATATGAATACACTAAGTAAATATGTTTAGCCCATTAAGAACTCCATGGTTTAAATTGTATCACCAGATAAACCACAGTTTTAAAGGGGAGGGCAGTCGATTTTATTATTCTTTTTTACTCATAAACTTTATTTAAAAAAAATGTTTAGATTTACAAAGAAATTGAGGAGATAGTACAAAATTCCCTATTACCTTCCCCCTCTCCAGCATTCGCTTCCCCCTTCTAAAATCTTTCATTAGTATGATACATTTGTCACAACTGATAGATCAATATTGAGACATTATTATGAACTAAATTCCATAGTTTATTTAGATTTCTTTAGTTTTTACCTAACAGTCCTTTTTCTGTTCCAGGATCCTATCTGGGACACCACATCACATTAAGGTGTCAGATCTTCTGAGGCTCCTCTTGGCTGTGATGCTTTCCCAGGCTCTCCTTGTTTTCAATAACCTTGTTAGTATTGGTTGAGTATTTTTCTCTATGTATAATCCCTCTGTTGAGATTTAGCTGATATTTTCTTCATGAGTAAACTGGAGTTATGGTTTTTGGGGAGGATGACCGCAGAAGTAAAGTGCCATTTTCATCACATCATGTCAAAGGTCCATGCTGCAACACGATTCATGACTGTTGATGTTGATCTTGATTACCTGCCTGAAAGAGAGTTTGTCAGATTTCCTCACTGTAAAGTTTCTTTTTTAAAGATATTTATATAAATGTGGACCCATGGA